>NW_024962274.1:10368092-10480253 GCF_019238085.1 Lagopus leucura
CAGGCGGGAGGCGGCGGGTGGCGCGCGCGCGAGGGGACGGGCCGGGCTCGGCCCGGCCGTTCGGTCCGAGCCTTCGGGCCCGGGGGCGTCGCGCGGCGGGGCGGGGCCGCGCCTTCAGGACCGCGGGGGCCGCCGGGGGAGCGGCCCGGCCCGGCCGTGCCCGCCGCGCTTTGGCCCCGAGTCGTGAGGCGGCGGTGCGCGGTGAGGCGGCGGCGGGTGGGTCCGGGCGCTCGGAACTTTCCCCGGGCGGCTCGTGCGGGCCGGGCCGGACCGGGCACGGCGCTTCCCAGGGGCGGCGGCGAGCTGCGTGCCCAGGCGCTGGGCCGCCGTGGGCCGAGGCGGCAGGGGGTTCCGCTCCGAGCTGCCGCTGTCGGGAGTGCGGGCTCGGAGCTCCCCTTTGTCGCTTCCTTGGCCGTGTTTACGGGCCCAGGCGCGCGGCGGGCACGGTGCGGCCCTCGGAGCGTCCGGGTTTGAGGCCTCTTCCTACAATTGTTCCCGATCGCTTTGGGCCCCGCGCAGAAGTAGCGGCGCGAGGGTGCAGCTCAGAGCCCGCTTAAGCCAGCACGCTGTGATCCGTGCGTGCCACGGGAGGAAAAAGTTGGTGCGTTTGTTCGTTTTCCTGCAGTCCCTCAGTGATGTGCTGCTCGCGTTAAAACTAGGAGATATTCTGGGTTGTTTTTTTTTTTTCTTTTTCTCCTTTTTAGAACTAAAATTTAATTATTGTATAAGTCACCATGAAGGTGCACGTGATTTGTTTAAAACCTACATGCTGCCTTATGGGAATGGTGTGATTTCATTTGTTTGGTGAGTCAAAGAGTCAACGGCATGACCTAGCCCGTGCAGTTTCAGTGGGGCAGGTAACAGCGCTTGGGGAAGCAGTTTAAGTGTCTACCACAGGTGAAATCTGATTAGCGTCAAAACATTGGTGAGTTTTTTTGTGTGTGTGGTTTGCAACCTACCTATCAGAAGCTTCAACACAAGACCGGTGTTTTCCTTCCAGCAGTGCAGCTCATCTCCAGGAAGCATCTCTTCCTTTTCAGTGCTAGAGCACATGAAATCATATGGTGTCAGAGGAAGTGTCACATCCTGAGCTCACACCTTAGCATCTCGACTTGGAAATGATAGATTTTTACCACTTAAAATGCCGTGTGCCTGTAGTTAATACCCACTCCCTAGTACCTGTTGATGTGGCATGAGCCTTTAACTGGAGAGGAAGAAGAAGCCAGGAATTACTGTGAGATCCAGAGTGAGCACAGCACCTGCTTTGGTGTCAGAAGTCCTGAGCAGTGACAGCCCAGCTGAGCTGTAAGAACAGCACGATGCCCCTGGCACCGTGTCTCACTGGGATCCTGTCTGTCACTGACTCACTGTTGTAAGAGCATTATATTTTACAATTAGCTTTGTGGCTGTCTTGTGACATGGGAAGCTATTGAGTCAGCCAGGTAGCGCTCACTGGGCTGAAGTCTGCTTGAATGCTTATCTTGATGGCAGCGTGGCACAGGTGGTGTTAGGGGTTTTCTTTGTCAGGCTGAGAAAGTGCCTTAAGACGGGTGGAGATTGTGTTTGGAGTTTGTATGTATGCAATAGCGTGCTGCTGAGTGTTTCTAGGCACTGATAGTGTTGATCTTTCAAGTTAATTGCATTCTCTTAGATTGACTCGGGGTTCTGAAACCTCCCTGCCTTCCATAGGCTTTAAAACCTGCTTACAGATAGAGAAGTGTTGAAAAGCGGTGCTGCAATGTAGAATTGGTACTTCTTTAGAGGGTCTGTATTTATACAAATAAAGGAGACTAAGCGGAAGTGCCAGCTAAGTAACACTTTGTGACAATATGTCTTTGAGAGATAATTGTGTTCTTTGGGTTTTATCAAGTGCAGACAAATGTGTATTCCTTGGGGGGTGTGACAGTATTAAGAGAACTCCACCTCTTGGAATTTCTTGATTGCTTTTCAGAAGCATTTATGCAGGAGGGAATAGTATCTATTTTGCATTCTATGGTGGAAGTTAATGAGTTTGTTTCTTACTAATTAACTGATAGTAGTCAAGAGAGGCTTTACTGTTGTGCTGTACGTTGCTACGCTTTTCAGCTTTTTTAAAGGCGCTTTTGTGAATGCTGAAATTACTGACCAGTGTCCTCGCTTCTGAATCCGCTCTGGACTATTTGAGTTGTTCCAGAACTGTCAATGAATAGTTTGCAGCCTTGATATCTGTGGAAAATATTTCTGCAGGCTTTGATAGTCTCTGCCGTGTGCTCAGAGGCTCAAGGCAGGGGCAGGAAGGCGTTGGCATGACCTTCTGAATTCCCTCCTGGCCCTGCTTTTCTGTAATTCTGATGCTTTCTGATACGGTTTAATTACTTAAAATATGATTACCACGGTCTAATTGGAGACATCTTGCAGCTTTCTATAAAAAATAAGGTTTGAGTCATCTGCTTCTTCAAAATTAATAGTGCCACAGTAGCCACCTCCCCCCATCCGACTGTGAGCACACAGGTCAAATTAGAAGATGATGCTGTCCTCAATTATTTTAGCAGACTTATGGAGGCTTTTATATGCATGCTTCACTGGTACCTATGGCTTAAGCTGGTGTCATATGAGTTTGGTCTTTCTTTAGCCTGAGCAGATTTTCATGCTTTTGCTGTTTTATTTTACAGTAAAATGGCCCGTGTGTTTGTCCCTGTATAAAGACTCCTCATGAAGAGTTGAGTTGAGGATTGACCCAAACTGGAAACAGCCAAAATGCTGTGTGTGCACAGTAAGAGCTGTGCTCCTTCCTCAGCAGCCTTCATGTGCTGTCTTTCTCAGGCAGCATTAATTTAGAAATAGAAAGTGCATTTCTCAGCTTTAAATAAACAGCAGCAATTTGGTTTTTAAGTCCCTTGTTAGGAGAATTTTAGCTGATATTTCTTAGAGTCAGAAGAGACGCTTTAAACATTCCTCACTGTGGATTTCAAGTATGCTGGAATGAAGCAAACTGTAAGGCCACCCAGGGGGGCACAGAATTGTAAGGGATATCACAGAATGTTGTAGCCAAGCTTTCTGTTCTTTAGGATTCTGCTCCTGATGAAATCCCCAGCTCGTGTCTGAAGGTCCGTTTGCTTTGTCATTCCTCCTTTCCCTTCAAACACTTGGAGAATTCCTCGCTGAGAAGTGAAATGTGTCTAAGGTGAAATACATCTGAAGGCAGTTCAGAAATGGTGAAGCTATAATTAGTGTAGGACTGTATGTTTCACTGAGTTCAGAAACATCCTTCAATGAAATTATTGAGCAGTTACTGCTTTGATTTTGAAAGGCTCGGGTATAATCCAACTTCTCACCTAAAAATGGCTGCGTTGGTGACAAATTCCCATGGGCTGCTTTAGCTGGGGCCCTTGGGCACGTGTTCATTCTCAGGTACCTGCCTTCCCAGCATCCTACTCAGGAAATTGCTTAAATAATCTGCAGGCCTTGACTTCCCAGTAGCATCGTGCGTGGTGCCATCCTGATGCCTGAGCACTGCTGGCAGCTTGTGCTGCTGTCATACAACTGGGGCAAAAGGTATTTCTCTCATCGTGCTTTGCTTCCATTGCTACGTGTAAAACATGCATGTCAGTGCTTCAGGAGATCATAGTTCTTGTAGTATATGTCAGAAGATTTATTTTGGTTGATGTGTTTTGTGTTGGAATTACCCACAGTATAACAATTTGACATCTTCTGCTGGCAAAGCAGAAGAAAAGCTTGTTTGCAAAGAAATATGATTTTAGGAAGGAAAACCTGGCAGCTTTTATTCTGTGGAAGCTTTTGGGGTGCTGCCATGCAGTGAGGGTAACGTAAGCACTGGGAAGTGTCTCCCACACGATTTGTGAATGCATCACTCTTCTAACCTGTAACACCTGCTGCTCGAGTCCTCAGTTTCTGCTCAGCAAAGGTTGGCAGTGAGGGAGGAACTTTGCAGGGGGATTTAAACAGAGGTCTTGTCATGGAGGGCTGGGACCCTTTCTTTGGAGGGCTTTGTTCAGTATCTTGTTAGAAAGATGTTGAGGAAGTTAAGCTCATCTCTCAAAAGTTGACTGAGAAAATCAGAGCTTCGATTTGCCTCACTTCTGATACGGTACCAAAAGTTTGATTCATTGGTTTTCAGTTTTTTCAGCAGGACCTTTCGTTCAAGTTGTGCACAGGAGCACACTCAGAGAACGGCGTTTGAGTGTGTGATGTTGTGTGCCAGGTTGTCTGCTAGAGCTCCTGAGTGCTTTCACAGCTGCTTTCCCAATGGCTTCCACTCAGGGTGGGTTACCTTGTAACCCGGTATATCTGACAGGTGCTGTGAGGTGGGTGTGCAGCTGGTGACTTTCTGCCCTGCGTTGACGGGACAAGGGAGAGCAGTTTTAGACTGAAGGGGGGTGATGTAGATTAAATGTTAGGGGAACTTTTTCACAGAGAGGGTGGTGAGGTGCCGACACAGGCTGTCCAGAGAAGCCATGGGTGTTCTGCCCCTGGAGGTGCTCCAGGCCACCTTGGGTGAGACCCCAGACAGCCTGAACTGGAGACCCAGCCCACAGCAGGGGTGGGAACTGGATGGTCTTTGAGGTCCCCTCCAACACAGCCGTTTTAGGATTACAGGTTTCCCCTGTGGCCAAGTGAGATGGGCTTTCTCTGTGGATAACATGGCTAAGAGTCAACAGCGAAGGAAGCTTCTTGAAAATACTCAGTTTTCTAAACAAGTGTTGTTCTGCACGCGGTCATATAGGCTTGTAATCTCTAAGAAAAGCAGTATATTGACTCATCAGTATTGACTAATATGTTTCCGTTTTACATCTCTAATTGACATTGAGCAATGTTTAAGCTCTGCTCACGCAGCAGCAGGGTGGAGCTGGAGTAAACAGCGTTCTGCTGGGAGCTGCCTCCATTCGCAGGGCACTGGCACGGCTGTGCCATCCTGCTCTGTGACACACACCCACATGTCACAGCAAGGGATCAGCATCCCTGGATCCAAGAAAGCTTCTTTATTGCAGGGATGGGGAATATTTCCAAAAGAGTCACAAGAGCTGTGTAGCCACAGCGCAGGGTCGGACGGTTGGGAGGGTGACGAACCTATGAGCGTATTGAAGTTTTGAATTCTGTGAAAGACTTTTTGTCTGCTTTCTTCTTTCTTCACTTAGAAAAACATGCTGATGTGTTTATGCCTTCATGCCTGTGTGTATCTGCTTTTGTCTAGCTTAAAGGAAAAGGAATTCTCTTTACTTTCCTTCTTCCTGGGAACTTCTGTGTACATGTGTATGCACATATGGATGAACAGAAAACATAGCAGCCACGTAAGCATGGATTTATGATGCATCTCCAACAGAACATCATATTTTCCCTTTGGCACTGATTGTACAAGGCTGCTTGCTTGTTGTAGGAACTGCACTGCTTTGCTGCATTTGGGTCCTTAGATTAAATGTGAAGATGAGTTGTGCCCTCTCTGGTGTTGGCGGGCATCCTTGGTGTATTTTCCAAAGCTGAGAACTTAACTGTGGCAAATCTGGGAAGAAATTTCAAATCTGTGTTTCAGAATGAGCTCTTTAATGAATGAGGAGAAGGGCTGTTGGCCATGAACACAGAACTTTGAATTTCTCAATGTGTTACTTTTAACTGTCAGCAATCCTTGCAAGCAAGTCTTAGGGCAGCAGAAGTTACTGCAACTTATCTCTAACTGGGAGCGTTGTGGAATCGTACTTCCAGGATTTATGTCAAAACAGAAAATCTGGCTTTCCGTGAGGTCTGCAGGTTAGCTAGCCAAATTAAACCATCAAAGCTGTTGAATAATTTCTTAGAGAGTTTACCAAGGCTGTGAATTCTGATAGCTGCATCGTTTTTGTTTCTCGAGGCTCTTGTTGTAGAACCAGGTTTCCTTGGCTAAACTTCTGCAGACGATAACCTCTGTTGGGTTTGTCTTGGTGGTTTTCTACAGTGACTGCATTAGAGAAAGGCTGGGAGCTTGTATTTTAAAAATTGTGAAACAATGCTGGTTCCTTTCTCCAGCCCAGCTCTTGGAGGCAGATCAGATAACTGAACTCTGTCCCTCAGTGATGATTCAGGTGTGTTAGGTGGGTTGGCATTTCGCTGTGTTAGTTGGGCTGGTATTAGTTGCTTCCTGACTTCCTACCTGCTATCTCTGGTAGCTGTCAGACACTTTTGATTTGCAAACTTCTGAATGCTTTGCAGGAGAGATACTGACTCCTGGATAGAAAATACCAGCTGTTTCTAGGGTTGGTCTTAGTTGCCTCTGGTGCCTTGTGAGTAATCAGAATGACTTGGTTAAGTTGCCATGAAAAGAGCCTGGGCAGATTTTTGGGAGCAATCTAGATCTTCCCCCTTTCTTGATTCCTGTGCTGCATAGCATTTCCTAGCATGGATTGAGTGGTGAAGATGAAACTTCCTCCTCTCTGCCACAAAATACATGCTACAGTAGGAAAACACAACAGCTTCAAGTTCTGATTCTCACTGCTGATAGTTCTCCTAGCGCAAGCATGCATCATCTTTGGCCTTTAAGTATGTGTTCCTGTGCTCTGCCCCAAAGGAACACACCTGTCTTGGTGTTCTAGGCAGCTTTAGATGCAGCATCATTTTGGAATTTCTTACATGGAGTTTCTGCATCACTGTGGTGGGTTCTGTTCTTGGTAGGATGCTGTGAATTAGAGGTTGCTGTTTTGCTGTTTTCCTACGTTCTACTCTTGTAAATGCAGTGGCATCTTGCAAGCAAGGAGGTGTGCATCTCAGTACCACAGATGTGTTCTGGCCTATACTGTGTCTTGGTGTTATTTTTTGCTGTTTCAAGTGAAAGCTAATCCTTCGTCTTGAGTATTCAGTGAGAAGAGCCTGGCTAGCCTCTAGATTTCACTGATTTTGCTGATCTTAGCAATGTTTTCCCCCTCTGTCATACTGTCCTTGATACACTGTGCTCAGGAAGAAGTAGAGATTTTGATCTGAGAATAAGCAGGGCAGAAGTTCCTTTTGAAGAAAATTAGTTTCACATCCAGTTTGGGCAGTATGGACACTGGGTTTGAGGTGGTGAAGGAGAGAGCACCGGGACAGTGCTATCACAATTGCAGATACAGTGGTCAGTAGGTTGGTTGATTGTTTTTTTTCACTCATGCAAGTTGTATCTGCACTGCTATGGTTTAACAAGGCAGCTGTATCAGTAAACTCTTTGTATTGTCATCAGAACTGCATCTTAAGTGCCAGAGCCTGGAGCAGAAATAAAGGTTTGGCAGAAAGCAAGTTCATCAAATGAGTGGTGACTTTATGGATCAGTTCAGAGACTGCCTGTGCACCAGCTCCTTGTGCTTGTTAAGAGGTGGTGGAAGGAAAAAAATAACCAAACAATTTTTCCCTTTACTGAATGGGGATGTGATGAGCTAGAAGGGAGGAATTCACAAACGTGGTGGGGTCATGCTTGTGAGCTTGTTTATCGATTACCCCCTCACAGGGCTCTGACTCATGTGCGGCTCCCATCGGTTATTGGCCAGGAACTCCCTTGCAGAGGAGATGTAATCATTGTGTAGGGTGCCAAGTTCTCTCCGTTTGATGTAGCAGGAATCAACTTGGATTCATGAGAGCTGATCTCAGAATAAGGTACGTGTTAGTCTTTGTGTCGTGCCAGTAGGATCTCAGAGGAGTTGCAGATGGCAGAATGGTGGTGCTGCTTGAGGTGCGTGCAGCTGTGGGTCTCTGCCCTCCTGTTACAAGAATGCACAGAAGAGAACCCAGAGCCATTAAGCTGCCCTTGACCACATGTCATCTCTGCTGGTTTTGAAGTGACTGTTGGAACTGAGGTGAATTGTACAGTGTCCTAACAGAAAGAGCCTTTAATTGTGAGCTCCCAAATCTCTTCTTTCAGAAGGGAAGCCGTGACAGACAGAGCACGTCACAGAATCACAGAATCACAAGGTTGGAAACGACCTGCAAGATCATCCAGTCCAACCACCCTCCCATTCCTATCAGTGCCACAAGCTACTAAACCATCTCTCGTAGCTCCTCATCCAGGTGCCTCTTGAACACTGCCAGGGATGGCGACTCCACCACCTCCCTGGGCAGCCATTCCAGTGCCTGACCACCCTCTGAGAGAAAAAGTTTCTCCTAATATCCAACCTAAACCTCCTCTGGTATAACTTCTTGCCATTTCCTCGGGTCCTACTATTTGCCTGGGAGAAGAGGCCAGACCCTTTTGCACCACAACCTCCCTTCAGGAAGTTGTAGAGTGCAATGAGGTCTCCCCTGAGCCTCCTCTTCTCCAGACTGAACAATCCCAGCTCCTTCAGCCGCTCCTCATAAGACTTGTGCTCCAGACCCCTCATCAGTTTCGTTGCCCTTCTCTGGACACGTTCCAGGGCCTCAATGTCTTTTTTGTGGTGAGTGGCCCAAAGCAGTCAGTAGGAATCATTTAGGTAAGGTGGGCACTCCCTGATCTGTCTTCTCACTTCTTAAATCAGTGGTGTTAGGATGTTCCTGTGCTATGTCTGGATTGTTGATCAGTAGCCCATTAACATAATGTTTTAACATTGTCATTCTTCAAGTGATCTTTTTCCTGTCCAAGTTATGTTTATTACAAATGCTGTCATTCTTCAGATAAATTACATGGAGAGCTATGATGGGTTTTCTTAAGTGGAATTGGGCTGAGTATGGCAAGTTTCATGCAGACCACAAAACTTGGTCTCCAAAGGGACTAAGGGAACTGTAGGCAAAATGTTGTTCATTTTCTTGACGTTATTTTAAAAAGTAATACTAAAGCAGAGTTCTTGCTAATGAAAATTGCATCATTCTTGTAGTTTGATCATTCTCAGCTTCTCTTAAAAAGAAACCATCTCCCAAAAGTGCAAATGCATTTACATCTGTCTTGTATTGATGCTTACCATTGTCAGCCTCCTTCCTCAAGTAATTAACTCATGCTATAGATGATCTGTTTTCCTTGTGCCTGTTGCACCAACTTTCTATCTTGAAAACAGAGCCCTGATGCTGCAGTGCCAGCAGGGTTTCCTGCACTTGTGCAGTTTCTGAGTTAAAACTTCATGCAGTTGTATGTAGTTACTAAAACATCACATGTAGACCATACTGCAGTGTGTGAAGGCAGAGATTAAACTGCAGTGAACTTTTTGCCACTTTCTTTCAAAATTATCCCCTAACTGCATATTAAAAAAAAAAAACAAAAAACAAAAGACAAAAAACAAACCCACCAAAACAAAGGAGACTTTTGCTTTTGCATTTTTGCTTCCAAGGGTGAGAAGAATGGCATGTACATAATTGCAGCCTTTTTTATCATGGAAGAAATATTCTGGGTTTTGTGATGATGTGATGAAGGCATCTGGGGACTGACTACAATGCCAGGTTATGAGAAATGTATTTGACTTTCCACCTGGCCAGAAGTGGACTTGCTATTTGACTGCATTTATTGAAGTAAGTTCTTGCTTTTTATGTAGTGTGTTTGAGATACCATTTACTTTGTGTGTGTGTGTATGTGTGTATGTATCTATATTAAGCTTACCAAGGAATGGGTGAGGCATCTGCATGCTTCTCTGTATACCATATTGCTGTATAGCACTAAGGTTTGTGGGGAAATGAATGGGTGGGGTAACTCCAAACTGCACACCAGGGAAAGAAGCTGAGTCATAAGATTTCCTTACATATGGAGAGAGAACTAGGATTTCAGATACTGAGCATTAGTACTAACGAGCTTTTGTGCTTGTGCTGGATCTCTGAAACCCCTTAAGTACAGCAGCCTTCTTTTAAAACAATTCATATTTAGTTTCTGCAAAAGCTCTGTGGCAGTGTGTTAAACTGCAATGAATAAAATGATGCACGAGCACCAAAGCTGAGCTCAGTCTGGGGAGGCTGCAGTGGGTGAGCAGGGGCTAATGGAAGTGGCTGCCCTGTCTCCCTAGCAGGATGCAGATGTCTGCTGGAGAAGCAGGCTCTCAAAGAGGAATAAGCATCAGAAAAGTAATTGAATGGCAAGAGAGAAGTCTGCTTAATGAAGGGAATCAGCTGGCGTTCAGTGCTAAAGAAACAAGCAGGGCTGTGAACTGCTGGGGACTTAATTAGAAGGAAATTTTCACAAAGGAAGAAGCTGTCTCATATTATGTGTCTCATTCTTACATAGACATTTATTTTCTGATTCTCCATCTTTTCTGAATCTATTGAACTGGTCTATTCTGTTCTCTCAATTGTTCGTCCTATTAGAGCAGAGAATGGTCAGGATTTTCATTTTTCTCTGAAAGGAGTTATAATTCTGAGGTTTTTTTCTGAGTTTTCATCTTTAAATGGGTGAGACCACGAATAATGCTGTAATGCAGAATTGTGAAACTGCTTCAGAATCAGCCTAAAGCTTCTGTGTGCTGCAGTTAATGGCACAAGTTAATGGTGGATTTTAAGGAAGATGCTGGTGTTTAATGACAAGCAGGAGGCATCAGCATGAGATGAACATGCCTGTCTCATGCAAAGACAACATATGTATGAATTCTGTTCCTCACAAGATGTCAGAGCAGTCCAGACTGTTCTAATGCTGGAGCTGTTGAGCAGATCCTGGTGGGAGTCAGTGGTGCTTCAGGTACACGGTGTGCTGGAGGTGTGACTTCATGCATGTGAGATGGCCAGTGTAGTCCTTGAGTCCGTGCTTTAAAATTGCCTTGGAAATGCTGGGAAGATGTGCAGAAGTGTTTAGAGAACAGCAGAAATGCCTCAGAGTTGTAGTGTGCTCCTACAGCAGTTGGAAGTGCCACTAATTGCTATTTACAACCATAGCCATTTTGTTAATGGCATAGCTCTGCAGGCAGAGCCATGGTTATACCAAATAGTTCACTCTGGAGCTCCCAAATAGTTGGAGGTGTGGGTTATCCTCTATCAGTCCCATTTCCTGCATGATAGGGAGGTTTTGCTTGTGTTTTATATTAGCAGATTATGCTGCTGAGATGTGTTTGAGTGAGAGATGCTCATGCTTCAGTTTGGTTAGCTCACCAAAAAGAGAAGTGAGAAATGGTTCAGGTGCAGTGCCTGGGCTCTAGAAAGCCACTTGATCTTGTGGAAAATGCTTCTCCAGAACCAGGGTATGGAAAGACACAGCGAGCAACAGGAAATGAAAAACATGGAAGGTGTTTTAATGATGGATGAGAGTACCCAATTTAAATGATATCCTGAAGGAATGATGCATACTGCCTCTGGCCAGCTGCTCTCGTGCAGCTAGGGGTGGTGCAGCAGTTTGAGGGGTGCAGCCGTTTTGGGGCCGTGCAGTGCCCAGAGGCTGGCAGTGCTGGGCTGTGGGGTGGCACTGGGCACTGCCTGCCTGTGCAGAACCTGCAGGAAGATGCTCGGGACATTGCTACAGCTGCCTGCCAGAATAAGGGTGACATTCTGTCATGCTGTGTGGGAAGGCTGCACCGCTAATACCACACCACTTCTGTCTTTGAAGTTCTGGGGTACTTTTTTCCTGAAGAGTATGGCAGCTCGCATAAAAACTGATTCCTGGATCAAAGCAGTGGCTGTCAGGCTCCCTCTGATCACCAGGAATGTCTGAGCGGAGCAGTGCTTTTAAAAATGCATCATTTCTCTTTTTTCTGTTCTTGTTATTCCAATCAGCCTTCAGAGTGGTGATTTCTAAGTGACCTGACCTTGCCTGATAAGGCAAGATAAAGCTGATCTATGGTGGTGGTGTTCTTCATACTGGCTTTCTGAGGTCCTTAATGCAGGAGGTACATGAGAAAACAAGAAGTTCTTGGGATAATTCAGTTCTATAGGGACACACGTGCTCCTGCTCCATCAGACTGATAGTACAAGCATACTTCTCTTCAATAAGAGACAGCAAGTTTTGTCAGTAGTAGGTTGGTGAATTGTTGGTCACAGGGTGGACCTCACTGTTTGTTCTGATTGCAGGCATTTTGTCTTTGCAAATGCATTAACTTATGTATTTGTATTTATTGAAGACCATCCCTGTGTGCTGTTAGCACTGCTGTATGAACAGGCATAGGATGGGAGTGGAGCCTCCCCTGGTTACATGGGCTCCTTTGCCTTGGGAACCCAAGTGGTTGGCCCCGTTGAAGCTGTTAGATCTTGAGTGGTTTTCTCCTTGCTCTGACTACGTACCACTTGGATGCTGGATGTGCATTTTGAGTGGGCCTGAGTTTGTTAACATGCAGCCACAAAGGGCCTGGAGGGGCTTTTAGCTCCTCCCTCCTCATTAATAAAAGCAGTCACCCAAACTCTCCTCATGTGAACAAAGCAGCATGCTCTAGCTGAACACTTAATGTACCACAGACTATTTTAAGGGAAGCAAGAGTAATACGTGTAATACTGTGAGGCCTAAAATAGAGCATGAAATTAAGGTTAGTGTCCCTGGCTGTTTCACAACATAAGCAATGAGATTTTTCTGTACAGCACTCAGGTAGCATTGGCTGAAAGACCAAGAGGGCAGCATGCATGTTAGGAGGCAGTGAGCATGGCATGGCCAGCCACTCTGCAGAGGTGTTGGTGCGGCCTCCCCTGCAGTGTGCTGTGCAGTTCTGAGCTCCATGACCTAACAAGGAGCTTAATTGGAAACAGGAGTGCATGCTTCTTACAGCATGCTTCATTTAAAGCAAAAAACCAAAGCTTCTCACTGCCGAGAAAGCATGGCTCATACTGTAACACTTGTACTATAGTATGGGCAGCATGGTCTCTTACCCTTCACATAAGAGAAAGATCCCAACTGGAATAGAAAAGACTCTGGGCTACTGCATCTATTTTTTGAGAATTAAAATGTATTTTAAGATAGAGATTTTGCTTATCATGCTCCTGTATTTGCTCCTGTAGCAATTTCTTGGAGCAGGTTGTCCACATAGAGAACCAAATGTTTTTAAGCATTATCTGCAGAGTTACAAATAATAATAATAAATGTTTTATATGGAGCATATGAAATTGGATTTAATTTGTGTAGTCAGCAACGGCATAGAAAGCAAACTGCAGGTGGATCCTGCTGCATGGGGGAGCTGGGATTCCTGTGCAGGTGAAGCAGGGGTGCTGCTGTCCCATGGTGTCCAGAAGCCCAGCTGTGCTGGTGCAGCTCTGTTGGCTGCATGCTGTGCTGCTGTTGGACAGCCCCAGTGGGTTTGTGGAGTGCTGTAAGGCTTCTGCCTGTGGCTGCAACACCAAAACTTTGAGGACCCTCTTTTTGTTGGCTTTGCCATGCTTGAATATTGGTGAAATGAAAGGCGTGCCTAAGGAGTCCCGAGATTTGTAGAATCCTGCCCAGGGTCCCTTCCAACAAACAGCTGAAGGCAGGGAGCTCTCTGGGAAGGTGAGGGAAAACGAAGGAGCCTGACAGAGCACCAAGCCATCCATGGACTTGCTGCAGCTTCTGGGATCCCTTTGTAAAGCTACAGTTAAAATTCTGTAATGAGTTCACAGAAGTCCAGGTGCTGGGGATGTGAAACAATTACCATTTGACGCCAAGCGAGGTCTGTTCTTCAGTTATTCACAGAAAATGTCATTTGATGTTGCTTCCTTTTTTTCACTCTGCAGATGTGGGTGGTGGCAGCTCTTTCCGATCTCGCACAGATGTTGGCATTGTCTATTGTTGCAGGGTGTTGGTGTGGCTTTGCTAGGCTGAGGAGGGAACAGTTGGTGTGTGTTCTCAGAGCCTCATTAAGCACATCTCTGCGAGACAAGGGGCTGCCCAGCTTTTCTTGGCAGCATGGGAGCAGGTCTGTCAGTGCAGTTTTGCTGCAGGGTTGGTTGGATCTTCAGTCTTGAGGCCTCAAAGGATGTTCCTGACAGTGCGTTCCGTCAGGTAATACGTGTGAAATAGAAATAATATTTATTCCGTTATCTGGAATAAATGAAACACCTTGAAGCAAAATGCCACCTTTGGCATTTGTGTGTGGATTGCCTTCTTCCTTCCTTTGCTTTCTAAATCGCTTATGAGAAATTCATTCAGAAACGTACCTGATTTGGGAACAACACTTAGTATGAGTGCATACTATTATTCATTGATTATCTTCTAATAGATCTGCTGGTAGATGAAGTTGTTTATGACTTATGCATATGACTTACGCAGACGCTGGCACGTTTCATAAGTCAGTGCTGGACTATTTTTAATTTGAAGAAGCAGTTGAGCAGTCTCTGGAGGGAAGTCCCGTTTTGCAAGCTTAGACACTGGGCAGATCTTAACAACAGATATTTGCTGTTGTTCTTTGTATGTTATGTCTGTTATCCATGTTGTCTTTTAGATTAGAAGTAATGTAGTTGTGACCAAGAAATGAATGTGGACAGATGTTTTCTGTGTTCTGTTTATTCTCTATGTGTATTGCTGTGGTACTCTAATTGTTTCCCTTATTTTTATTCTCTCAGAGAAATGCTTAAATTCCTATGACTCTTTTTTCCCCCCTGTTCTTCCATTCACATGTGGTGAAGTTGAGGCATAACACCCTCTTGCCTAAGGAGTGATGTGTGGTTGGTTTCTATCTCCTGGGGAATCTGGCTGGTGCAGAGAGCACAGGAGGCATCTGTGATCTGGAAAAGATTGGTAGTTGGTGGATGGATCTTGCAGTTACCTTCATGCTGTTATTTTACCTTTCATCTGCAAGTATTCCCATTTAAAGAATGACCTAACTTGGACCTTTTGTCAGCTGTGCTAGGCCAGTGGCAGGTGTGAAATGGTGAAGGCAACATCTGTGCAGCTGCTTTCCTGATGCGTGTTTTTATGGACACTTGGCAGAAGATTGGGTTACTTCTGTCCTTCATCTTTTAACTGCTGTCCTTGGAGCAGCCCAAATTGTTTGCGTTGAAAATGGGCATAACTCAAAAATAGTGTAAAATCAATATCTTAAATTCTTGCGTAACATGATTGGATCAGATCAGGTTTAAAAAAGTTCACAGCAGATGAGCCAACGTTTGAATCAAGGATCAAAGTACTTGGTGTTAGATAAGAAACTTTAACGTTATGATTGGCTCATTAACCTCGCTGGCGTTGCCTGAGTGCAGAACTTCAGGCTAATATCCCTTCTTTGTAATGACAGTTATCTGTGCTCTGTCAGCTCCCACTGGCTTTTGTGTCCAGCCCAAGCAGAGCTGGCAGCATTTTGAATGCAGGATTTCCTGTTCTTCGCTGTCTAGATTAGAGTTCTAGAAGTGTATTCATTTGTAAGAAGTTTTTATTGTCGTTAAAGTGGAGGCATATGTGTTTAGTAACAAAAGCTTTTGAACACACATTTATACTAATAATATTTGTCTATTTTGTACACAGAAGTGAATATATGTATATATGTAAATATACAAAGGAACAAATGTACTTGGTCGCAGATGCCAAGTATCATAGTGAAGGAAAATTGCTACCATTAAGTTTGAAAAAAGTGGATTTGATGTTTAGTTGTAACATTTCCATGTGCCTTATTTAAGCCCTTGCTAGTGATGACAAAGTTGGCTTCCCTTGAAACGAGTCAGGGAGAGACAGTATTTCAGAATGAAATTGCAGCAATATTGGCATGAGAAAGTCAGGGCAGAGCAAGTGTTACAACCTACGTGAGAGCTGCTGCCTGCAGGCTCACCTGCACCGAGCTCTTAGCTCCTGCACTAAGTAGGCCTTGCTGTCAGCTTTGCTTTTGTTTGTGGAATGAGTGTGGATAAAAGTCTGTACCTGGACAGTCATTGCAGTGCAGCCGAGGCACAACGCCTTGTGTCAAAAATCTAACGTAAAAACGTATTTTACTTGATGGAAGTGATTACAATAACTTACATGTATTAGTCTCTCCTGTATGGGGCTTCTTTACCATATGTGGATTTGGATGTAGTTAATGTACTCTTCAATTTCTTCCTGTAATATAAAGTAATTGTTCTAATGTGAATTGTTGGTTTCTGTATTTTGTGCTATGGGAATCAGAGGCACAGTTACCATATAGATTTGTGATGGTAAGCTCTAGTTGAACTGTCAAGGGTGGTTATTCCATACATGAGTGCCTTTGCTGAATTCTCTTCATGTGTGTTGTTACAGTGGCCTCGTGCTTCTATTCATGACGTGGTTTTTTTCCCTTCCTTTTCCAGGTGAAGCAGGAGCTGTAGAAGGAAGACCTGGTGGCTCGCAATCATGCCGTTCCCCTTTGGCAAATCCCACAAGTCTCCTGCAGACATAGTGAAGAACCTGAAGGAAAGTATGGCAGTTCTAGAAAAGCAGGATATATCTGACAAGAAGGCAGAAAAGGTATGGTTGGGACTTTCAAGTTGCTAAACAGTAATTAAATGGAAGAAAACAAAAAGGAAATCTACAGCTCTTTGCCTGAACCAGTTAGGATTTTTTTATACTCTGATAAAGGACAGGCTATGATGTTCCTTTGAAATGGTGTATTGCTTGGCTTTGCACTTTTATACCACTGGCAGCTGTTGTGATACTTAAAATATTTGTCTTGGAGTTGTAGGACATTGCAGGTGTTAACAAGCAGTTCACAGTCATACAGTGTTCCCATGCTTGTGCCCACTGCAGTAGCTTTACTGCTGTGCTTCTGTGCTTGGCTGTGTGAGTGGTCACAGAGCAAAGTGGCTCTGTTAGCAAAACCAAGTTCTGAGTTTTGAGTCCCTGTGACTCTCAGTGGAGTGTATATACTTGCATCTTCTCTTTCCCTTTCCTGTGAGCTTTTTCTTCAGCCCACAAGGAGATGGTAAGGCGTAAATTTCCTGTACTGCTGCAGTGTCCTTTAAATAGTTGGTGGTTTGCTACTTCAGGATCTGTACCTGTTTTTCAGGATCTCTACCTTGCAACAGTTGTTTACTTCTCAACTGGTAATCTGGATAGCTTCAGTAACAATTACCTGCAGATTCAGCCTGCGTGCAGCTGCTTCCTACCTACCAACTTGTCTAAGAGGGGTTATTTACAGTTCAGATAAAGTTTTTCCTTCAAGCTCCGTACCAGGGCATAGATGCCAACACTTCTTTAAAAAAAAAAAATAATATATAAAAATCCCTCAAACTGAAGCACAAAATAAAATGACCCCCCTCCTCATGTCTGCCAGCTTTTGAAGCAGGCTATGCTATGCCCCTTGAATCCTCTCCCAGCGGTAACTGTTTTGTTAATGCCATTCTTGGCATCCTCACAGAGTCGAGCACAGGAGTTAGTCACAAACTTTTCCAGTATTTCTAAGCACAGTTCGGCCAGCCTCTCCACATTGTTTCATCCAGATTTGGCACTACTGCTGAAAGTGTAAGAGAAGCTGGATTTTAACTGTGTAGCAGCCTTTTCCTGATACTCTGTAGGATCAGCATCTTATGCCCCAGTGCCAGGATGTGATGTGTTCCAGATTTCTTGCAGTGTACATAGTGGTTTTTCCTAGATGCTTTTCTGTCTTGCTAGGACTTTGTGCTCTTGTGCAAGTGCATGCTCTTGTCTTGTTCTGTTCTTTATCCTAGCTCATGACAGAGCATTAGCACAAAAGCTGGGAGGGTTTTCATTAGCTGCTGCTTTTCTTCTTTCTCTATTAAAGACATCTGCCATGAGAGGAGGGGTAGGTGCATTCTGAGGAGTGTGAGAGTGAGTTTTGGCACTGCCTCCTTCATGTCAACCTCACTGTTAATTCCTGGAGGTGTAGCTTGATGTTGAATTCTGTACTCTTTAGTGTCATCTTTTTGTGTAGATGTCTAATAAGAAACAAGCCAGCTTCATTCCTTTGTGCATAGCTGTGCACTGTATCACATGCCTTGTTCTTGATGCTTTAACTACAGATTATTACATACAACTGGCTTCTTGCTGGTCTTTAATCCCATACCTCCATCTTCTTTAAAGACCTCATCTATGAGCCGTCTTTGACAAGAAATAATGTGCTAAGCCTGTATGGCTTCATTCTGTATTGTAAGAGGCTATACACTTTGCACGAAGGAGGAAAGATAAGACGAGTTCACCAGGTTAGATGTGAGAAGGGTTAAATACTGACAATCACAAGGCTGAGGTGGGTGGTGCTGGCCTCTGTTATCCTCATTATTCACCAAAGAGATCAGCTGGTGAATCTGAATTTTCACAACGCCCGTTCCTGTGTGTCCTTACGTGGGTTCTTCAGGAAATAATTGTTTTGTTGGCAAGCCAAGACCTCTGTGAAGGTGACTCTGGCTGTAGCAGGTTATCTCGGGTTCTTAGATAGTTTGCTGGTTTGACAGAGAAAGCTTTTCATTATATTACAAGCCAGTCATATCTTCAGAGGTCTAACTGATTAAACATGTTGATTTCATGCCCACTTCCTGTCCAGTCTGTTAGTGCTTTTGTAACCAGTCAGGTAACAGTGAGCTTTCAGGGCTGAGTATCATGCTGCATATGCAGTGTTCCTTACTGTTGTGAGAACACCCCTTTGGGTGTCTTCTGTGCCTGTGTTACTTGTCCTACACTACATTGTATCTTAAATGAAGTACATACACAGTTGCATATCTTAATTACTCTTGAACATGAAGAATTTAAATTATGTATATAAATTAGACTGTGGATATTTCAGCATTCGTTGACGTGAACTGAACATTTCAAAATTAATCATTTTAAGTATTTCTTATACAAAATTAAGTTCATTGTATTGTTTTATATGTTCTTAGCTTCCAAAGGCTACAGTGCTTTTCTACTGCAGTATGACTGTTTGCTTTTAATATGCAGTTCAGGGTAGTTCCTATCATGTAGTAGCAACTCAGTGCTGTTCTGTTATGCAGAGGATGTGCTCTGACAGTTTCCAAGCATGCTTGGAAACACAGATTTGTAAATAAGAATTATGTTAATAACTTTCCCTAGAAATTAAATCTGTAATTAATTACTATTTTTAATACCTTGGATTATTTGAAGAGAAAGATCTGAGAAACAGTAGTGATCATGATGCATCTTAGGTAATTATGAAACATTCTACCCTGTAATACTGCAAAATGTGCTTTATAAATAAAAGCTTGAAGCTTGAGAAATGAATTCTAGCTGCATGTTAATCTATATGTTTTTGAACTGTGCATGTACAGGAGAAAAATTAACCAGGTAGTTCTCCAGGTTATTTTGAAACATTGTTTAGGTTTGCAGTACGTACTTGGAAAATGAGATTTGAAGTGTCTACAGAAGCCAGACTGCCTCACTGCTGACAGTGCTTCCCACACCATGGCTGTGACTGCTGGCTGCAGTTTGTTACTTAGGACACAGGCAATAGATGGCCAACTTTTATTCTATTTGAAGGGTAACTTCAGAAAGTTGCAAAGACAAGTTCTTTATGTCTGGAAAATGTTTAGCTGTTAGTTTTCCTTCTCTTGCTTTCTTTTTCTTCTTTAGAAAGGAAAAATCTTTTTGTGTAAGTGGGACCTACTCATGAGCTATTGCATTAGTTAGTAGTTTATTCTCATCTCTTCTTCCTCTTTGGCTCACGTTAGCATTTATTTCTGTGCTGTCATTTCATTTAATTTGTGGCACACATTTACTGTCTTGAAGGTAAACATTTACTCACGTAATAGACTTGTTCTTCCCTGCTCTCTGACCTTGTGTTAACCTGCTCATGCCAGCTTCAGTTTTGGCTTTCTGGTGGTAGTTTCAGCCACACTGTTAACTCGTGCAGGTTGACTGTTACAAAAAGAGGAAAAAAGCCCAACAACACAGATTTTTGGCTAAAATGAAATTTAGAAAGTTACAGTCTCTCTAATTTAACCAGCTTAATTCAGTGGACAGAATAGTACAGTATGCTTCTTTACATGATTCATCTGTCAGATTACAATATTATGTCATGGTGCCAGAGATGAAGGTTGAGATTTTATTCAGTGAGCTAACACTGAAATTTACAAAGCAGTGAAATTTTACATTTGTTATGCACATTTCTGCATTAATTCCTGGTTGAGAGAAAACTAAAGGTTAAGCACTCTTCCTTGCCAACTGCTGTGGGCTTTGATTAACAACTCAAAGGATCCAGCAAGGGGCAAAGGTTGTTGGTATTTATTTATTTATTATTGTTGGAAGTAGGGAGTGAAAAGACAGCCTTCTCTTCTAATGGCACTGGGCTCTTTGTGGCAGATGTCTGCTGACAACTGGTGCAAGCATTTTTTGCCCTTAACCCAGTGGCATGGATATACATCATCATGCATTTTACAGAACTGCATGCTGTGTTTTTGTAAGAGCTTCAAAAACCAATCCGTTTAAACGGAGTTATTAAAATAGTATTTGCTGCTTTTGGTAATTTTGTAGGCTAGAAAAAATGATCTCTAAACAGAGGCTCAAACCTATGAGGTAGTTTACAGTTTTTTGTGAACATTTTCATTAGTAATGCAGTTTTTGTAATCACATTCTCGATGTGGGCAGAACAGCCACAGGCTTAGAGCCTGCTGAGCAGCACTGGTTTGTAAGTTGAGGCATTTTTGTCATAAAACTCAAGTGTTGCTGCTGTACAAATCTAAATGAGGCATTTGGCATTTTGGAAATATCCTGGAGAATGGAATAAACCAAAGTGGTTTGTAGCTGTGAAGACCTGCAGCAAATTTTGGAGTGACAGTCATACATGTGACTTCATGGAGTCTTCTTTTTAAGCAGTACCTTCCTATCACTGACAAAAGGATAAAGACACAAGAGATTTTGTTTCCTTTTCTTCCATTTTTAGTTCTGTAGTCTGACTTGTCTTTCTCTGACACCACTGAATTTTAAATAATGTCACAGCATTTTTGTTTAAGGCTCTGCCCCATGGTTGCTCCACCTCAGTATTGAGGATCTGTATAGTAAACATCTACATTCTGTATATATAACATACACCCTGTTTATGTTACATTAGAATGTATATGATTAATTCCACTTTTTTGAACTTGGGTTGGTTTTTGTTGTTTGTTTTTGTTTGTTTTTAATGAATTTCATTGTGCATTTTGATTTTCCAGGTGTTTTTTCCTGCCAAATGAAGGCAGCACACTGGACAATTATTTTGGTATCTGTATATTAGGAAGCAATGCTAGGTAGCCTATACAAGCAATACTAGGTAGCCTTTCCTTGTCTGTCTTGAATTTGTAAATTAGTTTTTCACTTAACTCTTGACTTGATATTTACTGTAGCATTACATTTTTAGGTGTAACTAACTAAATTCCATTCTGCATCTGAAATACTTTTAACTGCAGGCATGTCCTCAGGGTTGTCATTGTCCTGCTTAAAACAGCTCCTTGAACCTCAGCATTTCTTCTCCCCTCTTGCTTTCTAAACTGGTGTGCAGAGACAAACTACAGTAGAATTCTTTACTGTTTCTTTTCTTGGGAGCAGTGCTTCAAGGGTATTCCTGTATAGCTCTGTGTTTGACAGACATTCCTCTTCTTTTCCTAGCAAAGATGCATTTCTTCTGAATTATAAAGAAATAGAGCAGTTGTGTGGCATAATATGGCAAGCTGGCTTTCTACTTCTATAGGGGATGCCATGAGTCAAAGCAGTCAAAATGAACACTTGCTTCTTGCTGTCTTGCTAACAGTGTGCAGAAAATCCTGTGCAATTGAAATAAAGGAGCAGACAACTGGAAATTAGTGAGAAGATGGAGGCAGTGTGGAGTGGAAAGTTGTGGAGGAGCAAAAAGTAATCTGGAGTCTCTTTAAAGGTCACAGGATCCTTACTGGCATACCTAGCAAAGCTGGAATGGCTTTGGCTTTAATAGCACATGGGTCATGCTTGTGCCTCTCTACATATAACCCACAGATGAGAAATCTTCTGTGTCCCTTACAGGGCAGGCAATATCCAGAAAGTTCTCATTCTTTCCCTTTATTAATTTTCCACGTGCTACCAAATGAATGCTTTGGAGTATATGCATACTTGTTGTCAGATTCACCTAATTACTAAAAATGAGTGCACCTATAGATCATTCATACCTTTGAAGCACGTGAAGAACTAATGGAACATGGCCAAACCTATTACGTATGATAATCTTTTTTCAGTCTTTTCTCCCCAAGCTATGCCATACAAACATACATATTTAAGATAGTTCTTCCCTCTCCCTTCCAAGATAACTGTGTGTTTTTAAGATTCAGAAGTGGATGTTTAGAAGTGTTCTTGTAGATTTTTGTTTACTTAAGAGATCTTTGCTTCCACTGCTAGGTGTTGCTCCAGTCCAGCAGAGCTGCAGGCATTCCTTGCACTGGCTTCCCAATGTGGGCAGTCATTCTGGATGTCTTCTGGGCTTCAAATGGGAAGCTTCTGATGCTTCCATTTGCCCCCTGTATTGAAGTTTTCTCTGGAAGACCCGCTCTTTGTGGGTGCAGCTGCCAATTTGTTCTTGTATATTGAGGGAACCTGAAGATTGAGTAAGGTTCTCTTGTGCGTTTTTCTTTGGAAAGGAAAGAATTCATGCATAGTGACTGTGGTGTGAAGCTGGTATTTGTCAGGAGATCTACTATGTGCAAAATCTGCAGAAGGAGGGCAGGTGTCTCTCTGGGCAGCTTGCTAGACAAGCTGTCTGTGTCATCTCTGTCGTGTCCAGTCTGATCTTCTGTTCCACAGAATGGAAATGTACATTTCCTTTCATACTGTCACTATCCTTTAGGAGATTTTTGAATGGGAGGCTTAGAGGCACTAAAAAAAGAAGAGATTTTACTTTTGATAACTTGTTAATTAAATTGCTTGTCTTGTCTCTGCCTCGTTTTTTTTTAATAGCATGTAACAACCTTTCTTGCAGAAAGATTATCTATTGTTTTCTTAACAGGTTGTCATTTCATGATTTTTTTATTTTTCTCTGTTATGGAAGTGTGCAGTTGATAAGAATAACAGTATGCGGCTACAAAGACAAATGGTGTTCTCTGTGTTCTAACTTCTTTTTCCCCCCCATTTTCTTCAGGCCACTGAGGAGGTCTCAAAAAACCTTGTTGCCATGAAAGAAATCTTATATGGCACAAATGAAAAAGAACCACAGACAGAAGCCGTGGCACAGCTTGCTCAAGAGCTGTACAACAGTGGTCTCCTTAGTACCCTTGTAGCTGACTTGCAGCTAATTGATTTTGAGGTAAGAAAATTGATATTCCCTATACTGTCTATTTTAAAACGAATGCATCTGAATTCCTGTCATTTCAATTAGTTTTAAATATCTTTCAAACTACAGCTTTTGTTTCTGGCCAGGACGAAGCCAGGAGAAAGGGAACTAAATATTCCAATCTATCTGGGAAACTAAGCAAATACTGAATACAAAATCAGTGAATTTAAGCACATAATCTGCCCAAAATGGAAGTAGATAAACCACTGATCCTGATGCTATGATTCTGTTAAAATTAGGGCATAATCCTTAATTATTCTACTAATACCACACTGAACACAAGGTACAGTACTACATGCTGTGTCTATATTCTCATCTTGTTAAATTAAATTACTTTGGCAAGAAAATGGCCATAACGTTTTTGAAGAATTTTAAGTATTTGAGGTAAAGCTGTTCGTTTTACCAAGTCTTCAGTTTTTCTTCTCTTTAGAAGTGATGCAAGCTCTTTCTTTCTTCTTACTATTTTTTGTTTATGTATTAAAAAAACACAGTATTTTATTGATTACTTCAAAATAGGGACACTTATAGTCAAATATGTCTCTGTACAAACCTCTGTCTGACACTTGTCATCACATCACAGAATTGTAGGGGTTGGAAGGGACCTCCAGAGATCGAGTCTAACCCCGCACCAAAGCAGGTTTCCTACACCAGGTCACACAGGTTGGTGTCCAGGCAGGTCTTGAACATCTCCAGAGAAGGAGACTCCATGACCTCCCTGGGCAGCCTGTTCCAGTGCTCCGTCACCTCACCTAAAGAAGTTGTTGCGCACGTCAGTGCGGAACTTCCTATGCTGCAGTTTATGGCTGTTCTCCCTTGTCCTGTCTGCTGAAAAGAGCCTGGCCTCACTGCTCTGCCCCCCACACCTTAGATATTTATAGACCTGGATCAGGTCCCCTCTCAGTCTTCTTTTCTCAAGGCTGAACAGACCCAGTTCACTCAGCCTTTCCTCATAGCAGAGATGCTCCAGGCCCCTCACCATCTTTGTGGCCCTCCGCTGGACTCTTTCCAAGAGATCCCTGAGGCCTTACCAGGGCAGAGCAGAGGGGGAGGATCACCTCCTTTGACCTGTTGGCCACGCTCTTTGCAATGCACCCCAGGATGCCATTGGCCCTCTTGGCCACAAGGGCACACTGCTGGCTCATGGCCAACCTGTTGTCCACCAGGACACCCAGGTCCCTCTCCGCAGAGCTCCCCTCCAGCAGCTCATCCCCCAACCTGTACCGCTGCATGCAGTTATTCCTCCCCAGATGCAAGACTCTACACTTGCTTTTGTTAAACCTCATCTGGTTTCTTCCTGCCCAGCTCTCCAGCCTATCCAGGTCTTGCTGAATGGCAACACAGCCTTTAGGCGTGTCAGCCAATCCTTCCAACTTCGTATCATCAGCAAACTTGCTGAGGGTGGCCGCTATCCCCTCATCAAGGTCATTGATGAAGATGTTGAACAAGACCGGACCCAGCACTGACTCCTGAGGAACACCACTAGTTACAGGTCTCCAAAAAACATCACATAGGATAATTCAGTTCCCAACTCCGTAGAGAGAAATCACCCTGTTTAGTTATAAGAAATTGCAGTACAGTTGGATTTTTCTGTTTTCTCTGAGGTCCCACAAGAACTGTGTGGCTGTCCAGGAAAGAAGCCAAAGCTCATGTATCGCACTCCACAGCCTTGATCATAGAGGCCATACCACTTAAGACTGCTTAAAGACACTATTGTTCATGACCAAGTTGTTCATGATGCAAGCAGAACAGTTTCAAGTCCTATTGTAGTTTGGCATTCCCCAAATAATAGCTTTCTTCCCTGTTCTTTTCCTCTCGCCCCTCCACCCCACCCATAACTGCCTCTGATTTGTGTTTAATTGTAATATGGTTGTTTTTTTTCCCTCTACCCACGCAAATGTTTACAGCAAACATAAAATGTTCAGGCTGTTAAGTAAGCAAGGAGACCTGGGAAAGTTGAGATACAGTGTTGAAATATGACAGCCTTTAATTGCCAAAGAAAGGAAATCATGAAACGTCATCTGGATTCTGCTGAACTCTAGATTCTTATCAGCTTCATGTTTACTCAGCTCAGTTTTTAGAGAAGGAAACATTCATTATCTGCTGGTGATGAAGAATGATAACAATTTGTACAAGCTTGCTCTCATTAAAGAGAGCTATTCATTTTATTCTAAGGGGACTTTAGAAGATTGCAAGTAGTTTCCTGCTTTAGACTTTCTGCTACTTTGTTACACAAGGATATTATCTTTTCCCCTTGAGAAACAGGTCATTCACATTGCTTTCTAGGCTGGGCCTTGTCTGCTTTTCAAGGATGGGATCTGGCACACTGTCCAGCTATTGTTTTTGTTACAGTTAATGTCAACTCACCTGTGCCCCAGACCTGCACTGGCTTCTCATCTATGACAAAGTCATCAGATGTTGGCATTCATATCACAGAACTCTATGATATGGAATTTTCTGTATTTGAAATAATTTTTCTATTAAAGAGAGAGAGAAAAACTTTATTTCCTGCTGGTTCTCAAACTTGAAGGTTTAGTACTTTCTCTCTCTAAAGCTTGAAATTATTCAAAGATGAAGGAAATACTGTCTCTTTTTGGTCAAAACTCTGTTCTTCTTGAAGATGGTGGTTGCTGAGCTAATAGAGAAGGAACCATTTACTCAGACTCTTGAACTATCTCAAGTGTACTTCAGTGTGAACAGAATGGGTAAAAAAACACAAAAACACTGGCAAAAACTTAATGTCTTTTAATCTTGTAATTAGAAACTGTGACTGTTGGAATCTTGCTGGGTATAAAGGCCTGTTTAAAATGGTATTTGTACCTGGAAGTTTTCTTTCCAAGTAGAGCAGTGAACAAAACCATCTACTTAGCAAAGTTATGGAGTTTCCAGATATCTCCCCACTGATCTGTGCTAGCGTGCCCATAGGAGAGGTGGCATCCCTTGCAGAATTGTATTCTTTGTTCTTGCTTTTTTTGAAATGGAGGGGGGGGGGGGGGGGGGGGGAACAAAAAGCAAACAAAAACGCCTTTTGCATGAGGGACCCTGAATCCTTCTGCTGGGAAGACAATGGCAGCACAGTTGTACTCTCACCTCTTGCAGTCGTGACTACTGGCACATGGGTTGGTGTCTGTTTGCCCTTGTTAGCCATGAGGTCACTTAGCAGTGGTGCTGCTTAACAATGAGTAGGCTTGGGGTCACTGTGTACCACTGTCACTTCACTTAGGTGAATAATAAGGAAATGCTGTTTTTGCTGCTGAATCCAAAGGAAACTGTGAGATGCAGAGCAAAATTGGCAATGTTAGTGAATGAGAGTTGATGACTATATTATGTGGAGGTTGAGTAAAGCAGTTTCTGGAACACTGCTCTACTCAGTTCAGAACAAAGAGTGCTGGTGTTGCTTTGGGCTGGCTTGCAATTGTAATTGAGAAAACAAGCATTTACAAACAAACTCTTATATCCTGAAAACAACAGTCCCTCAAATGCTCCGTGGTAATTCACAAACATGCCATTTGTAAAACTGGAGCCCTCCTACGTTTGTTACAAACATTTGGGGTTTTTTTCCTTTTTTTTTTTTCTTACAATCTTCTTTATGTTGATACAAAACTGAACTAGTTTTGAATAATTGCTGTTGTTTCTTAAATGGTTGCTAATTACATATACCCTAAATTTTACTTGATAACTTACTAATGTGACATGTGGTATTTATAACACTGGGTAGATATTGTCCAGAAAAATGGTTTGTGTGTGTTCTTTGTGTGTCTCACACAGGAATCCTTCCTGTGGAGTTGCTTAACAGTGTTATTTGCAAGTCTAGGTGTAGCACAAGTTTGCCTGACATTTTTTTGGATTGCAGCTAACAGGACGTAGCCTTGAAGTTGTCTTTATGGCAGTTTCAGATTGCAAGTTAATTGCACAAATCTAGGTTTTAAATGATGCATGTGAATGATGGAGAAAGTGCTTATGTTTATGATCAGCTTCTTGTCCGTACCAGTTTGGCATCTTTAGCTGTGTTCTGACATGTCTGAGAAGAAGTAAATAAGTGTATATATATTCAAGATAACATTTTCAGCTACTTTATGCTCTCTGGTGCTAACATTGTGTGTATAATTTGTGCTGATTCATACTACATTCATGCTGCTGGGTCTGTTGAAAAATGTGAGACCGGTATTTTAGGTCAGTGGGTCAATTCTCTTTGTAGTTCTTATTTGTTTGTTTTACCTCCAAAAGTGCCAGTTTTAAATGGAATGTTAACAGTGCAGGCAGAAGTGCCTTACCAATAATGGATGGTGGCACTGTGCCTTCCTGGAGAAGGGAGGGGGTAATGAATTATTGAGGACGTACACTTGGAGGCAGGAGCACAGCTTAAAATGTTATTAGCAAAAAATGACCAACAAACAAGAATAAAACAATTTCTGGAGACCAAAGCTACACAAAATGTCAGATGAAACCTAAACTGGCTTTATTTCATCACGTGATTAACCTGCAATCTGGCTGAACACCTGGCTGGTAGAGTTTAGAGCACTTTGACGTATTTCAAATGAGTATACAGAAAAGAAGTAGTATTTAATCCCCCTAAGTTTGAACTGCAGAGGCTGACTGAAGTGCAGAACTCACAGTGATGTGAATGCATAAGATGACAATGAGTAATTCCTATTTGAACGGTGGACTTGAAGACTGTGTTGAACTGCTTGTGTTTTTGACAGGGCAAAAAGGACGTCGCCCAAATCTTCAACAACATCCTCAGAAGGCAAATTGGTACAAGAACTCCCACAGTTGAATACATCTGCACTCAACAGAATATATTGTTCATGCTATTAAAAGGGTATGTATGCTGTGAGGCATAAATATACTTTTTAATGAAGTGAGAGGTTTTTGTAATCGTGGAGAAGCACTGAGTTCTGTAATGTTTTTTCCTTCCTTTGCAGCATGCTTGATTTTGTTGTCTAAGGGCTACTTCCCCTAGGGAAAGGAAAGTTTGAGTAATGAACACCAGATATATACTTCTGCATGATATATGACTGAAAATTGGGAACTGCTAGTAGCCTGTATTATTCTTACTGTGGTATTGTAAGCATTCTCCTTTTGGTGTATTATATGATCCCACTGAACGTATTTCCACTGAAGTTATTTCCTTCTGAACTTACTCATTTATCAGGTATCAAGTGGTGGATTTGGTTGGGTTTTTTTGTCTGTTTTTTTCTTTTAGCCAGTGTCCTTTCCAGTTTGCTGTCCTATTCCCTGCTCCTAGCTTGTCTTACACATGTTATTTGTAGTGATTCATATTCCTGTAGTCACAGGACCAAACAAAGGATGGCTCAGGGTACGCAGTGTGTGCCAGGCTACTCTTTCTTCCTCTCTTCTCATATTTTTTCTGGTGCTGGGTGTTGGAGAGCAGCGCCGTACTGAAGACATGGTTGCACACCTAGAATTGTGGATCTCAAATGGGAAAGCAAAAATGTATTTTCAGAGGTTTCTTGTTAAAGTAAGATTTTCTTAAAAACTGGCAACGTGCTCTCTATATAAAAATAATTGCTCACATTTCTATTAGCATTAATGAGCAAAGTTTGAAAATTGGTATCCCAACGTGTTATTTTAGGATAGAATGTTCATCAACAGTTAACAGAACAAAACAGAAAAAGCTGTTCTTGAAATGTTCTTTCAAGTATCCATTTTATCCTCTGTGTTAAAGCTGCTGGGCAGGGTTACTTCAGTAAGTTTCCATGGGCTGCAGTTGGGAAGTACTTATTCCTCTTACTGGAGTAGCAGGGGGATAAAGGAAAGGGACATGCTTTCCATTGAGACATTGGCCTGCGTTACAGTGGTAGCCCTGAGATGTGAAGCTAATCAAATATATGTTTAACATTGAACAGGAAGTGCTGTTTTGTTTTTCCCTTTCCTTCCTCCTAGTTCATGGTAGCAGCTGGAGATGCTGACTGAGTTCAGTGTGAAACCTGCCTCCTACACAGTGCACGAGGTTTTATTTCAATGCTGTGTTAGAAGTGCACTGCCAGAGGTGCTTTGATTTTTTTTTCTTTTTTTTTCTTATGCTTCAGCCATGATTCTGGGAAGAAGCAAGATTTTGATGGCAGAGGGACAAAATGACTGTTAATTGTGGCATAATATGAAAGAGAATATTGATTCAGTGCTTCTTCAAAGCAATTTAAAATGAAGCTGAATTTGAGATGCAGAGAGATGGAACTACTTTCTCAGCATGCTCTCATTGAAATGTGACTGAATGAGGGCTGCAACACGGTTGTCCTAATTTTTATACTGTGTTGTCACTCTTCAGAGGGATTGTTGAAACAAATTCATAAGTCAGGATATTTGAAATAGGCATTTAATTAGCTTTAATGACTGCAGTGTTACATCTGGTATCTATCTGAGTCAAATTTATGCAAATTTAAGCTCTGTGGTGACTTACAAAAAGTCCAGTAGATTCCAAGTCTTCATGGCAAGCTAAATAGGAAAGTATAGCAACATTTAATGTGAAAATTGATTCATAAGCAAATGGCTTTGTATGGTAATTTAATTAGTGCTTAGTACACACAATGATGCGTTGCTCCAGAAGTATGCCGGCAAATTTAAATCAGCTTCTGATGAATTGGGACCAAGGCCTTTTTGGGTGGGAGCTGAGAAGTTGTATAAGAGACTTCAGCTGTTCCAGATGTATGTAAGGATAGCCACAACTTCTCTGTGGATCAGGATAGCTGATGTTGCAACTTGCTGAGGTTAGAATCAGGAAGGCAGGCCCACTTTCATCCAGTTTCTCGCTACTAGTGTGCTTGGGAACACCAGGAGCTAGTAGCAAGCACTGAGGTCTATTTCTATCAGATGGATCTTAGACTGCTGGGAGACTTGGGCAGCTGCTGTTGGTATATGCTTAGATGAGCTGAGAGAACACTGCAGTTTGTATATGAACAAAAAAAGCCTGCCAAGAAAGTGTAGCGACAGTTTCTAAATGAAGCCATACCCACAGCTTCGTTGTTTTCATCAAAACAGTGATGGGTGTGGTGGTGATGGGTTGATGGTTCAACTTGATGATCTTAGTGGGCTTTTCCAACCATAATGACTCTATAATTCTCTGGGCATGTTCCAGAAGATTCTTGTCAGAAGCTGCAGATGCACTGCTTGGGGTGGTAAAGACTCAAACGCAGAGGACAGTGTTCAGTAATATCCTCAAATCAGGGGACACTGCCAGCAGCTCAAGCTTGGAAGCCTGTGTGCATAGATTGATGCTGAGAAATGGTTTCATGAGAGAGTGGCCATGAACTCACGTCCAGTAGTACTGACCATTTAGCATCAAAGCTGATACTAAGGATAATCTTACATTGGTGGGTGTAACCATACAGCTTTCCCAGATGTCTGCAAGTGCACCAACGTGAAAAAAAAAAAGCACCTGATTTTGAGTAAGAAGAAAATATTTTTCTGTCTTCTCATTTTATAATGAGTAATTTGTGTTGGTAATAACTTGGCAATAAAGCAGCAATGATTTCAGTAATACTTCAGATAAGTATTTCAAAGAGAAATTTAATACAGAAACAAGTATCTCTAATTCTCTGAATTTCTGTTTATGTGATAGCACAGCAAATTGTAACTGGCAGTGTAGCGTTTTGAAGGTGCCTATAAAGAACCTGTGGGTTTTCTGTTGTCTTTTTTTTTTTAAACAGGTACGAGTCTCCAGAAATTGCTCTAAATTGTGGGATAATGCTTAGAGAATGCATCAGACACGAACCGCTCGCAAAAATAATCTTGTGGTCAGAACAGTTCTATGATTTCTTCAGATACGTGGAAATGTCGACATTTGACATTGCTTCAGATGCATTTGCCACGTTCAAGGTAACTTCCGTACCGTATTGGAATGATTTCTGTAGTCTTCTGTTTCTGCCATGTAGACTCAGATGCTGTGTGTTACATTCTTAGCAAAACAGACGTACAGAGAGAGAGGAGAAAACAAATAGTGGTGTGGTGCAAATGCTGAATGGTGTTCTTTATTTCTCAGAACGTGAGACATTCCTTCAAATATGCATACTCTATTCCCAGTAACTTTTTAAACCTATATGTAAACTGCCATCCGTTAACACAGTACGTGTGTACTTTCATGCCAGAGGACTTTAAATCTGTTTCCAGCTGTGCAAGCTGCATTGAGTGCATTTAATGCTGATTCTTAGGGAGGAGCTCTTTTTTATCCTAAAACAAATCAAAACCAAAAACAGCCCCATAAAAACACCCCAAAGAAAAAATAGTTACAGGACTATAAGCATAATATTTATCAGTATCAAATAGTGGCTTCTTAACCTCTTAATTGTGTGTAGCTCTGTGAAGAGTGAGTGTAGCTTTGATTCATGAATGTCATTCTTCAGTGCTAATTCTACAGGCCTGTGTGAGTTAACATAAAATGAAGCAGACTTTTCCTAACTGATGCCAAGGCCCTTAGGGGTGCACAAGTCTTGTATACCCACAGTTTATTCAGAAAGTATAGATAACACATAAATATTGTAGTGAAAATACTGGTTTTGTGCTCTTTTACAGGATTTACTTACAAGACACAAGTTGCTAAGTGCAGAATTTTTGGAACAGCATTATGATAGGGTAAGCAAATACATTTTATTATTGAGAATTCTGTAGAGCTGTGTATCTTCAAATAAGAAGAATCTGTGTTTCCTTTCCTTGTTTAGATGCCTTTTTGAAATTTGCATACAATATTAAACCAAGTGAAATCGGTCATTTCTGCCAGGGAGAGAAAATTAGCGTTAAGACTTTGCTATTGAACGTGAGAACTGTGAGGAGAGGCTGAGGCCAAGACCTGTTTCAGTGAGAACACGTTTGTTCCACTAGAGGGAACCCTTTCCCAGGCCATTTCCTTGCGTGCACACGTGTGACAGCCAAACATTGCGAGATCGGCCTCCTGCAGTTAATGAGCGTTGTTCAGTGCCAGGAGCTGCTACAGCTTAACGAATAGTGCCATAACTGCCTCTAACGCATTGCAATCTAAACACTGAAGCCTCCTAAATTGTTTTTAAAGCATACACAGTCTGCAAATTTCCATCTCCTCTTGTTCTTTATAGTAATTTGGAATAAGAGCACTTGTAGCGCTTGAGAAGGTCTTAACCATTCTGTCTGTCCTGTGTTTAGTTCTTCAGTGAATATGAGAAGTTACTTCATTCAGAAAACTATGTGACAAAGAGACAGTCACTTAAGGTAAGGCAGTTTTAGGTCATTCTTCAATGCAAATTTAGAGAGTGCCTTTAATTTCAAGTGAGTTGGCTAAATGAAACAACAAGTAGCTGCTTTGGGTAATATTTGATTTATTTTTTTTAACTTGGGTCTTGAGGTCAGTAAATTTCCCATAGTCCAGTCCTGCTGTAATTTAGTGTCATTTCTCTCTCCATGCAGAAGTGACTGTATGGAAGAGTTTATTTCTGTTGTTTTTTTTTTCCTTCAGATTTTGTTTTTCCACCTTTAACAAATTTTACTAAGTAATGTATTTATTTATTAAATTAATACTAAACAATTTATTTACATTTATGTGTAAATAAAATACATATAATTTATTTATTAAATAATTGAACGAAGGGACTCACATGACCTAACTAGCAGAATGCTAATTTTATGTCCAAGTTGGTCAGAAATATTGACTGTAAATGTAGCATGTGTGCCAGTTTGTAGCGGGGATGGCACTTCTGGGATGTATTGTATTGCTCCTGCAGCACTGCTCCTCACAGTGAGAGGGGCTGTGTACATCTCTGAGCTTTATGGTGTTTTGTTATAAGTCTTAGGAGGTAAAGGAAATACGGGTACAGAATCTTCTGAGGTTTCCACCTTTGTTTTGCACCCTTCCTGGATGAAAAAGGGAGCAAAAGAAGTACAAATATTTCTCATTTGAATTACCAACTCCTTTTTCTTACCAAACTCTTTAAGTTGATGTGTAACGTTTTTTTAAATGGAAAAAATAATGAAGTTGTGGGGAAAAAAGAAAAAAAAATATACATATTTTTTAAATTTCAGTTCCAATTATAACATCAGGAGAATAAAAGGAGATTTTGCAGTTGAATATTGAGAATAAAGGTGTTTGAATTCCAATTTTTCTGCTTTTACAGAGCGGTGTTGGTTACTCAGAGTGTTAGGAAGGATTTATGAACAGGTTTTCTCATCTCTTCTTTCACCTTGTTTTTCACTTCTAGCTTCTTGGTGAATTATTATTGGACAGACACAACTTCACAATTATGACAAAATACATCAGTAAACCTGAAAATCTGAAACTAATGATGAACCTTCTACGAGACAAGAGTCGTAACATTCAGTTTGAGGCCTTTCACGTGTTTAAGGTAAATCAGAGTAACAGCTTGGGGTGAAAGTTTTCAGTGAACTCAAACGCACCCATCTGATGTTGTATATGATATGGAATGATGCATTTGCTACAGAATTGAACTGTGGAATTCCTGAACTGGATTCTGCAGAGGGTATTGTGTCTAATAGCTCCCACAGCCTGAATTTACTTCAGCAGTAGTGTTGGATTTCTGTTCTAATTTAGAAAACTAAAATAGCAGTTTTAGAATAAAACTTTCATTTACTTCCTTTTATTTTCTGTGTACGTTTTGGATTATTGAATAATTAAAACATCATTTTAAGTTACTGTCATCGCTGTTTTGTTGGCTAGGTTTGTTTTTTATCTGAGCCTCCTGTTTCCCACTGAATGCCTTTTATTGTCTTGCAGGTGTTTGTAGCCAACCCTAACAAGACGCAGCCTATATTAGACATCCTTCTAAAGAACCAGACCAAACTCATTGAGTTCCTCAGCAAGTTTCAGAATGACAGGACCGAGGATGAACAATTTAATGATGAGAAGACCTATTTAGTTAAACAGATCAGGGATTTGAAGAGACCAGCACAGCAAGAAGCTTAATCTCCAGTAAACCCCTATAATATTAAACCCAAATTCAGCAGTCGCTGTTAGATATTCAGCATCAGGCACTCTTATCGATTCATGAGGAACATTACTGCTAATCTGCTGTTCAGTGAACGGTTTTTGTTTTTCTTTTCTCTTCTTTAGTCCAAGTTGAAAAACATAGCTGCTGCTTTCTTGCACAATGTGGACTTTCTTGATATTTGTGTCATTTCAGAATTCAAAGACACTGCTTGTTTGATGAGCCCTGAAAAGAAAGATTCTAGGTTCATGAACGCAAACATATAGATAATAGTTTGGTTTAGGAAAGAAGGTATTAATGTAGTTAAGTAAAAGGTTGCATGCTTGCAAATCTGAATAAATCTGTATGTTTGCACTTACCTTGTTTGAGATACGAGCACAACGTGACCTGTGCATACCTGGCACCATAGTATAAGATATATGCCTTGATTTAAAAAATAAAAAAAAAAATTGTGCAGTGCTTTATTTGTAATCAAAGGGGAAACGTATCTAAGATGTGAGCTTATTGGGATAAACAGTTGTCTTGCAAATAAACTGATATTGAAACTTAGCAACTTTTAAAAGAGTGAAATCTCAAGGTTCATTAGGAAAATGTATATATGCCTTTCACTGCTTTCTAGGTTTTTTGGACATGATTTGATTTTTTTTTTCTGAGAATTGACTTGTAAACTTGGAAATATGTTCTAAGGGGTTTTGTTAATTTTGCTTTAAAGGTATTTCAGACAGTAGACCTAGCAGTGACATTTTGCGTTTCATTTCAACGATGCTTGCTGGTTTCTTTTGTATATAACTCCTAGGCTGCTCATTTCTTTAAAATATGATTTAATTTGTACAGCAGAGGAATGTTATTGTATTAGTCTGTAACTATTACCTAATATTGAGTTTTGCAAAATGAATGCTCATATGTAATTGAATCCTTCAGATCACATGGAAATGCTGATTTAACGATCGTAAGTACTGCAGCATTAAGAGAAAAAAACCACCAACAAATTCTTTGTACTCACTTATCTAACAGGGTGCCATCAGTTAGGGTAGGCTGACGTAGAGAACTGGAACCCTTTCTGCTAGAATCTTACTGGTAATATTGGCCTTATTCAATTAAACTAGCGTTGTGCTCACCAGATCTGCAGATGGCAGACGTGATGCTAAATTAATATGGATTCTTCTTACTTCTGGGGAGCCTGCAGTGCATCGTTCCTTTCTTACAGTAGTTAACTCAGTACGTAGTTGTGCAAGTGGATGAGTTAATTCCCTCTGAATGCAAGAAACATGATTACATAGATGTCCTAGAATAACAAAATGATTTTCCTTTGTTGATTTTGTTCTTTAATGCTGCAAACTATCAGTATTTATAAAAACAAAAAACCAACTGATTTTGCACCATTTTTTTTGTTACTGTGACCACACAAAAGGAATCTACTAAATATAGCTAAACAATGTTATTAAAGTTGTATTTATCCATCATATAGTAATGCTAAGATCGCAACCAACCAAGCGTATGGATTGGAGTCTGAAAGTTCAAATTCTGCATGGCTGAATCTGATTGAGAATGCTATAGAAAATGTTTGTTGCTTCCTGTCCTCTTCCTAATTAAAATATTTCGTAGTCAGCAAGATGAAACTCCTGAGTGATGTTTAAGCCTACTTGAAAGCCTTCACGAGGGAAGTTGGGCAGCTCCAGAAAATTCAGTGTTTTCACCTAGTTTAAAATTGCTCTTAATGTTTTAATTGGCCTTTGTCAGGTCCTTAATGTCCTTTGCAAATGGATTCATTTTGCCTACTGGAAGGAAAAGAGCTGACTCTTCCTGGCCATTGCTTATGCAGGCAGGCAGAATTGGCCACAAGATGGTATTGTAGTTCAGTGCTAACAGATTATTATTTTCTTGGTTTATCGTAGCTGAGTGGAAGAAAACGTTGTTTGCCAAGTTACCATAAGGCTTCCTCTTTAGAAAAATGTGGAAGTGCTGAAGAGTTATGTATGTAAAGATGTGAAAACATTTGGGCTGGGATATAGGTTACTCTATCTTAGGTCTTGGAAGTAATGGCTAAGGTAACTTTAATATGTGGTAACATTTGAATGTTGGCTTTCGGAAAGAAGTTGTATTAAATTAAAGCTCATTTGATGTGCTCTTTGTATTAAACAAAAACCCCAACTATTGTTCTGGAAGTGGTTTCTTATCTGCTGGAAGGCTTAAGGATATTACTAAAACTTATTTAAATGTGAGTGGTTTTTTGATTTGTGCTTTTTTTTTTTTTTTTTTTCTTTTTTTTTTCTTTTTAAATAAGAGATGTACACAATTGTAATTCTACTTCCGTGGTAGCATTTCATTTCTCCTGAAGAAAATGCGTTTCTTATCCAAAAAAATCTGGCTGGCCCCATAATTTAAATTGAAATAAAATTTTGAAGAAAAAGGTGTGTTTTGCTGTGTTTCTGAAAGTGGTGGAGTTTCTCATGGCTGCGAGTCTTTGTGGCTTTGTCACCTTAGAGATGTTTAATGCTCTCCCTTTTACCTGTGAAGTCATTCTAAATCATGAAAAACTCCCAGTTGTAAAAATATTTGTGAGGATCTGAGACCAAATGCCGTATTGGAGATAGGAGTTTTCATTAACTGTGAGAAGCCTTTCTTGCTTGTGTGTAGTGGTATTTGCTGATTCTGTTCCCTTTTGGCATGATCCAGGGCAGAGAAGTGATGCTGTGTCCTGTGTCATCTCCAGAGACAGGGCCTGACAGGATCAATGGAGGTGAATACTGGTCATTGTAGCCCTTCCTCCCAAATTTCAGGAGCAAAAGCCTGTGGGACTGTCACTCTTTCCTTAGGAAATGCTCTGGGGTCTTCCCTGTGGAAGCTGTTTGCCTCTGTTGCTGACATGCTACAGAAGTTCATTTCCTGCTGGGAAATGAATAATGGGTAAATGAACATACCCATATTGCAGGCAGAAATACTGGGTCAGTTACAGCCTGCAGCATGGCTTCACCTGTTGGAGCCTTTGGTTAAAACTGCAGTGTATTTTCCCTCAGAGGCTGCTGCTAGGTTATGAGGGGAAGGGCTGCCTTATGCTGTTTGGCTGACACTGCTAACAGAGAAAGGCATGGGAAAGCAAAGAGATGCGTTGACTTTGCACAATGTCTTTTCCCTGCAGAGCTGAGCAGAGGGACCTGGCACGAGAGCTGACGTCTCTGAGAACTGGAGCCAAAGCTGCCTTGGAGCACGTGGGGACGGCTCATGGACAAAGCTGTCTGCAGTAAGTTTGCCTCTCTTTGAGACCTGACGAGTTGTTCCTAGCAGGCAACTTCATCCACTTTTCCTTTTGTTGCTATTCTTTTTCCTTATTCCAGACCTTTGCAAGCTGCTCGGTTGAATAATTTCCCTGTCCCCAATGCTTTCCCATACACAGCTGGTTACAGGAGCTGGTGCCATCTCGTAGGGTGCATGGCTTCATTTTTTGTTGGTCTTTTTGTTGTTAGTCGTGATACTTCAGCTCTTCTTTTTCCAAAGGTTTTGTCTGTTGCAAGGCTGTTTTAAGCATTCATAGAATCATAATCACAGAATGCTTTGGGTTGGAAGGGACCTTTAAGATCATCTAGTTACAACCCCTTGCTGTAGGCAGGGACACCTCCCACTCAACCAGTTTGCACTGTTTCTCTTGGTTTTTCAGCATATATTGTGTTCTTTGAAGGAAATTGTTTGTTTCTCGGAAAAAAGGATCTGTTCTTCTTCCCATTTGTAGGCATCTGCTGATTTGTCTATTGAAAAAACAACACAACAAAACAACACAGAGCCCTGAGTTATACAGCCCACGTATAACAAGATTTTTGGCAAGTGTGATTGCATTCACAAGAAAATATTGTCTAAAAAATGCAAGCTCTCTTTCAGAAGGCTCATACTACAGATTCTGATTTAAACAGCAAAAGTAAGGACTTTTTTTTTTTCTTGTTTGGAAGTGTACTGATCAGAACTGCTCTTGTGACACTTCTCGTAAATGGCGCGCTTGCCCCGAAGGTTTCCTCATCATCTATTGCAGGAGAATTTTCCAGTTAGGCAGTGGCAAGGCTGTGTGACCCCAGCACTCAGCATTTCATCGGAGATGGGAATGTGTCACACATCAGATGTGACACTGGGTTGCCTTACGGTGTCCTAATGATATTAAAACAAAGGGACTGAGCTAGAGAGCGTGTACAGAAAGAAGGAAGAATAATGTTGTGCTGTCATGTGAAGGTAGATTTCAGATTTTTTGGGAGCAGCAACTTAAAAAAAAAAAAAAAAAAAAAAAGCATGGAATTAAGGGAAAACCTGCCCTGCCCCTAAGAGAAATGAGAATAAGTGGCAGGCTTGGGGCCATCCAAAGAGGTTGAGAAATACTGGAAATGGCTAAAGGTTCAGCTGATGTAAAGCTTAGTTTGCAGCAGCTGAATTTCTTGCTCTTTTTACATCTCTGGAATTACAGACTGCTGGGTTATGTCAGCTAATATTCAGGTATCACATGAAAACAGCAGTTAAGGTTTAACAATAATATGTTATTACAGAAAACATATACACACATTTTGCTCAAAAGCTGTAACTTGAGTAGGAAAAAAATCTCACAAAGAAAGAAGAATTCATTGGCTGAACTGAGTGCTTGTAACGTTTCTCCAGGCTACAGAGCAGCAAGGAAATCTAGTGGGCTTAATTGTGCATTGCTGTGTTTGCTTAGTGTTGGAGGGGCCCTTAAGGTGTGCAGCAATACTGAATTGGGTTCAGTCTGGTTGTAAACCATATCAGAGCACTGTTCCAGAAGGGAAAAAAAGCATGTTTCAGCCATGGTGATGGTGACAGCGGGCCACCTCTGCTGATGCACATCTTTATGAGTATGGCATGCAGGCTCTTGCTCCTTGCTGGCAAAAGTGGTGATGACTGTTGAAAATGGTGATGAATGTTGAAAATGTTCTTTATTAAATGGTGGTGTTGTGCTCATTGTATTAATTGTAGTTTCCATGGAAATAAATATGAGGCATTACTTTTGGAGCAACCTACACACTAAAACTTCACTGCTACTCTTCAGTCTGAAAATGTTTCCCCCTTTGTGTGTTCAGAACGTTGGAATGAACAGAAAGTTAGTGGTGGGCTAATTTCAATTTCTGAGTAGGTTCTGGGTGAGTTCCCTTCTCCTGGCCCAGTTTCTTCTGAGCTGTGTTTTTCTTTTAGTCTCATCTGGTATGAATTACATTTCCTTGGCCACACATTGCAGTCTGGTCATTAGTAACACATGGCAGCTGTGCACAGGTGTTTTTGTAGTTGGTGGTGTGCTTTGGTACGAGGTTTGTATGTGAAAAAGCAAAGTAAGCCAAACTCCTGACATCAGGGAGCTCCAGAAGCCCCAGTCCAAAAAATCCCGAGTCCTTCTTTTACTAATAAAGGTCTGCAAACCTTGGGTGCTGCCAGTAAGGGTGCTGATCGTAAATTGGCTGCTTGCTCTTCAGAAAGAACACCAAAGCACAGTCTGAGAAAAAAAACCCAACGCTGTGCAGGTTCCCCCCAGGGAGAATTGTGGCTGTGTTTGCGGTCCCAGCAGAGCTCTTAGCACTGCTGTAACGCTGTGCTGCAGTGCAAACAGCAGCTTTGTCCCCTGTCTGTGGCTCAGGTAGCTGCACTAATCCACCTGTGGCAGCTGAACTGCAGCTGAAGGGTACGATGGTCTGTGAATCATCTTAATCTCTTCTGCTGCTCCCACTCCTTACTTCTGCATTTACATAGATTCATATAAAGGATTATTTTCTGCGGCACTGTTTCCCATGACTTAATCCCTCTCGTACAGTACTTAAAAAAATCCCATCTTTGTGACAAATCTTCCTTTTCCACTGTAGCCCATCCCTTTCAGTTTCTGTGCCTTCTTTTTCATGGCCCTTTTCCAAGGGGCTCCATGGAGTATCATGGCATCCAATTCTGAGTTCTCCAATTGCAGAGTCTCATATGAGTGCACTTACTTAATGTCTAATAATTTTTCCCAACTCTGAAGTTTGTCACCTGGTCTCATTGCTGCAGACATTGTGCCGTTTCCTGTGAGCCCAGTCTGTACAACTGGAAAATAGAGGCTGCACAAAGTGAGAGGGAATAATGACTGCAGCACATGTGGGCAACACTCTTGGACCAACGTGTTCTTCTACCCCCTGCCACCATTTTGTGCTGTGTGAGGTCCTTCAGCCTTTAGGGCCTGAACCTCTGGAGACATGTGCTCTGCTTCTGAGAGCTCTGCAGTGTCCACGTGGTTACATTCATTGTACAGGGAGGTTTGGATTTCTTTGGGGAGGTGGAGAGAGTTCACAGATCAAAAGTCCTGTGATAGCCACACGATGGTTTAATTTGATTGCTCTTTTCATATAGTGCCACCTGTGGGAGGCAGAAGAGAAGTGAGAAGGCATCTCTAGGGGACTGACAGCTCTGACCTGATGTTCCTCATGCTTTGAAGAAAATTCCTGTGCCACTTTAGGCTCTTTTCTGCCTTTTTTTTTGTCTCCACGGTTGCAGAGGACATGGAGTCAGATTTGGGTCAGACGGTGGTTACATCCGTTTCAGGGTTTGAAACACCTCTGACCTGGGCAGGAAGTCTCTTGTGGCCACGGCATGCTATGTAGGTCAGCGCTGTCTGGCAAGGCACGCGTTGCTGGAGAAATGAACATCTAACACGTAGCTGCATCGTGGTTGCAAGGCAAGGAAGTCTGCAGCTGCTCTTTATTTCTCCTGATCAGGGCCGTGATTTGGGGTGCTTTGATGCAGATGAAAATGGGAGGATTTCAGCTTTTTCAAAGCTCAAAGCCTTCATTGTCCTGTGGAAAAAAAGGCATCAGTCAATCAGTCGGATGTGATTCAGATCACCCCCTTCTCTTCCTGCAGGGAATGTGAGGGTTGGTTTGACTTGGGTTCATTGTCCAAGCAGGGCATTATTCCTACTTTATTTCCCACTCTTTAGATCTCCCCTACGGAAGATCGTGTTGCAAGTACTGTGTATTTTCCCAAACAAAGTGATGTGCTTTAATTAAATTCCCTGTTTAAAATTCAGTTATTCATTAAAGGTACCTTAGAAAGAGGTACCAACCTTGGATATATAGTCCTCTGGCTGAAGAGGAGAACTACAGGGGTGTGAATTAGACATTATTTCACAATTAATTTAAAAAGCGGAGAGTTTCTTGGCCAGTTAGCTACACAGATGTATTCTGTTCACCTGTTAATTTGTCTGAGCATTTCAAGCTGACGCTGCTCTGTGTTGTTAGCAAATCTGCATGCGTTGGCCCGGTGTTTCTCTCCCATGGAGCCTGGGCTTTGCTGTTCTCATTTGGCTCTCACAGCTGGGGCTGAGCCTGAATCCAACCCCTGGTAGCTCCACGCTCTCCTTGGGCCGGGGTGGCACCCATTGGGTGTTCTGGGTTTGTGGATAACTTCCAAAGGGTTTTTTTTGTGACAGACACAAGCAGACAGAAAAGCTTTGCAAACTGCAAGCTGCTTTTATCCACAACAAAGCGTGTACAGTTCTCATCAAACAATAACATGTTTATGTATTTCTGTGCTGCTCGTTTTTGTTTCCCACTGCTCAAGTGCTCTCTGTGCTGAGGTTGAAGCTTTCAGGGCCCAGCAGCTCTCTGCCAGCAGATGTCTTCTCTGCTGTAACAGAGAGTCCCTGTTTCCTCCTAGCATCTTTCATCATCTAGCCTCAGCATAAAACATCCTCTGCTATAGAAATATGTTTCTTTTTCCCTTATCTAACCAAGGTTCCTTTGTCTTTGAATTTCTTCTTTTATATTCTCAGACATAGGACTGGTTTGACCTTGTTTTCCTGCATCAGTGGAGGAAAACCCTCCCCAGCCAGTTAGAGAGACAAGAAAATTAGGGTAATCAGAAAGAGGGCTTTTCTTTCTCTCAGATTTTGATGGGCCTGGCTTTTAACAGTCTTTGCTCAACCTGTGTGCAAAGAAGCAGGCAGAAGGTGCCATGGTCTTTGCTTAGCATAAGGAACATTGGGCAGTAGGTAGCAAAGGATGTTCAAAAGAGAAGGAGCAAAGATTTCAGACAAGTAACTTGGCCTGAAGAGTTTTCCCCGACGAGTGAAGTGTCGGAGAAGCTGTGACAGCTTACTTGTGAAAATGTGAGCTGCAATCAGAATCCAAGTGTGCTTTGATATGGTTAAAAGTTTGAAAAAGCAAGGCGTAATTTTTTTGGTTTTGTCAAGACTGTGTAATCTCTTACTGTCTATCAAGGTGTGATCAAAAAGAGATGCTGTCTGGGGGTGGCAACCGTGTTCTGAGCAAGTGAAATAAGCGATGTGTAAAGGTCAGAGCTCCCTGTTGATAAGATAAAGGTATTGAAAGGGCAAAAGGACCGCAGAAAACCAATTTCAGCTCCTGTGTCATTACAGCAGGTGCTGTATGAAGTGGGTAGAATAGCTGAACAAAGCAAAATGGAACAAAGGCAGGATATTTAAAGCAAAATACAGAAATAAATGAGTCATGCCCTTTTACTGAAGTGGAGGGAAATAAATTTCTACCTCTGTTAATTTCTGAACGTGATATAAAAGCAGCCTTTAACAAAAGGAAAAAGAAATCCTCATTCCATTTCATTTCCTTTAACCCAATCAACCAAAACCCCTTTATTCTGTGGAAGCTGCCAATAATGTCCTGTTACAAACAAAATCAGTATTTTTCAGGAGACTCAGCTTTAATCTTCCTTCATAATTGAAGCGATGGGGTGTTTGGTCTTAAATAAACACATCTGTACTCACGAGATGTGTTGGATACACAACAGGAATGGAAGCATGCAGTACTGGTAAGTGGGATGGTGCTGTATGAGGACAGCCAGGCTGTCAGTGAGCTATGGCACGGGTCTGATGGGTGGAAGGCACAGGTTTATTTGGAATACATCAGCCCCATGGAGTAGTGTAGTGATTTTTGGATGTTTGGGTTTGGTGTTCTGTGTTTGACTTCACAAAAGCAATGTGTATTTGGGGGGAGACCTTTTCCCTTTGTTTTTCCAAGAGATGACTACTGTTTTTTCTTTTGTAGATTTATACTTCAGATCCTCTTGTGCGTGAAATGGGCTCCTTGTTCATCAGAAATCAATTCAAGGATTTGTTTTTCTGCAAGTTCGCTTTGGATACACAGGATGTCCAGTGCTCACACAGGTGGTGCCTCTGGAGCTGTGCACTGCAGGGCAGGTTGGTGCTGCCCGGAGAGTTGGCTCCTCATGGAGGTTGTCCATATGCTCTGTTGGTAAAGAAATGACAGTCCAGTAATGTGCACTGTGTGTGTGTAGGGGTGTTAATGTTGACATCATTAGTGCTTGGTCACCTAGGTGATGGATCTTGCTGCCATGGTAACCTAAAGGCTACATTACTCATCAAATGTGAATTTTAACAAACAGGAGTGACTTAAGGTGTTTGTATCTTCTGTCTCTCTGTAACTGCCTGCTGCTCTTTTAAAATATTTACAGGAATTGTACAATGAGACTCCAAAGTGAATGTTCTGTTTCATTCCTCCCCTCCTTTTTTTTTTTTCTTGGATCTGTGTCCTGGAAAAGACCCCAAAATTATGCTGAGTCATTGAACTCAGGATAGAGATGTTTTGAAGCATGATAATGCTATTGCTTATTTGTCGGCCTTTTCATCTCTTGCCTCTTTACTTTTCCCCCAGTAGGGAAGCTGTTTTGGTTTCTATTTAGGGCTGTTTGAGCCGACTTAGCACAGGACTTCAGGCATCCCCACGGCCTTGTCATCTATGTACATGTGCCCATCAGCATGCTTGCAGCCACGTGCTGTGCCAGGGTCGTGTCTGGAAAGTGTGAAGGTGTGTGTAGGGACAGGAAACTACAACATGAAGTGTGTGCTTGAGAGAGGCTTCATAGCAGCCTGTTCGGGATGTTTCACTGCTGAGTGTTCCTTTGCCAGTCCCTTAGGAGACAGATGGCTGCTCTGGCAAGTTGGCTGAGGAGGCATCCTTTATGGCTGACTTCTGCAAGGGGCCAAGGTCTCAGTTTCTGATCAGTAAGATCAGTATGCCCAGGTGCTGCAGCCCTGTTTGTGGAACTGGAGCCCTGTCACAGATTATAGCAGGCACCGTAAATAGGAGTGAGTAGCTACAAACCCTCTTTTTCCCCTCAGGAAAGCCAGCTGTATTTCCTTGATCCTTTGGAAGATAAATAGAAGCTCCATGCTGCCAGCTGAATTAGTACCTTTATCTTAAAGTTGTCTGTAATGGTGAACAGCAGAAATAAAGGAAGAAGGAGCAACTATAGTAAGTGGGAATAGGTAATGCTTCTGGCCGCACACTGAATTGTTCATGCTTCTGTGGAACTGAAGCAACAGAAAGCTGAAGGTTCCTAGATTGGCTGTTCGCCTTCAGCTTCTTCAATTCTTGAGTGAGTTTCAGCTGGTGAGTACGAGGGGGAGCGGGCAGATTACTCCCATTACTTAAAACCAAAGATAAAGTTTGGTAACCTTTTTCCTCTTGGTAATTTTCTTCTCATAGGGAAGGTGAGGTAACTCATGGGCAGATGCCTACCAGGCAGCTCAGGGTTCGAAGGAATGCTGTTTTTGGTGCAGGTCCTCTTGAATTCGTTTTGTTCTTTGTTCTCTGGGGCCTTCTGAGTAGAAACATTTCAGTTATTTGTGGTTGGATCTGCTTGCTTTGGCTTTTTGTTGGTGCTGCAGAAGAGGATACTTCCATAGCACAGGCTAGATCAATTTCTGCCTATTGCCAACTCTGAGCCTGAATTTGTGTGATAGGTGCTGATGCCATAAATAGAAGCATTCCTGTCTCTTGCAATGAAAACTTTTTGTCAGCCATGCAATACAGAGATTTTTTAAGTACTAATTATCTTCAGGCTCTGTCTGTGTGTTGCTAGGAGGGGTGCCAGATTCTTCCTGTGTGATCCAATTTGCAGTGGCTTTGGGTATGACAAACAAGGTACTGGCAGTTTTGCACATGAAAAAGGCCAAACAGAGCATGTCCAAGTGGTTGTTTGGCATGGATTCTCAGTGTGACATTTTTGTCTGCCTGTTTGTCTGACATGCTGGCCGTGGGTTTGATGCTTTGTTTTGCTGCTGCTTCTGATGTGTATTTTCAGTACTGGGTTCAAAGGCAAGAAACCAAGAAGTATTTAAAAAAAAACTAAGGAATCAGGGTAAAAAAAAAAAAAGTATATATAAATACAAGGGTGTCTGCTGTGCTTTGAGCAATGACCCTGCACTGGGCACAAATTTAAGTAAATACAGAAGAGGCAAACAGGTATGAAAGGAGATTCTGGCTCTTTCTTGCTCAGTATTCCAGACTGTCAATATTGAAATTTCCATCTCCTAAGGATTATTGATAGCATTCCAGTGTTCTGTGATACTTCATCCCTCTTGGGTTTAAGATAATGGTAATTTTCCAAGCATGTAACATAAAGCCCTGAGATGTTCATCATGATCTGCTACTTGAAGGGACAGAGCAGAGTCATTTCAGAGGACATGGCTGTCACAAAACACCCCAGCATTTATCTCTGAGCCTTCAGCAGCCAAGATCCTGGAGAGAGACCACCTCTTCTTGCCTCCTTCCCTGCCTGCTGTCTTCTGGAGGACTGGTGGTGATGTTCAGTGTTACGCTCCGTTCTCTTCAGTGTGTTGTTTTACCCAGGCTGAGCACGCTCACTCACTCCTAGCAAGCCCTGTAGTGGAAACAGAGGATAGTGATACTGCTCTGGCTCGTTTGGCTGCTGGCTTGAAAGAAAAAAACTGAGAGATAAGAAGAAGAAAACAGGAATCGGTTGGATCAGACCGCTGTGCGTGTCTAATGCTCAGTGAAACCAATCTGAGCTCCACCTGAGCTCTATGCATCTGGTCAGCTCGGTGGAGGGCTGGGAGCATTTCTTTGGCTTGTGGTAAGTTGTGGCTCAGCTCATGTCACTAGAGGAGAGCTGCCTGCTGTTGTCCTAGCTGGCTTTGAGGCTGCAGTTTGCAGGCAAGCAATGTGGCAGAGACTCATACTGAGGCTGGCAGGTGGGGTGGCCTTTGCTCACAGTGCTGTACTTGCTTGATTCATGGGCAGGAGTTGGTGAAAGCTGGGGGCTGCTGACCCACCTCTTGAAAGTACCCAGCCCTTCTGTAGCTGACTAAAATGTGTTGCAGTCGGGACTGTCGTTGCAGGCACATTTGCTTGGAGCAGGCACCTGACACCATAGGAACTGGAGTCAGTGGTGCTTCGCTGCCTGCATCCAGCACTGGTGTTACACTGCATCCGTACCAAGTGACTGCGTGTGATGTCTGGCTGCTACATGGCTGAGCTCCTCACAAAGGAGCACTTGCCCACCTGTCAGATCCGACAGGTCTGCTGGCTTTGTGATACTGGTCCATATGCTGTGGGGGTCAGCCAGCCTCCCAGGACTCCTTTCTGCTCTCTTTGCTCGCAGGTCCCTGGCAGAAGCGTGCTTTGGTTCAGCTTGTTGCTTGAAGAGAAGACCCTGCCCTGTGCTTTTCCACTTCCTGAAGATCTTTCACGTCTTTTGTCCTCTTAAACCGGCATCTCCTCTGCACTCCATTTCCATTGCTTTTGCAATCTTTGTGTTAACGCTTGCATTCTGATGTAAAGGTAAGAAATAGAGCCTTCCTGCTTCCTTGGCTTCCTCAGACTTGAGGCTGGAGTGCTGCTGCCATGCCACCTCTTCTCTTCCTTTCTCACCCCCAACCCCCATCTTTTTTCACTTATACCTATTAGGCTTTTTTTTTGACGGACAGTAAACAACCAAATGTTAACAAGCATCCTGGCTCTGGCCACCACCAAACGGCTGATTTATTGTGGTTCATGTCAAATCAATTGTGCATCCTTTTAAAAATGCACCTACTTTTTATTTTTTTTTTTTTTTTAGATAATGACTGGTGGATGATAAGCATTAACTTCTTGTAGACTGCAATTTATAAAAGAGGTACATCTGGGGGACCAGGAGCCTGCCCATTTCCAGGAGTGAGATTAATCTAGGATAATTCTTACTATTAGGAGAAAATTACTCACCTCTTATTGTGAAGTACATAATGGTCACACATTTCTTTTCACCCTCTTTGGTGGCCCGGTGTCCTGCTGCTGCCTAACCAGCGGTTTTGTCTCCAAGAAGAGCAGAGAGGGAACAAAAGACTCGATCTGTGAGAGCTGTGATAGGGGCAGGCGTGCATCCCCAGCTGGGTGCAGCGTGCCCTCCCACGAATGGCAGTGAATCTGCTCGGCTACAGATGAGCACTGTAACTTTCCATGGAAACTGCTGCATTCTCTGCCTCTGGCTGCAGGTAATTGCTTTGCCTCTCGCAATTATTTGGGGTAACTAGAAGTAGATTGTGCAAAGAGTAGTAAAATCCATCAGTGCATCTTCCCCTTTTGTGGTATCTTCCTTTAAGAGTGATTATTTCATTTTTTTAGCCCAACCTTTGTGCTTTCTGCCCAGCTGATATCTTAGCAGTGTGGCAAAGGAAGGGAAAATGAAAGCTGTGTTCATTTTTACAGCATGCTATCCAGTACAATCCCTGACTGGAACTGCAGTAGGAAAGCAGAATGACTCCAAAATTCACATTTTCTCCCAGCCTGATACAGTTATGGACCATTAGCACAGTGGGTTGGATTCTGAAATAGATGCAGCCAGAAACAGACAGAGTCTGGCTGGCCTAGTGTGGATTAAGGCAGTTTTCTTATGCTCCCTCTTTAATCATTTGATTTTCTTTTTCTACATGAAGTGGCACACTCTTGAAATGTGAAAAGAGACAAGGCAGCAGACAGTTTCTGTAATGAAGGTTTATAAAATTGCCACTGATCCATTACTTTAGAAGTACTGTCATGCTGCTGTGCTTAATGAAAGATCAGTCAAGTAAACTGTTCCTGGGATTCAACTTAATTACATGCAAGAGAACGGAGACTCTGTTATCAAGGTCTAATAAAATATCAGATGGCTGTAATGAAGTCAGTAAGGTGGCAGCTCTAAAGTGAAATGTGCTTGATTAATAATGGAAAGAGGAGATTTGACCGAGGAGTGTTATAAATTCCATGTCGGTTCTCCACTGCGAGGTGAGAGTCACCACTGCTAAGCTGTGCTGCTGAGAAACTTTGGGTTCATTATAGTGCTCATCCTCTAAGGCTAACGGGCCAACAGCTGGAGCAGATTTCCTACTGAAGGATTCTTTTAGCCATACTTGGCATATGACAAGTAGGGTGGGTTTTTTTTGTAATGCTTGCAAAGGAAGCCATTTATCCAGCTGTGTAATTGAAATCAGGAGATGGCTGTGACTGTCACTAAATACTTTAAGTAAATAAAGATGCTTAAAGTGTTTAGGCTTTGATTTTGACTCATTTAATAAACACTTGGATGTCTTCCTATACATTTTTTAAATATATATTTTGGATTTCCAATTTAATCAGGAAGGCTTTAAATTAGTTGCTGGGAGAGGGGATCCTCAAACCATCCCACTTTGAGGCTGATGATGGTAATGGATGCCCTGGGCCTGGAGTAGGATCACAGGCCAGTAAGGCAGCACCTAAAGTGCAGGATGAGGGAACTCCAGTTGTTAAATCAGCCCCGATAGCAGCCCAACTCAACTGCCTGTACACTAATGCATGGAGCATGGGGAACAAGCAAGAATAGCTGCAGGTGTGCGTGTGCCTACAGGGCTGTGATGTCATTGGCATCACTGAGATGTGGAGGGGTGGCTCTCGTGATTGGAGCTTAGGAATAGACGTGTATCAATTCTTGAGGAAAAACAGGCAGGGCAGAAGGGGAGGAGGTTCAGCCATCTACATCAGTGACCAGCTGAAGTCTGTGGAGCTCCTGCCTGTAGCAGGGGGCTTGGAACTAGATGATCTGAAAGGTCCCTTCCAACCCAAACCACCCTATGATTCTGTGGTTTGGATAATAATTTGCCTTCCCACCAGTGCTGCCAGTTTTGTTTGGGGTATTCCAGTTCTATTCACAAACACTGGACTGGTGTGTTGTTTGGGGCGCTTGTGCATGCTTCCATTAACGCAGGGCAGCGGGCCATCAGCTGGGGCTTCCCTATGGAGAATAATGCTTCTGGTGTAAGCTGTGAGCAGAGTGCCCCCCAGCACACAGCCTGATGACAGTCTGGCATGTTTGATCAATGCTGCTTTCCATTTGGAAGACACAAGTGGCCATAAATGGGAAGAGAAAAACTTGATTTTCTCCATCTATTGACTTTAAGCTAAAGAGCTGTGCATCAAGCTTTTTATGCTGCTTATCCAGATGTACTGAGAGCTTTCACACTGCTTTTACTTCGTTGCATTTCTATCTCTTCTCCGTGGTGAGAGTGGGATGCTCTGTGCATTTCTTGTACTGATAGCCATGTACCAGAAAGAGCAGAGCCAGAGCAGCCTGACCAAGGGCAGGCCCAGGCTATAGCAGAGAGCAGGACCAGCAGCAGGTGGTGTGGAGTGGGGCACAGGGATTTCTGACCCTCTGCTCCTGTTCTGGGTGCTTCCTGGCTCTATCCAACACCACCATTTATAAAGGATGACCATTATTACTGCAGTTGGGAACCTCTCCTCTTGCATGGTCAGCGTGAGATGTTTGGATGTGGCTGTGATGCTCCTGCTGGTTGAGTGCTGTGCTGTCTGAGCTCCTGCAGTCAGCTGCTGCTTTGGAAATCCTCTCAGTGCAGGGTGAAGCTTGCAGTTACCACGCAGTGGGATGCTGGAGGGCTGCACAGCCCCACGCACCAAACGATGGCAAGTCAGCACTGTGTGCGGTCGTTGTGAGTCAACTCTGAATCGTTGCCAAAGGTGCCTTTTGCAAACAAAATTTGGCGCTCGTTTATCAAGGGCTCGGGTTCGTATCGTGATGTAAAGCACTCAGTGGCACAATGAATCCTTCTGGATCGGAAGAAAACGCTCATAATGACTTTTTTTTTTTAATCAATAAATACCGTGTTTAAGTGGATGAAATCAACGTAAGGGTATTGCTGTGTTTTACCACCGGCAGCGTGCAGCTTTCCTCACTGCCTACGGAGGCTGAGAAGGTTTCCTCAACGTGTTGGTCCTTTTTTCCCCTCTCATTTTCTTGTCTTCACAAAGCTGTCAGCGTTCGCTTGCTCCGCTCCGCGCGCTCCTCGGGCCGGGCACGGACGCGGCGCCCCCCGGGTGACGGCGGACCTCCGGCGGGGCGGGAGCGCGGCGGGGCTGCGGGCGGAGCGGCGCCTCCCCGGGGCGGTACCGGCGGCGGCGGCGGCGGCGCGGAGCCATGGTGAAGATCGGCGTCCAGCAGCCGGCCGCGGCGCTCAAGCCGGAGCAGGAGAAGGAGAAGGCGGCGGGGGGCGATGGGGCGGCGGGCGCCGTGCTGCTGCCCGCGGGCGCCGTGAGTGCGGGGCGGGCGGGGGCTGCGGGCCGGGGACCCCCGGGGGGCTCTTCGCCCTCCTCTTTGCGGCGCTTCGTGAGCGGCGAGCGAAGCGAACTTCGGTGAGGTCCGGTCTGTGCTCGGAGCTCGCGGCCGCTGGAAGGGCTGCCCTGAAAGCGTCGGGATGTGCGGATATCGGCCTGTGCGCCAAAGGGTTGGAAGTTTGGGGAGGTGGGGAAGGGACGGGGCGGGATACGTGCAGTCCTATACGTGCACTCCTACGTGATCTGTTGGCAGTGTGGACCCGAAGCACCCGAGCGCATCCTTTGGTCGGGGTTGTTACTGTGGGGAATGTGGTTTGGGGTTTGGCAGTGGCGGTCAGGTTTCAGGGTGTGACATCTTGTAAGGCTCAGGGCTGGCGTGGAGAGGAGCAGAGCTGTTGGGCAAGATGAAAAGCTAAGGATGAGAGCACGCATAGCTTCTTTCAGCTGTTCTGCAGTCCCAGTTGACACACAGAAGCCAAATTTGTTGGGCTGGGCAAGGGCTGGTGGAGGGCAGCGGGTCCCTGTAGCTGGAGCCTGGGGCAGCCCTGGCTGATGCAGGAGGCCAGATGTGCTTCTGCATTCTGAAATGCATGGAGCTGTGTGTGCAGTCTGACCACTTACTGAACCCCAGTATCTCCCTGACCCAAACCCTATGGGGAGCTGTGGGTCTGCTCCGTTCCCGCGGCTCCTCAAGGCATTCCCTCCTACAGGGAGCTCCCCAGAGGGTCGCTCAGCTCATGAGGTCACCCCTGTGATCTCCCACGTCATGAGCTGGCATGCTCACGGCTCTCCTAACTGCGCTGTCAGTGTCTGAGCGCTCGGTCTGGTATTAATCCAGCTCATAGAAGCCATCCCAGAACCTGCAATGGGGAGCCTGGCTGACTGCATTTTTGTAGTGATTAGGAGAGAAGCAGCGGTAGGCTTCTTCCTGCCCTGGGAGCAGGGCTCACACCAGACCGTGGTGCTGCCCCCAGCTCACTCCCCGTGGTGGGAGCAATGCTGTGCAAACTCAGGACCTGGCTGCTTCTGATGAGCAGAGTGAGAACAGGGTTAATGGTACTAACACGGGAAGTAAAGGTAGCAGAAGCGTGCTTCCATCATAAGTACTGCCAGATCCCTGCAAGCGAAGTTACCCTGATTCAGGTTGTGACAGATGGAGGAAATTGGCTTAAGCAGCAAAAACTGAATCGCAGAATCGCTAAGGTTGGAAGAGACCATGAAATCACCTGGTCCAACCATCCACCCATCCCCGCTGTGCCTGACCCAATACTGTGGGTTTTGTTCTTTGCCTTCTGCCTCCTGGGGAGCACTGTGTTGTTCTCTGAAGTCCACAAGGTCTACAAAGAAACTTTAAAAAGTGAATTTAAAATGAAGGCTCTAATGATTCCTTTATTCCAGCAGAAGGGCAGGCGAGGGAGACAGCGTAAGTGACAGGAGAGCAGGAGTTGGGTGGAGGTGAGCTGGGGACAGGGGGGTGTCAGGGAGCACGCCCACCTATGGGTGGCCTATTCCTGAAGCTATTTTTCAGGTTATTTGTGATGCTGGATTCTTCTGTAATGGCTTTCTAGGTGTAGTTGGTACACATCTGGACCGAGGGGTGTGCTGCCCAAAAAACCTCCAGCCTGGCTCTCTTGCCATGCCAACAGTTCCTGTGTGTGTCTCCTGCTCTAGCTGCCTTGCAGCAAAATCGCATTGGTGACAGGCAAACTAGATGCTCTGCATTCCTTTTCTCTTTGGTCCTGCAACTTCAATCCCAGCGATAGGAGCCAGAGCTGGGAAATGATTCAGCAGCTGCTTCTGCAGACTGTGAATTTTGGCAGGTGCTTGGTACATGCAGAGATGTGCAAGTGGAAGATGGCTGCAGTAGTGCTGTGTCCCAAAGAGCGGTAGGCAAGGGCTCCTGACAGCAAGCTGGCACGTGATGAGCCTTGTGTTCATCTGCTGTGCAGCTTGGGTAATTGAAAAGAACATACAAGTTAACTTCAGTCAGAAAATTAATGCGATTTTGAGGCAATAGCAACTTGGTAAGGGCTTATAAAAGAATCATGTTGTTGTTAGCAGAAGCTGGGGGATGCAGCATCTTCCTCAGGCAGAAGGCAGTCTGAGGCTGTGCAGTCAGTAACATCATTTGTTGTATTCGTTGGAAAATATCTTCTCAGATGCATAATAGCATTCAGTGAGTTTTAATTGAACTCCAGATTTAGAGTCTGGAATGGAAGTGCATATATCTGCCATGCCTTTAATGGCTCTGGGATATACGCTCTGTGCATTTGTGATTCATCGGGTTTCATTAAAGTCTTCTGCTTCACGAGGGGTGAATGATAAGAAACAGGGGGAAGAGCTTCACGGTGCCACCATCTGTGGGGTTTCTCAGTCTCCTCACTGCCCCAGTGTGCCTTCTGGTGCCTCTGGTTGTCCCTGGCTGCTCTGGTGTGTGGGCTGCAGGGATGCTGCCTTGGGGGTGCTTGGAAGGGAGGAAATGGTCTGAACTGAACTGGTAAAAACACCTCTGGACTCCTCCAGGGTCTGCTCCAGTCAGATACAGGACGTGGGTCTCACACTGGACTCCAGGCATTAATATTTCATATTCTAGCTGAACATGACAAGGGATCTGGCTAAAACTGGAAGGGGAGATTGAGAGGGAATGGCCAATTCTAGCAGATACAGTACAAATGAGACTGAATTTGGAACCACGTGGCTCTCCTTCACCACAGAGATGTGGACTGCAGAACTGCAGATGTGGAAACCTGAAATCTGCTGGAGAAGCATAGGAGGAAGGTGCAGGAGGACCTGGGCCTCTGTAGCTCTGTGTGTGGAAGGAGCTTTGGGTATGGGAAAAACTGGGCGTAGGGGTTGAAACGAGATGATCATTGTGGTCCTTTTCAACCCAGGCCATTCTGTGATTCTATGAAAAACACAGAAACCCAACAAACGTTGTGGGGGAGGGAAAAGGCATTTTCACTTGTGAGCTGGTGTTTTCTTCCCGGGTCACGTGTGGCATTTACATGCCTACGAGGGAGGACAGTTGGTAGGGTCTGTGCTTCTGCTTGTTTGCTTAACCCATCCTCTGGATTTGCTTTGCAGAGCTGTCCTGCAGCTGTGGCCCCATGCTGAACTCACATAGAACAGTAAAACAGAGAAGAGTCTCCTCTCTTTTGCTGTTTGCTAAGCTACATACTGTCTCTTTGCAGTGAATTTTCAAGCAGGGCTGACTCTGACAGGGTTTTCCTATGCTGCTGCAGGAAGAAGAGGTAATCACTAGGCAGTGTATTTTATATTGGTGCAACTGTGCAGCTTAACATATTTCTGTTCCTGTCTGTTCCATGGGACACGCAGCCCTCCAGCTATGTGCTCTGTAAGGACGGCCTTATTTCTGCAGCAGGCTTGGTTGGCTCTGCTAATGCCCTGAGTGGTTTTACTCCCAGGAAATAGAAGGGGGAGGCTGGAAAGCCTCCAGCTGGAAGCTGTTGCACCTCTGCCAAGAGAAATAAAATATATAGAAACGCATTCCTCATCCCTGTGCAAAGAGGGAGAAGAAATGGCCCCTAGCTTCAAAACCGAGATGGGACAGGGAGGAAAGAGGAGGTTTGTGTCCCTCCTGCTGGTTGGGGAGAGGGAAGGGAGGAACGCCGAGCGCCCAGTTCTCATATGCTAGGCTGCTTTTCTAACATCCTGCTGGCTTTGTCAGGTAGCAACAAGGCTGTGGTTTTTAATTAGCCGGCGGTTGTTTTTGATATTCTAATTCGCAGTGCTGCAAAGCGACTCCCGAGGCAGGTGGCTTTGTTCCTAGTCACGTGCGGCCCTGTCGCTTAAAGATGCGATTAGATTCATTTATGGCAACCTTTTGCCTTCAGCTGTGATAGTCTCTTAATTACAGCCCTCCTTTTTGGCTCCCAGGCATCTCTGAGTCCAAAAGCTGTTCTCCCTGTGGAAGTGCTGCTCCGTGGCCCTGCATGAGCACCACTCAAGTATGGCACACAACTTCTGTTGCCTTGGAAACCATGTGCCATGTATATATGTATGTGCGTGTATATATATGCATGCATGCACACATGATTTTCTTTCCTGATCTAAAGTCATAGGAATGCTCATCAGTCTGGAAGGGCCACCCTGTCCTGCCCCAGGGTGGTGGCTTTGGTGGGATTCGCTTGGAGGTGCTCAAAGCCAAGTCCAGCAGGGCTTGCTCAGTACCAGCCTACAGCCATTTGTCAGCACCATGATGACCAGCTGCCAACTGTGCTTTTTTGCAGGTGAAGTCAATGGGGGTATTGTTTACAGAATCACAGAATGGCCAGGGTTGGAAGGGACCTCAAGGATCATGAATCTCCAACCCCCCTGCCACAATCAAGGCCACCAACTTCCCCATTTAATACCAGATCAGGCTGCTCATGGTCCCATCCAATCTGGGTCTTTTGTTGCTTCAGGTCTTCATGTTCTGTAAAGCAGTATTTGATTTTTACAAGCAATATGGCACTTCATATGCTCAAGATATAGGCCTTGAAATTATTCTCCCTTTCCCATCTTTGCTTTTGGTTGCCAAAAGTAAGTATGCAGCAAGATCAATTAGGTTTTCTGATGTGAGTTTCTTACATTTTGATCCTGCTTCCTTAGGAGAGGAAGGCAGGGCTGCCTGTGGCAGTGGCTGTAATTGCATCGGTGCATCCTTCACATCAAGAGCACAGACAACAAGCACCTCCTGGAGATGGCTGACGTGTTTTACTGCCTTTCAGCTAGAGCTGCTCTCAAAACTGCATCCCTTTGAGTATTTACTCTGTATCATTTCTCTCCTTACTTGTCAGTCATCAAAATCGCATCTATTTTTAGTGGCCCCAAGCTCCTGTGCCATTGGAGCTGTGCACTTAGGCACTTTCCAAGCTGTGCCCCCTGCTCATAGGCCCTGTGATGTCTAAAACGAAAGATTTGAAACCTTTGTGTTTCATAAACGCAGGAAAAATGGTTGATGGAGAGCTCAACAAATGCATCTTTTAATCAGCAAGATGTGCATGAGCAGATCTGGCTGTAGCTGGATATTACGTTATTGTTAAGGATGTATGTGCTTATGCACCCATAGCAAGTTACATAAATATGGAGGGAGAATATCTCAAATCTCAGAGCAGCTGGAGGAGAGAAGACTTTGAGCAAAGCGATGGCTGCGGTGTTTCTCTACCTGTGTAATTAGATGTCATTCAGAAGGAAATGGAGTAGAGAAAACTGATAAGCTCTGAGGAGCTGCCTGCCCTGATCTGTGTTCCTGGAGGAGCCGCTGTGCTGTTTTGATCTCCTGGCAGCAGCTGACGAAGGGAGGCAGACAGAGCTGCTTCAAAAGCTGAAGAAGCAGGAAAAGGGCACGCGCTGAGCCTGGCTTTGCTGAGGAGTGCTGTGAGTCATGGGGAGCGAGGCAGGACACAGCACCTTTCATTTCCACACTTTGTCATCTCCAGCAAGACGCCGGTCAGGAAGAGAGATTGAAGCGAAGATCTATTTTTCATAAGGTTAGACTGTGCTGATAAGACATCTGAAAGATGGCAGCTCATTGGGTTATGGCTAGCAGCTCGCACTGGGGTGTGTTTCCAACGGCCAAGGACCTGCAAGGACTTCTGTATATGTATTTTTAAAGGGTAAGTTCTTCAAAAAGACACAACAGTCCCAGGGGGGAGTCTGCACTGACCTTGCTTTAAGAAAGTTGCTGGTGTGGATGCGAGGTCTGCGTGCAGGCTGGGGAAGAGCAAGGTGTGCTGCAAGCCAACTGCTGGCACTGGGGAGCCAAAGGCAGCTGGCAGCCTTTGCTCACGGGCTCTCTCCTTCTCTGAGCACAGAGTGCTGGAACCACTGCTGGCCTGGTGGCTCAGACCCTTCCCAACCCCATCTCTGCAGCAGAGCAGTTTCCCTTCACCGTGTCCTCAGAAAGCCTGGAAATTCTGAAGAAAATCCCCAGGCTGAATTAGGGTTTTTTTACCCCCCAGGCTGATTTGAAGACTCCTCTACCAGACACTCTGTAGCGTAACTTCTCCTCCCAGCTGGGTACCTCCACCCGCGCTCTGTTCCTGCGCCCTCCCTGTGAGCAGGCATGGTGCTGAAGCATAAGGAATATCCTGTGCTATCCAAGAAAAGGAGTTCCTTTTTATACTCCACAGCCTTGCCTGCTGCCAGGCACTGGGTAGAGCATCTGCAAAGGGATCGTGCCTACACACTGGAGCTGACTCAGCTCATCTAGGGATCCAGGTTGTGCTGGAGCTGCCTCTGCTTCGCCCGGTGGGATGAAGTGCCTGCAGCACAACGCCGGGTGAGCAGGGGCTCTCCTTGAGACGTGGATGCCTTCTATAGTGAGAAAGAGCAAGCCGTGCCTTTCCCACAGGTTGCACAGGGGTAGTTTCTAAATTGCAGTTTGTTCCTAGTGACAAGGGTTGGTGGCCTTCAGATGTGGAAGGAAGAGGAGATCTGCATCTCGGTGAAGGTTTGAGCTGCTGGTTTGTACACTATATACCACAGGGCTGGAGTTAATTGTTCCTGCCCAACATCATTGTTAACCTCCCCTCCTTCACTGCCACTCCATTGGAGAAGTGGCTGTTGAGCTTTTCCTTCCTCTGTTAGGCTTTGCAGTGTTATTTTTCCATCTTTTCCTGGTGTATCACAGCTTCCCCAAGGGCAAAGCACTGAGCATCTTCCCCACCTCCTCCCAAATGCAGAGCTTGGGTGGTGTGTTACCAGCACGGGAGCCCAGCACCTTTAGGATGACATTTGCTTGCAGAGCGTTAACCGTTTTTCCAGCCGTTCCTTGGTGTCAGCAGCAGCAGAGCTTTGTGTTCATTTCCACCCCCACTGGCTGCACTGCTTCTGCGATGACAGGTACCTGAGGAAATGTGTCTCGTGGAACACTTGAAGTACAGCATGACTCTCATCGGAGCTGTTCATGTCAGAGAACCTTTAACTTGTGCAGAATTGCGATTTTCTTTTCTTTGTGGCTTGTCACCATTGCCACCCCTCATCTGTAGGAGGAGGGGAAGGGGAGAGAGATGAACTTCAAATGCTTTGTTTTTCAGCTTGCTATGTTTGCTGGAGGAGTGGCAACAAGTTGATTAAATGCCAATCCTTCAGCATAGGGAGCTGGCAGTGTGCTGCAGGTCCTCCAAAGCTGGGACGAAGGGGAAATGCATACAGATTAATTTCTGCTGGAGGTGTGCTGCAACTGCAGCTCCACAAAGCTGGTTGGGAGCCTTGGGGTTTCACCCTGGCCAAAATGCATCCAGATGTGAAGTCAAGTTGCAGGATCATGCCTCTATTCTTCAGTCTCATGCCCCGAGCTCGTGTGTAACCTTTAAATGATATAGTGTTGATTTTCTGGTCCCTTTGGCAGCAGCTGGCTGATGCTCTCGCTCTTGCCTCACAGGAGGAGCAGGCTCCCGTGGTGCAGGGCCGCAGGTCATCGCTCAGCGGGGTGTGCTACCTGACCATGGGTCTCCTCGTGCTGCTCCTTGGCTTGGTCTTTGCATCAATGTATGTCTACAGATACTTCTTCATCACGCAGGTATGGGTCAGCTGGGAAGGACGGTTGGCTCCTCAATCTGGAGCAGCAAAGCAAACTGCATCATCGAGCCTTTGATTTGTGCTCCTGCTTGTTGCTTTGCACAGTGGGGATTTGGGAGCTGGTAACTGTGGGCCCCAACTGTGGGCAGATGGGGCATGTCTGAAGTGCTGGGCTCAGGCTCGCCTCTGTCCTGACCATCAGGAAGGGTCTTCCAGACATCCTCCTCTTCCCCTCTCGTGTTTTGTTTTGTGTTTGTTTTCTTTTTTTAACTCTTTGAAAATATGACCTGCAAGTTCAGCCTTGTGAACCCAATGTTAACGCTGTCAGTGGTCAACCAGTTTTCAAAGCTTGGCTGGTTGCAGGGCTTGAGCAAGCCCTGAAGATAGCAGGGGGTACAGGCAAGGCAAAGCAGCATTTTGCAATGGGTTTTTTAGGCTGTAGCGCAGAGAAACTGCGAGCACAACAAAAATAGATGCTGCTATTAATAAAGCAAGCAAAGCAAGCTGGAGATGAAATGACAGATGGGCCTACATCTTCTGTTAAATTCAGCACCTTTTCTTCCATGTAGGCTTTGCAGAGCTCTGCCTGGTGAATGCACTGGGATGGCAGCGCTGTGGATTTAAGCAGCATTGGGTCAAAGCTTGGGGAGGGAGACACAACACAGCCCCATTTTAAGGAGGAAATTGCTGTGCTCTGTGGCTTGCTGAGTGCTTAGCCAAGAAACTTCAGTCATCAATTTGCACTGAATACCTCGTTCTGCTGTTCAGCCAGCACTTATCCACTCAGCAGTGTCTTTTTATACTCTCATTGCTCCGTACATGCTTATGCTGTCAAATTAATTTGCAGTCCTTGTTTTCGGGTGCATCAATTATTTATTACTTGTGCTCTCATACATCTGATCTGGAAATCCCATGACAACCGTAGGGCTGCTCAGCTCTCCCACACACTGGTGGTAATCCAGTGGGCCCAGGTACAGGGATTTTGCTGCAAACAACTTTGTGCCTCTGGACTGCAGGAGAGCAGCAGCTCCTGTTTTTGTCCTGCTGCATCTGCCACATGCAAGCTATGAGTACCTTTAGAAGTGATGCTTTGCTTGCTCCAAGCCTGTATGCCTTATGGAGAAAAACCAAGTACTGTAAGCTATGTCTGTGGAACAGCCTAGCTACAAAAGATAAGAACCCACAGACAGTTTACCTTTCTGCTGACCCTCTGTGAAATCCCACGGGGCATCCTTTGTTTCCCTTGGATCTGACCAGCAGGAAGGGAGGAGGGGTTGTTTCACAGGGGTGTTTTGAACTGCCTTCGTCAAGAGCATCCTCTAGCCAACAGGCTGAGCTTGACATATGTGCCAAACGCCTGTTCAAAAAGGGTATTTTTACCCAGTTTCTCCTGTGTTGGCTGTAGTTGTTAATGGGGTGTGGGATGTATGCGTGTTGTGCCTCCAGCTGGATCTCATCCCCACAGCTTCCCCGCGAGAGCGTGTTTCACTGCGGTGTCCTTTATGAAGACTCGCTGTATTCGCCGTTCAAGGGGCAGCTGGAACTGCACGAAGATGTCAAGATTTACATCGAGGACAACTATGAGCAAATCAATGTCCCGGTGCCCCAGTTTGGAGGGAGCGACCCTGCGGATATCATCCATGATTTCCAGCGAGTAAGGGGCTCTTGGGTTCTTTGTGAGCATAGCACTGTTGCTGTTGTCCCATATCTGCACAATGATCTCATTTTTTGAGATGTCTTCCCTCTCAGGGCCGTGTCTGAGCTTTTCCAACCTGCTCCTTGTGTGTTCCGTAGGGTGGACTGAGGTTGCTTCAGTCTGCAGTGCTTCTGGTTTGCTGAACAGTACTTCTTTCCTGCCCTGCTCGGCCTCCTTTCACCCACGTTTACAGCCATATTTCATTGAGAAGGGCTCAATTTGTTAATTTCTCTGCTTGGAACACAGGGTCTAACAGCTTATCATGACATAACGCTGGATAAATGCTACGTCATTGAGCTGAACACCACTATCGTGATGCCTCCACGCAACCTCTGGGAGCTGCTGGTTAATGTGAAGGTACGGCTGCAGTCCTGCTTTATTTTGTATGCTTTTCTGGGCTCTTGGGAAGCAGAAACAGAAAATGGTGTCTGTAAAAGCGAGCCTTGGACCTGACAGAGCTGAGTTTTCGTGGATAGCAAAGCCTTTGTGGGTTGTAGCTGGAACAATCACTTTGCAGGCAGCACAGTAATGCAGATATGACAGATGAACCTGACTGAGGCAGCACAGAAAAGCAGCGGATCCCTTTCCCCAGGTGTTTACTGAGAGTTGGGAACCAACGGGGGAAAAAAAAAAGCCTTCCTTTTGCTCTTGCTGCTGCATTTTACTTTTGCAGAGCTGTCAGTGCCCCATGGGGAGTACTGGGCCCTCTGCTTTTACCTCTTTGGGGTGTGATCTGGGGCTTCTCCCCCTGCCATGCTGAGGGCTGAAATGCAGCTTTTGATCTAATGCAGTTTTGCTCACAACAGGCATTAATTGGGTTTAGTACTGGCAGTTTTGTTCAGTTCAGAGGCTCATGCTGATGTATTGCAGTGACTGAAAACAACCTTAAAATAGAGCACTATTAAATCTTAACAGCAGGAAAAAAAAAAACAGGATTTTTAAGGCTGCAGAAGGTGAAGCAAAGCATTTAGTCCGGCTTTCTTACTCTCTTCCATAAGGGCCTGTTTAAAAGCAAAAAAAAAACCAATATAATTCCCTGCAATGTGATGAACTTTGTGGGGTTAAGCTGAGAGGTGACAGGTTGTGCCCTGAGAGATGCCCGACCTCTGGTCCTTGTCAATCTCCCAGCTTGTTTCCCAGCACTCCTTGCAATCTCATCCACTGTGACCATCTGTTTGCTGTGCTGGGAGCCCTGCTGGGCTACAACACACGTTTGTGTACAACTCACTCCAAACCAGGCACTGTGGCAGGTGACCAGTCCCCACAGCAGGGGAAATGGAAAGGAGAGGATTGTGCAGGCTGACGGCAGAGCCTCATTAAAACACTGGCAGAGTGGAGATGCTGGTCACATCTTCAAATAACAGGTATAAAATCACAGGGAGTGGAAATTATACTTTATCGGAAATGGAATTTAAAGGGGAATAAAAATGCAGTTAAGATGGTTTTATGACTATTATGATCTCAATTCTTTAAAGAGCGTACAAAGCAGACGTGAGTTTAAATAACTTCATGATTATTGGGATGGATAAGTGTCCAGTCTGTCTGTGCAGGTTTTAATGTGCACTTGGGGACATCGTTTTCGAGTGCTTAGCTTGGTCTTACCGCTCACAGAAGTCTCTCACCATAAGACAGTAGAGCAGGCTGCCCAGAAGTGTGCCCTTCTCTGAAGTACTCCTTGCTGGTCCTTGCTTTTCTCCTCTCAATCCAGTCAAGTTTCTCATGAATGAGACTGATTTCCAGCTGCAGGTTGAGTTTTGAAGGTGTTCGGTGGCATCAGCCCTACTTCTAGCGCCAAACCTCAGTGCAGCAAGTAATTGTAACTGCTTTTTCTGGTGGCACAGGCACTCAGTGAAGCTTTTGCCCTTTCTTCAGCCTGCTGCCTGCTCATGGTCTTTGCAGCCTGTAGGTATGGCTGTGCCCAGCCCAGATCTCAGCCTGCTGTATGCCTTACCGGGCCTCTCTGTCTGAGTGCTTTGCCTGCAAATGGCAGCTATGCTGCTTCTTGCAAATTTGTGTCTGGCTTTGTGTGATGGTTCGGTGAGCAGAGCTGCATGAGTACCTGAGAGTAAAGGATGCTCCCAGCGTGCAGTCGCAGGAAGCTGGAGATGACCCGGTTAAATGATGGATGATCCACGTCTTTCGTAGAACCCGATTAATTTCCCAGTGGAGATGCTGGAAGCTCTAGTTTTCTTAAAACTGTTGGCAGAGAATTGATGGTATCGTTTGTTGTGCAGTCCCATGATGGAGGAGCAAGAAATCCTGATTATCTCAGCTCCCACAGCTATTTAAGTTTAAAACAATGAAAGGACTGGGTTGCCTGTGTGTGTGCCTGTAAGCCATTCCAAGGCTGTGCCAGATCCTGAGCCCAGTCCCCTGTGTTAACATGAGGACTCATGCCTGTAACTGCACATATCGTGTGCCCTCTCCTGTGCTCCCCCACTGAGAATCAGTAATTGAATTTCTTGCAGAACAGTTGTGTCAGTGTAATACAGGGTAATACAGGCTTCTACTAATAGTCTTGTGCTGCACCATTAAAAGAGAGCTGTATCGATCCGAGAGGCTCCGCCAGCCCAGCAGCACGGAGCTGACTTAATGCAGTGCGTTTCCAGGTACATCTCTGTGGAGATAACCAGTCCTGTGGTGGAAATTGAAGAGGTGAAGTTTGAAACTGCTGCTGTTGCTTGCCATTTCGTCTCATATTGCTCCCTCTTGCAGGATCTGCCGATTCTTTTATTTCTTTGACGTACCTTAGGCAAAAGGCACCAGAAATGAAGCTCTGCTTCATGGCCTAGTAAGCATCCAGTCTGGTTAGAAGTGCCTCCAATCCAAACTGTGCTTGTAGCATGGCTGCTCATCACCCAGGTAGCCTTCAGGCACCTCCAAGCTGGATTCCTCACTGCTGAGCGGCTTCCTGCGGCAGGAGCAGTGGCCTCCATCCCCGGGATACTCCCAGTTCCTCCATTTCCTCTCTCCCATTTTTTCCAGTCCCCGGTGGCTCTCTCCTAGCAGCACCTCTCCTTAATAAGAGATCACCGCACTGGTCATGCCTTATTTTGGTGGAAACTGTCATTTCAGAAAGGAACATACCTGCCTCAGACATACATCATCCAGGAGGAGATGATTGCCACTGAGCACGTCAGCGACATGGAGCAGCTCGGCTCCTTCATCTACCGCCTGTGCAGCGGCAAGGAGACCTACAGGCTGAAGCGGAGGAGCACCAGGAGACGTAAGAGCCTCGCAGTGCTCAGCTGCCCCTGCATCCCAGCCCTTATTTCTGCTGTAACAGCCTCAGGGCGAGGTGGGGAGTAAGAAGGGGGGGTTCCCTGCAGGTGGAATCACACAGAGCTCTGGAGGTGTTTCCCACTTCGTTCAGCTGAACCCCGAACATCACTGCAAATGGGTGCTGGCTGCTGCCAGTGTTTCTGTTGTTGCACCTGTTGGGCTAATAGAAACATTAATACAAATACTTGCAGGAGCCTGCAGTTCACTGCACATGGACTCCCAGGGCTGAACTAATAGCTGGGCTATTGGGAACTGTTCAGAAAATTTCCTTAATGCGGACAGTGGCAGCTATTCAGAGCAGATTAAATCTGCAAATTGCCTTAAATTAAGTTCCTAATAATACGAAAACAGTTTTGAGGAGAGAAGATTAGACTACCTTAAACTGATTTCATGAAAAGAAAACAGTATGTATTTTATACACAAATGCTAATGTTGCTGCAACAATAATAACATTAATCTGTTTCAGCAAGTTATCTGTTTATTTTCAAGCCTTATCAGAAACACGAGCTTATTCTTGGTTTGGCTCCCTGGGTGAGATGCGTGGTGCTGAGGGTGTCTGGAAGCTGCACAGGGCTGTTTGTGCTGCTTTCCCAGAGCAGCCCCCATAGCCCTGTGCAGAGCTGCAGCCCTGGCATGGCCCTGTTTCTCAGCAGGGCACAGCCAGGCCGTATCTGCCTGGTGCTGCTGCCCAGAGTTGAGCTCCTGCAGCACAGAGACATGGGGAACAGCTGTTGTTCTCCAGAGAGGCTGAGGCTTTGGCAGCATCAATGCGTGTGCTGATTCAAACAGCCAGCAGGTGACGATTTTAAGCCCACATTGGCTCTGTACCAGCCTATAGTTTCTGCTGGTTTTGTGATAACACTGATAACACTGAGGTGCTGTCAGCTGAAGCCAGCTGCTCCCCTGTGGCTCCCCAGCTCATGCTTACTGCAGGACCAGGGCCAGGCAGTGGTGCTGTTCTTCCTAAGATGAAATTATGCCATGTTCTGTATGTGCTGTGTTGTTCCTGCATCTCAGCGTTCAGCAATTGCATCCCTTCTGCTTTCCTTCCCTGACTTGATGCAGCTCTTATAAATGAATGCTGGTTGAATTTTGTCCTTGTCTTTCTCTCTTTTAATCCCTTGCAGGTATCAGTCGACGTGAGGCTGGGGACTGCCACCGTATTCGTCACTTTGAAAACACTTTTGTGGTTGAAACTGTTATCTGCAAAAAATCATGAAGCCCCTGTCCAGCTGTAACCTTCCATGGCTTTGCTTGCACACACATGCTCTCAGCCCTCTTTTTAGACTTGGTAATCTGTCTTACTTTCTTTACTCCCTCTCCTGCTTGTGCAACTCTAAAGCCTTGGGTCTGTCGTGGCCTCGCAGTTGATTCTGTTCTTTTTTCTCTTTACTGAGATGTTTTGCTGGGCTTAAATTTATGCAGCAGTCACAGATGGCCTTGGAGCGGATACAGCCTCTTCCACCCCACAGGGTGGGGATCTGTTGCAGGAGCAGGTTTTGGGTAGAAGGGATGGCCAAGAAGTGGGATGCTGGAAATGGGTGCTCTTCTCCTGTCTGAGCAGTTTCATGCTGGCACTGTTGTGAGGCTGGGGCAGAAGGTATACTACAGGAGGAGAATTACCATTCTGATGCTGATGTAATGACAGAGTATGCCATCAGATGGACTTAGAATTAGATGTTAGGTTACAAAGAGGGTGATTTGGAAAGCTCAGCAGAAGGAGGGTTTCTGCCCACAATGAACTGTGATGCTCACAGTTTGTTGTCCCAATGAAGACCAAGTTTTCAAACAGTGGAAGCAGCCCGTATGCATTGTTTCTGTGTCTAGCTTCTGGCTGAATTGGAGTGGCATACCTGGAATCAGCCAGGCTACCCTCCCTCAGCCTTCAGTATAACAAGCAAGTGGTGTCTGCTTGTGGCTCCTGAGCTCATTTCCTGCTGTATTGCCTGAGTAAATAGAGGTGAGCCTTTGATACATGCTACCAAAGCTCATATCTGATGTCCCATCTATGGGCTGCTGATGGAGCTGGGCACTTTATTTTTAGCTCACCTCTCCAGACCTGCTCCTGCCTGGAAGATGAGTTTTGTTCACATAGATCTGTCTTTCTGAGTTGTCAGAATCCCATCTGTCTGTGGATGGGTGCCATGCCAGCATGCAAAGTGGTATCAGCAGCAGAATCTCTGTTACTGGCAACTGCAGAGATGGTGGTTTGGGGTTTTTTTGTTGCTTGTTTGTTTGTTTGTTTTTGAGAGCATATTCCCATAGGACTCCTCTGAAGAAAGCTGTTTTGATCATAATTCCTCTAGCCCAGCTGTGTGTTGTGTCATCTGTAGGCACCGCTGGAGAGCAGGTGTTGATACAAGGCAAGATTCAGTGCATCAATATAATGCAGAGAAATTGTGTGAACAAAATTGTGTTTCTATTGATCATCAGAAAGAAGAATTGCAGGGTAATTAAATATTCTTCCCTCTGTTCCATAAATATAGTTAAAACTAATGAGGTTCTTAAAATGCAGGCAGTTTTTTGACTTGAAAGAACAGCTTGGCACATTCTTGTTAATTGGTTTTCAGCAAATCTGGACTTGTTCATCTGTTGAAATGACCTTGTTGTTTCAGGAAGAGAAAGGATAAAGTAAATGCAAGAACAATCATTAACTCAGCAGGACCAAAAAAAATTAATGTATTTGAGAGTCAAACTTCTATTAGTAGTACTGTGAGCTAATTGTATGAAAACAAAACAGTACCTTAAAATGATCACATAACGCAATAGCAGTATGCCCTTGGAAGCCCAGGTTATTATTTTTTTATATAAGAGTCAACCGTAAACATTAGATCTTAATAGGTAGAGCAGGAGATGCTGATCTCCTGCTTTAAGGTGGATGTGAGATGTCAGATGGCACGTGTTTCTTGCAGACCGGTGAGGAAAGTTTCCCACTGCCGGCGGAGTATTTGCTTTTATAGTACAGCTGTGTTTTTCCAACTACAACTTGCTATTAGCCCTAGCCTTTTATCACAGAGTGAATGATGAGAGTCAGAGTATCGGTTTGCTTGGTGCAAGTATCACAAACTGGTAAATTTAAGCCCTGCATTTCTCTCTGTTTCCGAGATCCTAAGCCTGCACTCAAGTGAGCGCTCAGACCTTTTCCCTTCCCTCTGATTCTGCATGAATTAACTGGTCATTGAATATGCTAACTCCCTGCAACCCCGCAGCTGTAAGGACAAGCCCTGATTCTTTAAGGTGAACTAATGTGGTTGCTGTTTCATAGGGTGAGAATGCAGCTGTCTAGAAAGAAAATGCTTTGTATATTTTGTCTGGTAGAACTCTTACCTCTTAGGAAACATCCATGGGATAATAAAATCTTTTACCTCTGATACATAAAGTGTGTGTTTGTTCCCAATCAAAACACGTTTTTGAATTTACCTCTTCTGTACCTGGGTGCTTTTTCCATTGTTGGGGTTCTGTAGAAGGGATTTGCATTCTGCAGTCATTTGCCGAAGCCTGTTCTGCAGCTCAAGCTATTAATTTGGACTGATGTAAAGACGGAAATGGTGGCAGCTTGCAAAGGTGTTTTCTGGAGTCACGTCTGGAAAATCCACTGTTCCTCTGTGTCTGTGCCTCAGGAAATTCCTGCGGCCTTTCCAGAAGAGAGGTCAGTGAGGAAAAAGTTGTGATCTGAGTGGTGCTCTGCCAGGAGATTGCTTACTGGGAAAATCAAAATGTTGTCCTAAAAAGTAAGTGCTGAGGAGATGATTTCAGTGTGCACCTATTAGGACCATCTGTTTCAGTGTTAGTACAAGAAATAGGCATATTCTGACTGTTGATGACCAGCGCCCGGAATATTCTTCGTCATCACGACTGAAGTCTTAGTTTTTCACCTAGCTAACCATTTGGAGGGTAATAGAGAGGCAAGATCTGCTGTTACCGTGAATTTGAAACTCATCTGTTTTGACCGTGTGTGACTACAGGATTTCAGGATTACTTCTGAACTCAGTCTCCCTGCTGTGGAGCAGGAGCAGCCCGTCCCAACACCCTCAAGCACATTCCTTGGAATGTGTTGTCTGTGTGTCCCACTGCAGGCTGGGGCATCTTGCTGGGTTGGTGGGAAGTCCCGTGAAGCTTGCCTTGTTGTTTGTACCCAGCCCATGCGGCTCAACAAGAACAGATGTCAGATACCTTCTATTGATGCCAAACTAATGAAAGGCTGTTCTAACTCTTGGACACACTTATATATGTGCCTTAGGATGTCCAAAATTGGGCCCCTTTGCTTCCTGGAGAGTAAGGATACATTGGCTAAACACAGTCTTGTGAACAGCAAAAAATATGCCGTGCTCTTCATTCTGATAAAGGAATTTGAGGATAGGTTTCAAGGTTGCTGAAAAAATCATCAGTTTATGTTTGTGACTCCATTTTCAGTCAATTTAAATACATAATCCACAAAGTTTTGAATGGAATGTACAGTTGCAATCAGACATTCAACTCAAAAATCTGATCGTGTCTCCTCCAGTCATAAAATTCATAGCTAATGGTGGTACCTATGTTGAAAAAGTGTTTTGTATCTGAGAATTTGCTCCATCAAATAATGTTATTGCTCTCTTCGTATTGGTTGTAATCTCCATGGAAGTAAACAGGAGGAATTGCTTTTGGAGCAACCTAGACAATTCCTCTTCATTCAGTGCAGCCCAGGCAAGCCAAAGGATTGGACACCTATGGCCCTGTGCATCAGATATTTATATTAGCTGGTATTTTACAAAACAAAGCTGACTTCAAGACAGGGTGATACTAGCTGTTGCTTTTCCTGGTGGCTGCAGAACAGCCTCATGTACATAGGAGAGTTCTGCTTCTCTGCACGAGGACCAGACCCGATCGCTCTGAAATGCAGTGGCATCTGACATGCAGTGCCTGCAGGTAAGGCGGTAAGTACTGAGCAGGAATACCAACTGTGTGTCCCTGCCTGCTGCCTTGGGGCTGCTGCTTTCAGCATCTCTACTGTATTCACAGACAATCTTGTTTTAGGCTGTCTTGTTGATATCTTAAATGGGTGGGTTGAAGAATCAAGAAGCAGCTGTTTCCTTAAGTTTGCAGAGAATATTTTCTCTGGGAATATTATTATTTATAGGGAATGTGTTTATGCCAGTTCTGATTAACTGTTCTTGCTAGTGCAAAAGAATTCTTCAGTGGAAGCCACGATGTTGTTCAATTCGTTTAGATTTATTAATCTGAAAGGCCAAGTATATATAACTTCACAATTGAGCTTTTAGATCTGTTTTTGAGTCCAATTGATATCATACCATGCAATAGTTGAGATATTCTCATGCTCAGTCTAGGGAAAGAAGCTTCAGAGAAGAGGACAACTGATTGAAGCACACTGAAGAAAATTCTCAGAATTCATTGTCTTTTAAAGAGATTTCCCCAGGATTTCTCTCTGTGCCCCATCCATTATTAATGGTGCAACTAATTTTTAATCTTGCTGTTCTGTGGTTTTTGTGCTCCTTTCCTTTCAGGAGGTAAGATAAAGGCTTTGGATCAGACCCCAGCTGCTTCTCGCTGTTTTCGGATCATGATGCCACGATTGCCTCTGCTCTAATAAAGTCACTCCACGTGGGCTGTTCTCCCTTTTCCATGAATTGAAATGAGTGTGTGTAAAATGCAGAAAAGCAGCCAGAAGCAGAGCTGTGAGTGCTAACACAGCACAGGTGGTCGCAGCTCAGCCTGGGCCCCTTTGAGACACAAGACGGGTTTGCAATACGTGTTTCAGACCATCTCTCCCTGGGCATTATAGCAGCTTTTAAAAAAGATTCAATTAAGATGTCAAGGATGTAAATGGTTTCTCTTCCCCCTCCCCACGACAGTGTTAGCCCATGAAATGGATGAGCAAACAGCGAGCAAAAGCAAACCTCACTTACAACAGCAGGTAACAAGGAACAAACCTGCTGTCCAGGTTGCTGAGTGGGGAGAGGAAGGTATGTCGACTCCATAATGAGGTTTGCAGAGGAAAAGCACTTCGCCTTCATTCAGCACTTTGGATGGAGTTGTTTAATTGCACCAAAGGGTAAATATTTGGCATGAATCTCCTTGGCAATCTGAACTCATCCAGCGCTCAGCCTAGCTGTTCCTGCAGTGCTGCCTTTCATCAGAGCAGGACTTTGTGCTCGCCCATACAAAATCAGCAGGTCTTTAATTCTTCAGTTCCCTTTTACCCCATGGTTTTGCATTAACCTCAAGCAGGGCTGAGGGCTGCTCAGCTCCTGCACCAGATGGTGTGGGGCTGCCACAGGTGTCCCAAATGGCGATGGGATGGCAGCACACACCTGTGTCCTCATGCCCAGATCCTCCTCACGTGCAGCTTTTAATCTGCTCCTGTAAGTGTCCCAGTGCTCACCCAAATGTGAAGTAAACAGGGAAGCTCAAAGCAAAAACGGTGGTGTCTCAGGCCACCTCTTTTCCTCGCAGCAATGCGGCTCAGTGCCATGAGGCGAGAGAGTGTTTCTGTGCAAAATCTTCACTGGGTGAAGGAAGGCTTTAAAAGCACTGCTGTTCTGATGGCAGCTGTTCTTAAATTTTGCAGGTGAGGAGAAAGGAGAGCAATCCCTTGCTGCCTATACACAAAAGAAACCCTCCAGCCACCATGCTAAGGAGCAGCCTGCCCAGGGAACAGCCGCCCAGCGGGTAACAGGGACTCCCTGTGGAAGCAAATCCCAAAGGCAGTGGGGTATGTGGAGAAATATATGGGTATTGTTCTTTTTTGTTGCTGTTTCGGAGGCGGGAGGGTGTTGATTTCCATGGATTTTTTTGTTTTGTGTCTGAACAAAGCCCTGTGCCAGAGGGCAGCACCAGGAGGCAGTGTGCTGTCAGGGCACACAGCCCCCAGCAGCTGCATTGCTTGCTGCCTTGTCACTGCTCTGCCACTTGCCTGTACCTTCTCCTGCCATTTTCTCTTTGTGGCAGCCCAAGGGAGGGAGATTTTCCCACCGATTTTCTGGACAGTTCCTGCACGCTCCCACAGCCACCACAGTCCCTATGGATCCTTTTCCTGGCACTGGTGCTGCTGCTGAGATCTCTCACAGCAGCTTCCAGAGCGGGCGCCTGCTGGGGAGAGCTGCTGTTAATTTAACACCCCTCTGCTCTTTGCTTTGATTTGCTTTCCTTCTTTGGTTAATTTTTTCTTAAAGTTTTTATCTCCTTTCACTGTTTAGTAACAGATGTTGGACATTGTCTCTAAGGGTATAAATAGTGACAAATGAATAGGGGTGAAGTGACAAAGAAAAAGCTAAAGCAAACCTGACACCTGCTTTGGGTTGTGTCTACAAACTTCCACCCAGGGCTGCAAAAGCAAAGCCCAAACAGCTCTGAAATTTTGTTTACAGTTTAAAGATTCTCCTGAAAAACCTTCAGCCCTGAAGGATTCCGCTGCTTCATCTCTGACTTTCTTTATTCTCCTTCATTGGTCTTCCTAACAAATACTATGTGCATGAAAGCAGGGCCTTTTTTTTTTCCTCAAGAACTGGTCTATCCCTATTAGTTATTCCTTGCTTGGAGCCTGACCACTGGAATCTCTGCAGTGAGCACAATTGGGTGCTCACAATTCAATCATGCCCTCCAGGCAACAATCCTGACTTCATTTCCACAGCTGCTGATTGTGATACAGAAAAGGGTTTCTAACATCAGGCACAGCAGAAGTTGAGGGAATGTGGCTTGCAGTGAGAGTGGGGTGCACTAAAGAAATGGAAGTTTCATCAGTGAATTCCCCCTCTGCTCTCTGTTTGCTCCAGCAGGGTACCTGCACTGTGGTTCTGCTCCACAGAATGGTTTGTCACCTTCTGCAGCCTTGCACTGCCTCTTCTTCATCTCCTTGGATTTGGGAAACTTGCCTAGCAACACTTTGTTCTGACTTTTGTGCCACATTGGTTACCCACAGACTTTTATAGGAGCCCTCAAACTGATCTGCAAAGGTCTTCTGTTCTCCCAGCTCGTTCAGGGTTACCTTCAAGTTTTGCTGCTTTGACCTTTTTTATTTGCCTGGGAAAATAATTTGTGCCCAGATAGTTTTGTCCAAACTTTAATAAGAGAGGGTGACCTACATGGTTCTGTTCACATCTGTGTTCAAAGGACGTGTAAGCACTGGGTGGGGGCAGGAGTGTAGACCTCGTGTGACAGATGTGACTGTAAGAATGGTGAAGGACACTGAAAATAAGGTTCTTGAATGAATGCAGATGAATTCTAGAAAAACAGCCCCTTCACCTGAAGCAAATTAGTTAGTTCTCAATATGGGAGTCTGGCTGCCTTGATCTGCAAGCTACACAACCTGAAGTTCAGTGAGCAGGGTAGGATTTAGGAGTCCTTGTGCTGCGTGTGATGCCATAAGGGGTTGGAGGTTTGTGGCAGGCTAGCAATGAGGGGCAGTGAGAAGTGAGAAGAGCCCAGCAGAGCCCATTCCCATTGAACTTGGAATGGGTGATTGAGTGGGGCACACCAGAGCATCTCAGGTGGCAGTGAACATGTCTCACTGTCCAGCAGGGTTCTGCCCCATGACCCTCGCTGGGCAGATGCAGGCAGGAGTTTCTGCAAGAGCGTGAGGTCAGATCAAGGATGTGTATTTCAGAGCTCAGCCTCTTTTGCTTTCTCTCTACTTATATAAAATGGCCTGCATAAACACATTCATTATTAATACTAACTTATTTCACTCTGCATGAGGGAAACAAACCTATCCACAGGGCTTTTACAGCTCCACTAGGTCTGGTTTGCAGACAGTCCCATTCATTTGTTTCTGCCCCCTTCTAGCTGGGATATTTTCAAGCCTATTAGCACAGCTGAAGTCAGACTGGTCTCTGCTGTCTGTAACTTCTCATGCATAAACCTAATTCAAATACTGTCCTTCATTGTCTCAGACACTGGCTGGCCAAGTGGGCCTGGGTTAGATGTCACTCGGGGAGATGGTTTTGTTATCGCAAAGTTAATACTTAACAGGGAATGGTCAGGATTGCATTGATGTGTTCTGAAGTGCAGTCTAACCTGGATTTCCTGGGTTTGTAATGCTTAGTTTCAGATGAACAACTGACTGGCCACATTCAGAACTCTAAACTGCTAATATTTGCTCACAGGTATAAAACCAGCTTAATCTTTTGAAATGGAGACAGGGATTAATAGGAATCCGTGGTATATAGCAGACATAAAATCTTACATTCTTTGGTGTTCTTCTTCCTGGGAAATGTTTGTGATCCTTCATAGAACAGCTGTTGGGATTCTTAACAGCAACTGTTTTGTCATGTTAGAAAATGTGGTAAATGTCACCCTTTTGAAGCAGCAATGTACAAAAATTGGAGTAAGGGGAATAAGTGAGATGAGATGATGGATAAACAGAGATGTTGTAGGTGTGCTTTGCCTTTCACAGTATCTAAAATACAGAGAGTCATTGGAGCCTAGTGCTAGAAGTTTCTCAGTGGAGGGAAAAGTCTTTGCCTTTCTAGTGAAATCAGTTCCCCTTCATTCTGAAGCTGAGCAAGGCAAGCTGCTGCACTCAACTGAATTGTACTGCTGCACACTGCTCAGTTGCAAATCCAGGAGAAGGCTGCGGAGGTCAGGTGTGAGAAGCAGAGCATCCTCCCACCAATACCAGATGTGTCCAGGGCCGTGTGTGTCTCTGACTCTGTCACAGCAAGGTCAGCAACGGGAATGCTCCTGTCACTGTGTTGTGTCATTTCTGTATCTTTACAGCACTTTATCTGATAACATCACTATCACCAGTAAATGTGGTCAGTTAAGAGAGTATGCAGCAGCTTTGCTGAATGGAGTGTGATTTCTGCCTGTGCCCATTGCAGCACTCCACTTGCAAAGCAAAATAAACTATTTCACACTCCTTCTCTGGGAGGAGGAGCTACCTCGTGCTGCAGAAATGCAATTGAAATCAGTTTCCCATTATACTAAGGCATTTTTTGCCTCATGAGGAACTGATACAATCTCTGTTCCTATATTCAGGCATTATTGGTTAAAGTCAACAACACCCTTTAGTGTCCATTTTAACCACTAAGTCTTCTGCACCAGCACTGCTTTCTTCTGTTATACATAAACCACGCTTCCAAAAAGAGTCTGAAATCTCAGTGATAAAACCTCTGTGTCTATTGCAGTGCAGCTAAGGGCAAGCTGTGAACAAGGAGGCAATGAGGATCTGCTGTCTGCTGGCAGGGAAGCTAGCTAGATTTTCTGAATTTACTGAGGGAGGAAATGGAAGATACTTACGTCCGCATCAGGCTTGCATTTCCTTCTTCAGCAACTGCACTTCAGTGTAGATCTCATACAAAGATGTGGCAACATCATAAACTTTCACTTTCTCCACATGCAAAGTGGAGCTCAAGAGGAAGTCAGTTCTTGGTTTTATGCATAATCCTTCTCACAAATGTACAGAGAAAAGTCAGTGCAGAGGCTGGAATTAGTATCCATGTCTGGGAGATAATACTGCAAGGATCCAGCTCTATGTGAATATGAACACTAACTGCTTCAGTTGTCATCATTCTCAACCCTGGCAAAGGGACTGGCTGCTACAGAGCAGTGCTGGAGGCAGCAGTGTGCCCAGGGCACTGCGTTGCCTCTCTCAGTCCCTCTCTCATTGGGACCACCAATGACGAATTCAGGCTATCTGGATGCCTGTGAGCACTGATAAGAAAGTAACTGATCGGTATGTGAGGCTTCTGTCAGTGGATTTTTTTTATTGCCTCGTTTGTTTGGGAAGTGATAGTGCTCATCTTCTTCCAAGTTACAAAAAGTTGTTTGAGGTCCTATGGTGCTGGCTGCTGCTTTGGGGCTTTTACCTTACCTCTCTGTGAATGGGGGGGTTGTCATCTGTTCGCTGCTGCGCTGGGCTCAGGCTTTTTTATTGAATGTCTTGTTTGGTTTGGCTCTGTGCATGAAACTACTTTTGTAGTTCCAACCAGGAAGGAACCAGTATGTGAAAAGCCTGTAAAAAGAGCTGGCAGGGAAGTCTGGAACTCAGTCTATAACACAGTGTATGATCACATGTATGATCAGGGCAGTAGGGGCAACAGGATTTCATCTGAAGCTTTTTTTTTTTGCCATAAGCTCCAGGCTTCTTTGCAGCCCAGGGCTGTAGTGACTGAAGGCCTGAAGGACTGCAGGTGTGGTGAGGACATTGGAGTAAAAAATGCTACCATCTGTAAGTAAATACTTTTTTTTTTTTTTTTTTTCCCAAAGTAAAAGGGAATCACATCCAAAGAGATATGCATCACTATTTACAAGAAATAATTTCGATTCTTTTTATCCATAAATGACAACACAAAGCATTGTGGAAGGGAAGCAAATCAGCTAGGAGCCCTGAGAATGGGCTTAGTTCTGTTCTTTTTATGACGTATTTTCACATCCGAGTATTTAAAGTAAATGGTTTAGAAAAGTAGTTCAAGGTCCTGCACCTTTCATGATAGCATCTCCTCTTGCTGGGTGAAGTAACTAACGTTCAGTGTGCAGATCAAACCTTTCCTCTTGGTGATTTCTCACTTTGTTTTGCAACGAACCTTCTGCAGACTCCTTTAAAACAAAATAGTAACAGGCTGCATCCAGACAGCAGTTCAGATTAGCCCAGCAAAGGGTGACCTGAAGGATGTCCCGTAGCACAGCGTGACAAGGGATGTGCATGATGCCATTTCTCACCAAAAAGTACAGGAAGAACGTCACATGGTAAGGTGTGAAACAGACCAAAAACGTGACAAAGTTTGTCACTACTACCTTCTCTGCTCTGGTCATGTGTGTCTGGGCGTTCCCTGATTTTCTGTGATTTCTCAGACACCTGATGATCTGAATGGTGCAGAAGGCCATGGCCACCATGCTGCCAAAGAAGATCATCTCCAGGGTGATTATCAGGCCTGTGTTCTCCCACGTGCTTTTGGAGAAGTTGTAGAAGCAGGACGAGATGTTGTAGCTCTCCTCATGAAACTGGGAAGTAGACACGGTCCCGGCCGAGATGCCCAGGCAGATGGCAGCACAGACCAGAGCAGCTTTCTTGGTGGAGCGCAGGGCGGGAGCCATGAAAGGGTGCTGGATTGCGATGTAGCGGTCAACGCAGATGCAGAGGGAGATGAGGATGCTGCCATACATATTTATAAAGTAAAGACTCTCCAAGGTGGAACAAAACATGGACCCGAATTTCCAGTTGTTCTGGAGGTGATAGGAAACTATTTTAAAAGGAAGAGTGAACAGCAGCAAAGTATCCAGGAAAATAAGGGCTATCAGGTAGACTGTAGATTCTGACAGCTTTTTAGCTGGAAAAAACAGCAACGAGAGGGCCATCACATTGAACAGCAATCCCAGGATAAATGTGGGAGTGTATATGATCAGCTGGAACAGTTCTACTCTGGGGTTGATACTGCTGTTGGTACAGGTGTCATTCATGTCTCCAGGTAAGTATAGAGAAGAAAATCACCTGCACCACAAGGAAGACTGAAGACCACATCTAAAACCTGATACAAAGACCAGTGAGGTCTGCAAGTGTCTGCAGACGTGGAGACAGTATTTCTTCTTGGTGTGCTGGCTTCGCAACCTGTAGAGACTAAGTCTTCGGAAGAAAAATGAAACTTAGGAACCCAAACATTTGCTTAAATCAGCCAGGCTTACCACAGCTGGTAAACTGCTGTCTGCTGCAGAGTGCAGCAAATATGCAGTGGTTTCTTCTCCCTGAGAGAGGATTAAAAATATCAAGGTAGACAGGTCTGAGCAGGGGTCCTGAAGTAATCCTCTGTTAGAAGAAGGCTGAACCCTGCCTTCAGGCTCTCCTGATAAGGATCAGGAAAGCTCTTATTGGTTTTTGCTGTCAGAATCAGTCACAAATCCAAACGCACAGGGATACCTGGTTCTTTCTTGCAGCCAATTCTTTCACAGCAGATTTTGTCTGTAAGTAAACCCTTTTAAAAATCTTTCTGTTAGAGCTCAGAAACCACCTTCATCTGCCTCCCCGTAACTGTTGTTACTTTTACCTGGTGCTTTTCTTACGTGAGTTACTGACACTGATGCTGTTTCATTTTGGATTTGGCAGCCTGTCATTAGGTGGACAGTGTACGTTCCTGTTCTGCAGACCAAGCCGCTTCCCTGGCGTTTCAGAGGTAAGCTCTCTTGCCCTGTAGTTTGAGACAAAGATCAGCACAGTGGAAAAAGAATTCTTGCATAAAAACTAGCAATTATTAGAAAGGAAGAGCAGGTTGGTAGTTTGCTCTGTAAGGACATGCTGATGCCGGGTAAACAGTTCTGTAAGCTCTTGGTTACATTACAGAAATGAGAAAAACAGCCCCAGAAACTCAGCCTGATGAGGAGAACAGCTGCTGGCAAGACTGTGGGTGCCAAAAAGCATCCCTCTGCTGGGTCAGGTGCAGCTTGCATGCTGCTGGAGCAGGTATGTGTGTCCCCACATCTGGCAGTGCTGCTGGCTGTGCACTCAGCAGCCTCCTTTGCTGCAGAACACCATAGAGGACACGGGGGCACGGCTCAGCAGTGGGGCAGCAGCCCTGACAGCAGTGCAGCTCTGCTGCTTTATGTGAGAAACTGAGGGAAAACAAAGAAAATCTCTTATCCAAATACAACAGGACAGGAAAGCCTGAGGTTGGGAAGCACGTGGGGATCCGAGAGGGTGGAAGGGAGAAGCATCCCCAGTGATGCAGCAGGTTGTTCAGTGCCTGGGAGCTCAGCCCTCCTGCAGCAGCAGGGCTTGGGATTTTGCTGGGAGTGGCACTGGGCACCCAAGCCCACAGATTCAGGTGGGGTTACAACAGATGAGGGGTTACACTGACGAGATGAAGCTGTGCAGAGGCACTGCACTGAGCAAAACATTGTCCTGAGCCCACAGCGTGCTGCTCTCCTGCAGAGTCCCCATCCTTGCATGAAGCATTGCCAGCCCTTTTAATGCTGGGAGGGAACCGATTGCTGACAGCCAAAGGGATGACAAGTTGGTTAAGGAATTCCTGAAAAGTTATCAGTGTTGAGAAAGTTCTTTGCTGCATTGCCTTTCTGGAAGATTTCATTAGACCTTTCTTTTTCCTTCAGTGTTTTTTTTTTTGTTATTATTTTTTTTTTAAATAACAGTGTGTCAAAGGAAATTGTAGGTGTAGGGAAATAAAGTAAGAAAGTAAAATTTCAGCTGCTTACCCGAAGTTTTACTTGGTGCAGGTCTAGTGATGATTAAAAGACATTTCAGTCTAGCTTGATGTATAGATTTCTAAAAAGAGAAGATGCCAAAGGATGGTTTGTTCTTTCTTCAGAAACAAACCAAAAAACCCCAACAAGTAAACATGCTGTGAGCAAAACAGGTGACACAAAGTACATTTAGTTTTCAGATCATGTAGCAAGAAGAAAGTTTCTAAGGTAAGATTTCTCTGTAACGTAATGCTGTATCTTGCCAACTCACCTTTGGGCTATCTCTAGCACTTGTTGACTTGCTCCCTTTGGCTTGTAGAATTCTTGAATCTTGTGTGTTCTTTGAAGGCTGTGGAGTGAGCTGCATGCAAAGGAACAGCCCATCTGGAGGTTAGAATCCATGAAGTGCTGCTGCTTTTTGATTCATCATACACTTCCATTACAGCAACACATCCCCACTCTGTCTACGCATATGCGCTATGTAGGTGATCTGTCACAAAGCTCATTTGAGGATGTAAATAGTTTGCTTTGTGAGGCTCACATCTCTGTGAGTCACCCATTCAGAGCAGTTTCCATTAACAGAGGAGGAAATTCTGGCCCTGCAGAGCTTTGTGTGACTTCTTTCTACAAGAGCATTAGCTTCTTTAACCTATATCCTGAGCTACTGCTGTCAGTGCCTCTTCCTTTTCGTGCTACCAGAAATGAAAAAGAGACCATCAGTTTTCAGTGGTGATTTTTAAATGTTCATTTTGAGTTGGTATTTAAAAAAAAAAATGAAAAAAAAGGAACAAAGGAAAAAGGTTGCTCTTGCATCTGCTTATACTGCTGAGAAGCAGGGAATTTACCTATGAAGAGTGTCAGGTGCTGACTTTGTTAAGGGAGGAACAGGAAAACTACTTTTTTTGCCCATTGTATGTGTTTTTGCAATCCCCTTTACTAAAAGGGGAAATAAGGATGATGGGGGTAAATTTGGGGATGTGGGACAGAACCCAGCCACCACGGATCTCCGCTCCCTTGTTTGCAGATGTTCTGATACCCAGTGTTCATAAGGATTGCTCACTCTTCCCCCTTTGCAGGGATTTCTCCTAGTATTTGTGGAGTTGTTTCTCATTTTCCCTTGGATGCATGTGTTCTCATGGCACATAAGCACTGCCTGCCTCATCAGGGGGTGCACAGAAGTCTGGACAGAAAGCCTTGTGTGACTGCACGTCTGAAGAGGGATGCTCTGAAAAGGAGTGGATGAGGAAGCAGAAGTGCTGGGGTTGTTCTCAGCACACCATGTTCTAGCCATTGCCAAGGGCTGGGCTGCTTTTTGTCAGCAAATATCCTGGCAAGATTTTTAGGGAGGATTCTGTAGCTGAGTGGCCAGGATGGCATGCAGGTGGTGCAAATTCGCTTGGAGAATGTGGGAAAAAGTGATGCTGCGGGATGAGAGCAAAGGGGAAATGAAACAGTGTGAGTAACATATAGAAAGGCTGGGGTACTCCCAGACTGTTGATTAATAGTGCAACTTGTGATGCAGGGGTGAGGAAGCTGCGGGCAGGCGAGGTGCCTTTCTTTTCACACTGTAGGCCTTTATCTTATGCTGATAGGTTGTGATTCTTCACTAGGACCACAAGAGTGGGCGGGCTGCCCCTTGTCTTGCAGTCTGATTGTTTGGCCTGCTCCAGTCTTGCACCTCTTTGCACATCACCAATGCCACCAGTGGGCAACAGATCATCGGATGTGTGTGTCACCTCATTGCTTTTTCCTGAAGAAGGAAGTTCCACACGCATTTTGACTTGTGTTGAGATCTTTGCCATTTCTCTGTGACCACCACACAGATTTGCCCTTTAGGTCATGCAGGCGGCCCTGGGTGGCAGCAGGTTAGGCTCTGCTGGTTCCTTGTGCTCAGCTTTGGGGCTGACCTTCCCCTAGCTGTGCCAAGCTGCACCGGCCAGCTCAAGGTGCTGGTCATCTAAATTAGAGTCTAATTAGGGAGAAAAATCATTGTTCTACTCAAGAAGAGAGAGCATTCTCTGCTATAGTCCTCTTGCTTTCCTATTTGATTTCCCTCAAACGCCCTTCAACATCTACAGTTTTCAGTTTCTCACACCTCTCCTCTGCCCTCCTATATCCCCACCCCTGGATTTTCCTTTTTTCAGAAGGGCTGCTGTAGCTCTGTGCTGGAGAGGAAGCTTTGGGAGCCAGCCAGAAGGGAACAGCAGTGGGGGACACCAAACTGTTTAGCAGATACCTCAACAGACCAATGTGCAAAGCCTTAGGATGGTCCTGGGGAACTTTCTACTGCTGGTGTGCTTCTCTGGGGTCACCATGAAGAGCTGAGCTCATCTCTGAGCTATTTGGTCCTGCTGGAGGGCTTCAATGAGTGGCACAGGAACAACACCCTTCCCCTCCATCCCCCTGGCTGGAGAGGGCCCAGAGGCTTTTGGAATTTGTTCCTGTTCACCCTGAGCCACGGATCACATCCTGGCTCTAGGCCATCACGACATCCCCGCAGGACTGCCTGCGATCTCCAGGAGAGCCAGAACTTGGATGCCACGTCCTTCTACCTAAATTCGTTGGCTCTGCAGTCATTTGTTGTTGAGTTGCTCCATCTCGTGGTTGAAGGGGAAATGCAAAGCACAGTTTCAGCCCTGCAATGTTTCGGCCTCTACCTATGGTTGATCACCAGGAGGAACAGTGTGTCCTGTAGCTCAGACGGCTTACCCCATAATTGCCTTCACCAGCAAAGCACTTGGCTCCCTGCATTCACTGCATTTGCTCTGCTGCCCATACCATGCATGACCAAGGAGTAAAGAGCAGAGGGAAAGCCAAAAGCTGTGCCTTTTGTGTTGGGCTGAGGGGACAAAAGCACAGAAACAGCTGAAACAACTCTATTGAGTTCAATAGTTATTGAACTCTCAATCAAACAACTTCCTCTATTGAGGAAGCGACCATAAGCACTGCTGGTGAGGCCAGGAAAGTGCTGTGCTAGTGCAGAACTCTGACTCCAAGGGGAGGCCAGCTCACCAGCTTTTAGTGTCCCTTGGAAGGACCCAAAACCTGAAGGAGGAACCTGCAAACCTTGGCCGTGCAGGAGAACCATAACTGTCTCAATGGAGAAGAGTTCTTTCAGTGGCAGAGGAGCTAAATCTGCTGTGTGAGTGAGCAGGTGAGCTGATGTCTCCCTTTGAGGAGGTTTTGAGTTTGTTGAAATAGATGACTCATTTCAATAGAGATATCAGCTGGGGATGCTGTGTGGGGCTCTTGAGGACATGTCAGCTTGTTCTGCTCTCAGCTGCACAGCACCTGCTGCCAGCCTGGAGGGGACCTGTGGGCCGTGCTGCCACTCTTCCCACTGCATACCTTTGGCTCAGCCCAGTGAGTGTCCAGCAATGCTGGTGTACCCACAGAGGGCCCCCACACCACAGTGTGCCTCTTTCCAGCCAAATGGCTGACTCATTCTGACACCTCAAAGGTGGTTTTACACTTTTTTCCTACTCAAGCCCTAACGTACATTTGTCTTCAACTCATACCCAAGTTGGCTATTTAAAAGAATTTCATCCCAGAAATAGCAGTGAGGCACTGGCACAGCTGATTGATGGGGTCACCCTCCCTGGAGGTGTTCAGAGCTGTGGAGACGTGGCACTGAGGGACGTGGACAGTGGGCATGATGGGCTGGGGTTGGACTTGAGGATCTTAGAGATTTTTTCTAACCTAAATGACTTTATGATTCTATGATATAACCCCAATCCCTGGCATGACAAAGCAGACATTTCAGCTGTCCTTGTGCAAGGTGGAAAAAAATCAATAACTGATGATGATTGAGGAGCTTTTGCTTTGTTTTTCGTAGAGCCAACATGCACACACAACTGCTCGTAGGGGACTGTATAACTGCACCTCCTGTCCAAAAGGCAGCCATGCACATTTTGAGCCATTCAGGCTACTTGTGTGACTGAGGAACTGTGTCCCACCAGCGCACTGCTTGTGGTGACAGGCATCAATCAGCCTCCACATAGCATTTGTTCTCAGTGTTTTCCACACCTCATTTCTGGAGGCGTGTGAACTAGCACAGCGTGTGTGTACAGTGTGTGACAAGTTACTGCAGCCTGGAGGGCCTCAAAAATCATTATGAGAAAATGATTAACTGAGCAAGAACATAAGAGTCATTTTAGGAAAGAGAAAAAGTGTTTCTAATAAGATGTCCTATCTTTGAAGCCAGCAGTGGATGTTTAGGGGAAGAGTGTCAGAAAGTGGGATCCTGCTGCTGACAGTACTTCCAGCAGCAAGCTGCTCAGTGAATAAGGAAAGGGTGGTCATAGAGCTGTCCTCACTGAGTTCCCCAGGTTACTTTTTCTTCCTATTTCCCACAGAGTTCTTCTGCTGACAAACATCTATGCAGTGTGTGATATACTTGTGTCTGTTCAGCGGACACATCTAGCATTTTGTTCTTGAAAGCACAGACATAACCATTTTGTTAGTATTTTAGGAGATCAGTTAGATGTGAATTGTTGAATGATGGCTCTGGTCTTCTGAAGGTGGCAGAGATCTGAGGGCAGCAAAGCTCCAAGTGTGGTTGTGAAGAGATGAATTAGAAAAGTGGTCACAACCATCAGAATGCAATAGCAGTACTTTTCCCTGAATATGCATTGAAACTGTACTCCCAAGAGTAAAAAAATTTTTGTCATTTTGTTTTTTTTTTTTAATTCATTCTGCTTTCTCAGAGTTTTGCTGTATTATTTCATTACCCAAACAGCGTGTGAATGCAATTCTCTCTCTTCTGGCTGTGTGCTTGGTGTGGCACATGTGATTTTGGTGCTTCACTTTGTATCCCATTGATCCAGTGTTACCTCTGCCAAGCGCTGTGCTGATGAGGTGTTTGCTGCACCCAGCCAAGCCTTTTTTAGGATGATTTGAATGTCTGCACACATCACAAGGCATCATGGCTGCCCTGCAGGGTCAGGCACTCAACTCAGGGAGTTTCCATCCGCTCCTAAACGTAACTGTTCTGGTGTCATCCTGGTAACACCAGAGGTGGGATCTGTCGTCTTTTCAACTTTACGCATGGGAAATCGTAGCAGAGAAATGCAAAAGGACTTTCCAGAAGTGATACAAAAGAGTGGAGTGCAATTTCCCAAATCTGGATAGCTTTTTCCTGATGCCAACGTTATTTTTAGGCTGTTCCTTCCCAAGGATCAGCTCCCAGGTCAAACAACACTGCATTAATCGCATCTTGATATTCACACTTCTTTGGGAAGTCCTGTGATGTTCAGAAATGACTGCTGTCTGCCCTTTCATAAGAAGAATTAACTATTCCCAGCTGGTAAGTGCATTTCTTAACTCTGCTGAAGCTATGTGCAACATGCAAAAGAAGTTATGAAGAAAAGATAACGTTTCCTGTCACTACCCATATATGTACACCTTCTCTTAATTCATATGAATTTTTCAGTTTATCTTATTTAATTCCCATAACATTATGTGGGGTGAGGCTTTTATGATGCAGTTGATGCAGTTACAGTACGTGCTGGTTGCAGAAAGAATGAAGAGAAGAATATCTTTCTCTCCCTTTTTTCTGTAGCTGAACTCAGGAAGTGGTGGCCTTCAAGCAGATCTTGTGCCGTTGTAAGAGCGTTGATGGTGTTTGTGCAGCAGCGTAGAGTGGTGGGGTTTGGGGTTGAGTTTTTTTAGGTTCTGCTGCACAGTAATCATTTTTTTCATAGCTTTGGTTGCTAACAGAGAGAAGGTTGTGTGGGATAAAGTCCGTTTGCTTGTTTCAGTCACGTTCTGATGAAAAGCAGAGGAGATCTCTTTGTAGCTTGGTGTCCCTCCTTGTCACTGGCCCTGTTTTGTAGTAGAGTGCAGGCATCTTGGCGTGAGCTAGCTGTTGAGGCGCCCTCTCTTCTCAAACCAATTACTACAAGTAACGACATGCAGACTCAGAAAGAGAATCCTGAACTTCCAGCTCTATTTTTAACGCCAAGCCCTTCAAAAGCCATCAGTTGATGACCTCATGGGCAGCATCCCACAGCCTGCAGACACTGATGGGAGGACAGCGCTCATCAGCAGGGCACCAGGAGCTGGGACCCAGATGGCGTGTGCTGCCAGGACGTGGTAAGGCGCTTTGAGCGGTGATGGCTGGTTTGTCCCCGTCTTGCCGTCTGGCACAAGAGCTCGTGGAGCTGTGTGGTAAACCAAAGCTGGGGAGCAGCTTTCGGTCTGCCTGAAAAAGCAGCAGGCAGTGTGGTTTGGCAGTGCGAATGATGCCTTTGATGCTGGTTGCCTATAAAACGAGGAACTTGCAAGGTTCAGTGCTTGTGAGGTGATAAATCCAGAAGTGTTTGATTGTCAGATTGTAGAAAAGAATTCTTGAACCACACTCAGGATGTAACTGACGTGACTTAAAAGCATTCTTAGAAAAGCATGCAGCAAATGGCATGTTTAACTGTCGGAGCACTCGCTGGAACTCGAAGGTTCTCTCAGGAAATATCCTGCAACATAAGTGGTTTTAAGGGGAGCAACTCTTCCCAGTGCCCTTCATTCATCATTTTGTTTTAGTCTATTGAATCTCAGTAAGTTCTTGGCTTTGAGAAACAACAACAAAAAAGAAATGTTGGAAGTTTTTGATTTTCATGTTGTGGAAGTGGTGGTTTACTCTATCACGTTTGCAAGTAAAGGCTCTCCATGTTGTTGCTTAGGTTGATATTCGTTCGGGTTTTTTTTGTGCTCATAATTATTCAGTAAGGCAAAACCTTTTACAATATTTTTTTGGCTACTTAAAGACTGTGATGGCCCTTCCACTCCCTGGTGTGGCACATATTGCACAACAGGACATCGTTACAGATGTGCATCCCAATCTCTGCTCTGCGTCTCTGACCTCTATGCATGCTGAATGGCTGTCCCATTGCCCCTTTGGTTCAGTTTTGCCTTGGATCTGCCTTCTCTGTTGTTTGTGGTCCACTTACCAAAGATACGTAGCTTGCTCCAAAAGTAATGAGTCCTTTTTATTTCTATGGAAACTACAGTGGATATAAAGAGTACAGTAACACTATTTGGTAGCGTAAATTCTTGTCTGCAAAACACTTTTTTTCAATATCGACACCACCAGCAGCTTATGCCTTTTCACCAGCAGTGAACAAAAGCCTGCATGCCGTGCTTGTAAACTTCTATACTAGCAGAGGTGACCCACTGTTTCACAGCTTCTATGACAGCATCACTGCTGAAACACATCACCCACCCCTCACTGTGCTCACATCCACTTCTTGGTCTCCAGAAACATTCAGCAAGCATCACTGAATGTCAGTAAGTGCCACTTTTTCCACATGGATGAATTCATTTCCATCTCTTTGCCTCATATGTGCTTCCATGTCAGATGCCATTTTGTCAGACTGCCCCTGTCTGTCACACAGCAACAGAACATAACGGGATGTTGGTGGGAAGGCTTAACCTCTGCTGCCATACCACCAACATCCGCCTCTGATGTTGTGGGCTAGCATCATAAAATAGGAGGCATTATTTTTGGAGCAGCCCTTGTGTATATAAAAAAGAAGAAAGGAAAAAAAAAAAAAAGTATGAATTTATGAATTTTCATGGTCAGTAAAACTTCCCAGTGAGTCAGCTGAAATTTTGGAGATTTTCCTTGACTGCTAATATTGCACTCTTAAGACTTTGCGTACTTATTAATTTTTAGTGAAATCATCTTCATTTGTATAAAAAGAGCCCTGATGAAGTTGTTACAAACATTTATCAGGCCACATCCTTTTCCTGTTGTTTTCCTGGTAAGCAGTTTTAAAGGCAAGTATTTAAACATTTTAGCGTAAAAATGCTCTGGTATTGAACATTTCTTTGTAAATAACCACGACCACCAATGTAAGAGCATCTAGGACTGTAGCTCTGATGCTTACTTAGCAGTCTGGTTTGTGATCTGAGTGAAGGGGAAGAGGAAAAAGTCTTTGATTTATTAATTATTGCTATTATTTTTAACCCCAGGTTTTATTAAAAACCAATTTCATCCTCTTGCTTTGGCTCAGCTTTTGCAGTGCTGACTCCCGGTTCTTCTGCGTAAATTGTTCCAGGATCCAGAATACCATTTCCTCCAATGCTCTCTCACTACCTTAAGAATTGAGTACATTAGATCAGATCGGAGATGATGATGATGAGTCTAAGCTTCTAAAACTGAACATTATTAGAGTCTATATAGGGCCTGTAACATTTCAGCCCATCGTAAATGTGTTCCCCACCAGTAGGAGAAGAGGAATGATCCTGAACTGAACATCTGTATTACTTGCTTCCCTCTTCTTTAACCTGTTTATTAAACTAAGACATATTGACTGTTCTGTGTAGGAGAACTCCTGCTTATGGTTCTGGATTAGAAGATGCACATTTGGAGGAGAATCCTTAAATGTAACTCCCCTAGAAACAAATGGATACAGTATATGACTGACAATTACCCCTGTTGGGACCAGCGGCTTCCACACTAAAATCCAAGGTACCACTGGCAGAGGTATGTGATGCTATTGCAAATCTATTTGTATTTGTTAACTTGGTGCTAGTTATACCTTGACCCTTCATTTTATAAATGCTGAATCTGCAAAGCGATGTGAGCTGGGTGGTCTGCTGCTCTCCTGTGCACCCAGACTGTGCCGTGCTGCTGGAGGAGCTCCTGGGGGGATTGGGAGGGTCTGGGCACTGCTGAGCCTCCTGGCAAGAAGGAAACCCAGACTGATGTTTCATGTTGTTTTCATGTCATGCAGCAGTCATTTCATTAGCCCCAGTTCTCACCCTATTCTCCACCCCCAGATGTAAACAGACCTTAACTCTCCCGACTCACAGAATGAGAAGGAAGGTGACTCAGTCCCATACCTTCCAGTATACAGAAAAAAGCAGCTTTTTCTCACTGCTGAGGGAAATCTGGGGCAAGTTCCATGAATAGTCTGAGCTGTGGCTTTCTAGCAAGTGTCAAACCCAGAAAGCCCCATTGCCAGGCTGCTCTGTGAATGAGCAGTGCTGGTGGAAAGAGACCAGCTCCCCGTGGCTGCCTGCCCTGGTCTGCTGGCCCAGGCACAGCAAGGTGCACCCACTGCTCCTAACAGCCTGTGGGGAGGGCAGCATCCTGCCTGTCTGCTGCTGCTGCCTGAGACTGAGCTGTGACTTTGTTCCAGCTGGCTGAAATAGCTGGCGGCTTTGACCTTGCTAGATGATGTCTGCACTTACATCTTAGGGCCAGTCTTTGAGTTTCTGAGTTCTTGCTATAATTAAAAAATGGGAAAAAGTGCTCGGCCTTGTTGACAGCCACTCTTTAAACAATCAAACAAAACCCACAAAACCAACAGGAACAAACCCCCACAATTATTTTTAAAAGACTTGAGGAATGACAGCAGGTGGAAATCCATTTGGAAGCCCTGCCACCTCCTGCCAGTGTAACACTGGTATTGGGGTAGTTGCAGAGCTCACTGAAGGTCATGGGCATGCTCTGCACCTTTCAGTCAAACAAATTTGCCAATTGTGCCTTTTTCAGCAATGCTTAAAAAAACAAGAATCCAAAGAACAGGCTGCTGCTGCTGAGCCCCTTGGGTGGGTGCAAACTCTGAAAATGGTTGAGGTTGGCATAGTATCAGCCACACTGAGCTCTCATTCCTCTTAAAATACTTCTGTTCTTGGAACTGAAAAGCGTTCCACCCACCTGTGGGTGGATTGGATGCAAACAGAGTGGAAGGGTTATCTGGTCACAGCTCTCGATTTATACAGGGGTCAAATAAGAGGCAGCACACAGCAGAAAGCCAACAGGCAGCAGCTTGAAAGCAGGAGTCAAAATTAATCGTGGCTGCATGACCAGGAGTATTTCAAGGACAGAAAACTGAAGGAAGAGCTTGCTAAGGGCTGAAGGAAAGGAAATGGCTCCTTGCTATTTCCTACCTGCTGGGTGCTGGGAGACAGAATGCAGTGTACGTTCTTTAAAAGTGTGTGTGTGTGAGTATATATATGCTTATATATACACACATAACTGAACTAGACTGAAATCTGTGAGTGACGGCTCTCAAAGCATTTGTTTGTGCTCTAAGTGAGTAATGGTGTAAGACAGAACAGCCACTTGCTTTTAGCATGAGCGTGGAGAGGGAACATGTGCTGGTTCTCGCATGCTGTCAGCATCAGTGTCAGTGATGCCTGACTGCAGCGCTGCCTTCGGTCCCTGTGTGTGCCCACAAAACTGCAGTCAAATTGGCTTTTACACAGCTCAGCCAGCACTAAGTTTGAGAGCGCTGTAATAAATAAGAAATGGTCCAGGAGAACTACCCAAACTGAATTACCAGCACTGAAACTAAAAAAAAAAAAAAGGAGAAAGAAAGAAGTGAAGGGTTTGCTGTACAAACCAGGCAAATATGATTTAGCTTCGTTCAGAAAAGTCTGTAACTCCACATGAGTCATGCTGCCTACTTTTCGGAAAAAGATTTAATTCTCAGGATGTCTGTGCATTTCTGTTACCTGCTACAGAAACCTAAAGGGAAATAGGTCTGAAGGTGTTAACGCTTTATTGAGCTTAGTGTTACATAAAACAACACACAACAAACCACACTTGCCGTAGTTTGGTTTTGGCATTTTAGCCTATCCTTTACCTCCCACTGTTTCAAAGAATTCATGCCACACATGGTTGACTTTGCAGTGTGGTCTAGCTCTGTAGGTTAGAAGTGGAGAGCTGGAGGTCTACACAGTTCTCTCTGCAGCCAGAGCTGTAATGTGCAGGGCATGCTTCAGCATGATAGAATCCTAGCATCGTTTGAGTTGGAAGGAACCTTGAAAGGCCATCTGGTCCAACTCTCCTGCAGTAAACAGGAACGCTGATCAGGGTGCTCAAATGTGGTGCAGCAGAAAAGGGGAGATAATTTTGAAAGAAATCCTTGCAGTTATTTTGATGGTTTTAATGCTGTTTTGGTATTTCTTTTCAACTGCCATAGGAACTGCTTTCCTTCTAGAAAGTGAGCCTTGCTTTCATGGGGCTGGAGTTCTTTGCTTTTGGAAAAGACATGGTGTGGGAGGAGAAAAAAGCCCGTGCTCTGCAAAAGGTTCCAAGTGCAGAGATAGCCTGAGGTGTCAGGATCTGTATGTATCGCACACATTTATACAATTCCAAGAAATACTGGGAACAGTTCCCCAGCCAATGTAATCCTGGGCAAAGGGGAGAATGACTGTAGTGCAAAGTTAGGTTATTTGTAAACAAACAAATCAATGGTTTGAGAAAAGCACCAAAATTTTCCCTTTCTCCAACAAGATCAGGCATCAGTAGATTTAATATAGATCCTTATAACTGCCTGTTTGAGCTCTTCTCAGCCTATAAGCGGAGTTGTTCATGGCCTCCTTTTCAGGGCTCAGCATCTGCTGTAATTATGGGGCATCAGAGATGCTTCGTAAGTAGCAGCACGGTTTCATCTGCAGGATACAGATGTGCAGGTCTCTCACAGAGGCAGTGTACCTCTGAGATGTGATTCGGGAGCCAGGTGTCCTATAAGCCTTCTGTCCTTGGGCAGGAGAGACTGGAGTTTGTTGAGGGCAATCCAGATGTTAACTATTTCAATTGCTCACTTGAGATGCCGGAAGCTCTTCACTGATGGCGGAGTGAGCTTCAGCTGTCCCTTGGCATTTCAGTCAGGAAATACAGCTGCTGGGAGGACCACTGGTGAATCAGATGGTGATGCTGAGCCCTGGCAGTGCTGCAGAAAGCAGATATTAACCTTAGTTTCATTTCAGAACATTGTACAAAAGATAAAATAGCTGTATATGTTTTTACACACGTCTCATGTGACTGGACCACATACAGCCTTTTTCTGTTCTCCCTCCTGCCTTCGACTGGACGTTCTCACGTGTTTTCTTCAAAGCTGTGCTTTTTCTCTTTGATCTTGTGTGATCTTAACATGGCAATCATGAGTGTGAATGCGGTCGTTTGCGGTTTCTAGAACAGCAACATGGTTTTACCCATGCACTAACAAAGTAAATGCGGCCTTTCTCAGAACGGAGATTAATTGCGGAACAAGGTCCTTCACTTGCATACAAGTGCACTTTGCCAGGGTTTGGGAAATTTGACAAAAGCAGCAGTGGACCAAGGCTCCAAAACCGAACACGAAGGAGAAGTTTTCCCATCGTGTTTTTTTTAGCATTGAAATCTGCTTATTCACAAGGCTGTTGCATTTCACCAAGTACAGGAGAAAGCAGGTCATTTTGCAAACCTTTCCTAAACCTCCTGGCTTACAAGCAACATCATGCCCTCTGTGCATCAGGTGGGTACAGGACCAGCAGTATGCCATGAGGCAGCACCTGTTGGCAGGATGGGAGCTCTTGTCCTGCAGATCTCTCTCACCCTATGGGCAGCTCTGGGGCTGGGGCCCAAAACAGTGCCTCAGGAGTGCTTGAAGAAGTGGTGAGCTGGAGCTAGAGGAAGCACATGGCAGGACGTGGTTGCTCCCAAACACCTGCTTGTTGAGTGAACTTTGAGACTTGCCACAAAGTCTGCAGATGTGCCCAGTCTCCCCACGGTGCTGCCACCGAAGTCAAAAAGTAAGCACACAGCTTTCCGTGTAGGTGGTGTATAAAGCAACAGATCACGATGCAGAGGAAGTGCCACATGCTGGGGGAGGCTTTTTGCAGTTTGGCAGGTGGCATAACTTAGTGTGGGTGGTAGTCTGCTGCCTGGCCTGGCTGTGTGCAGTCCTCAGTGGCAAGCCCTCATCCTGGGACTGGGTGCTTGGAAGAGCAGTGACACTTATGGCCTGTTAGCAAGGCAGAAAATGGCAGTGATTTAATAATACTAAATAAAAAAAATCCATGGTTCTTGCATCCATTTTGCTCTGGTGATCCCTGTGTCATGCAGTATACTGCAGTGACAGTTGCTGGCATTTCTTTTTATTTAATAGATATTTAAAAGTGAAATGCGCAAGAGCAGATTTTCAGCCAGGGTCCAAGGCAACGAGTCATGCAGCTCTGGGCATGGTTTGACATGGGTTTGGGCTGCTCAGCCCCTGCCCACTGCCTCACCGCACTGCTTCCCGTGCAGCCGGCGCTGCTGCGAGCACTGTGCGCTGTGGGGTGACATTCTGACTTCCTCAGATGAAAGACACTGTAGAACTCAACTATTCTTTGTCTGATGATGCGTGCTTCACTGCAGGCACTTGCTTTAATCTACGTGTCGGCCAGATGTTAAAAAGGTAATTGGAAGGTTGAGAAAGACCTCTAAGATCCCCAAGTCCAACCCCACCCCACCGTGCCCACTGCCCCCATCCCTCAGTGCCACATCTCCACAGCTCTGAACACCTCCAGAGATGGTGACCCCACCTCCACAACTGGTGCAGCTGTGCCAATGCCTCACTGCTCTTTCTGAGGAAAATTTTTTCCTAATATCTGATATCCTGGCCCCACAGCCTACAGTTTTGCTGCTTTCTGAAGCAGTCATTGCAGCTGCAGAAGCACAGCCTATGCATGGCTGGCTCAGGCCCATCCCTGCAGCAGGACTGTAGGCAGCTCCTTCCCCTGGCAGGCTGCAGCAGACAAAGCTTGCCACTATGATTGCCACCGTGCACTGCATGCTGCTGCATCCCCTGTTCCTCTTCCTCTGGGTCTTCCTTCCTCTCGCAGACAGCAGGCTGGTGGCTGAGGGAAGCAGCAGCTTCCCCTTGGGGTGGCTGAGCTCGTCTTCATTCCCTGCATTTTGGCAGTGCAGGGAGTGCAGACAGAGCAAAATGTGTTATGTGTGTGGGGGGGTTTGTCTCTGTGTTTCTCTACAAGCCTAGCAAGCATAGTGATTTGAAATTCAACCCATCCTTAGTGTTGTGTAAAGGCAAAGGCGGGCACATTTCTCATCGGTTTGTTTGGGGTAGGCGTGTTTCTACCCCCCTTTGTAGTGACAGTTCCTCCTGGGAAAGCCAAATTCCCTTTTGGTGTGTGGTGGCCGAGGTCCCATCATGCTTAAGGTGCTGCTATTTGTGGCTCTGCTGCTGAGCTCCAGGCACTGCCAGTGAGCTGGGGGGAAGAGAGCATGGGGCACAGGGCTGCTGATCTCCCTGCCCTGTGTTGTCACCTACTGACTCATGGGCCTCCCAAAGCACACTGCCACTCTGCAGCCCTTTCCTCACCTTTGGCTGAAAGGATGGAGGCCCGAGCCTTGTAGGAAGGAGTTAGTCTGGAGTGGAAGATGTTCAGAAAGCAAGGGGGAGAGGAAACCTTCAAAACCATTTTGATGAGAGAGGGAAAAAGTCTTTGAGAACATCATAGCATTGATTCCTCTTTCGTTCACTTGCGTGCGTGTAGGACAGGTTTAGTTGTGGTGGGATGTATGTTTTGGACAGGCTAAAATGTGGTGCTGATGCCCTAGTGAAGTATCGCTTAGAGCAGCATACTGAAATGTGAGGTTGAGGAAGGATATCTCTGAAGATCAGTTTTGGTCTTCAAACTGGTTTCAACTTTGCGTTACGATCTGCAGGCTGCTTCAGGCTTGGGGTGGCTGCTCTTCTTACTTCTCAGATCTCTGAACGCTTGAAATTGTTTGATGTGATAAGCTGCTAGCGTGACATTTATTTAAGAATATGAGTTTTCATTTAAGCTCTGCCTGTTTTACACTGTTTTCAGCTGGTGTTTTTCATTAGAATGAAATGATGTTGGCCTGTAGGGCACGTGCCTGCTTTGCCCATAGTGAGTCAGCACTGCCTGTGCTTTGCTCTGGGCTTGGATCCTGCCTCAGCTGCCTTCTGCTTGCAAATCATGCAATAGTTTTTTTTTGAAGGCTATAAGAGGCAATTTTCCAACTAGCCCATACGCTTTCTATTAAACCAGTTATTTCAAAGGGATTTGCAGGGCAATAGTGGTTTTTTAAAAGTTCAGCATAATATATATAGTCAGTGGAGTGGCACTGGTATAAAGTTTTGCTCTCACGTAGGACTGGGAAATTTCAGATGAGACAATCCATCAGGGAAGAACAAGATCTAGAAAGTCTGGGGAAAACCCTGTGCACAGGTTTTATCTTTTTTCTGTTTTCTTTTTCTTTTGGCTGAACCACTGTCATGTTTGATAGTCTTTCAATTGCTGTATGAGTCTACCTACTGCAGCCTGGGAATCACATTCACTGCTGAACAGATGCTAGCTAGTTGTAGAGCGTTGGTGGAGTCACGTACCATTGATAAAAATGCCTCATGGGGCAGTCAGCACTCTCTTGTGTTGTGGAGGCCTGGCCCAGCCAGAGAAGATGATGGAAGGGCCCCAGGTCCAAAAGCAGCACTGCTGCAGGCTGCTATCGGCTGCTGAAGGAGGCATCTTGGATGGGTTCTGCAGGATGGAGACACAACTGTCTTTCCTGTAGCTCTGAACTACAGGTAAGAGCTGACGATCAGTCTGAGAGTCACATGTGAAAGGGGAAGAAAACACAGTGTTGGAATCGTGGGCTTTTTTATTGCATGGTACTAAGAAGCTTGTAAAAACAGCACTTGGAGTAGATGTTCTGGGTGGGCTGTGAGACATAAGGGGAATAATAATTGTTTCTGAAAAGAAGAAAGCATCGTTGGTTTAGCCAGTAGAGTGATGTATGTACATTAGCTGGACATGCGGGCTTCTTTGTAGTAGCTGATTTATTCTTCTTTGATACTCCATTTCTGAGTAAGTCCTTTCAAAGGAATAAGCTAATCCATATGAAATATAGACTGCTAATGGCCGTTTTTGATTAGCACTTTTTCTTTCTACTAGGACAATGCTTCTTTTAGCATACGGTACCTGTGAGTCCCTGGGAGAAGAGCTGGGCGTATGAGGGATCCACATTCATTGTCATTTGTCTCTGAATTAGAAATAACAGCGAGAAAGAAAAAAAATCTACTATTGTGAAGTCTGAAAATTGAAGTGGTGAAGTCGTGTACTTAGTCAGGAAAGCTTTTGTTGTTGTTTTTGAAATGTCAAATGCTTTTCAGTTTTATTCATCATCAAAAGTGTTCTGTGCAATCTTGAGTTGCTCGGGGTTTTTGATTGCTGTTCTCACTGGTTTAAAAATACAACCGACTGGAGATTCTCCAGAGCTAACAGTAAATTGGGCAGAGGAGGCTGCATGTAAAATTCTGATCTGAAAAGTAATATAATTTCAGCTGGAGGTCAAGGACGTAATTCAGAGATATTATTTAAATTTAAGATCATCTTGAAAAGCAGTGAATTGAAAGTGAGATCTTACTGAAAACGTATGCTCTTTTGTGCTAGAAGGTTTGACTACTGTAGTAGACCTGTGAAGCCAGCACGGCTGGGTTCTCTTCCTTCTTCCTCTTCCTTCAGAAGTGTCAAGTATACTCAGACAGGTCCTCTCATTTACAAGCAAAATGTAGTCAAATTGAGTTATATACAGTATCACTTTGGGCCTACAGAGAAGTGGCACTGTGGTGATAAGGAGGACAATAGCTCAACGTGTCGTCTAGATTCTATTCTCTGAGTTTGCTGTGATGCACGGCATGAGCAGGCTGAGTCTATGTGGTGGCTGCCATCGCTTCCATTCTTACAGATGATTTTCATAAACAGATCTCTGTTTCTTTCACTGAGCAACTGCCTTCTCACAGCAGGTATTCCTCCAACACAAGATCAGATCAGTTCTGTTATATATCTGACTACATGTTGAAAACAACCATGAGTGGTTGTCACACAGCTTCTCTGGGCAATCCCTTCCAGTGTTGCATTGCTCTCTTGTGGAGAAGAGGGCAGTTCCCCCTGGAAGGGTACTGTCAATGATTTATGGAGAGATTTTCCTCAGAAATTTATTATCTAAACTTCTGGGTGTGATCATCTTTCCTGTTTTTACTTCCTTCCCTGTTTATTTGTGGTAATTCGGTTGTTCTTTGATACCATAGCTGTAAACATGAAGTACTTTCTGGGAAGAAAAATCTCCAGCTAAGTCGAACTGTTTTAAGGAGAAAATGAGTTGGGAACGCTTGGATTTTGTGTTGAGGGGTATGATTTAGTGAGAACTATTGGTGATGGGTGGGCTGGATGATCTTGTAGATCTTTTCCAACCTTGGTATTTCTGTGATTCTGGGATGAAATAAAGAGATGAGGATCGTATGCGACTGTCAGACTGGGGAATTAAAGCATATTTTCAAATCATACATTTCACACATACAGTTTATTTTCTAGAACATGTTCTTTCCAAAACACACATTTCATATGCAAAGTAATGCAAAAAGTACAAGAAAGAAAGGCTATCTCATACTGAAAAGGATGCAGGTTTCTGAATGATTGAGGCAGTAGCAAATAATGTTTTGCAGACCTCCTGTTTTGTAAAACTTCTCTTTCAGCATAACAGCAGATAATGGCAAAGGTGATGAAAAAGCCTCTGTTTGTCTCTGAGCTCCTCTCATGACTCAGCTGTGGCAACATCTAGTATTAATGAGCTGTAAAGCACTCTCACATTAGGTCCAGTATGAGACACTTACAGCTGCCCACTTGTGCAATCAGTCATTTATTTAGAAATCAATGGACTGAAAATTCTATTTTCAAAACTAGCCCTGTGTCTTTTTTTCTTTCCTTCAAATAGAAGCCAATTTCTTTTCCCATTTTAAATAGAAGGAGTATCTGTCCCAGAACAAAGACCTGGTTGCCACCAATTTAAAGCAATTTTATGGCTGTTTTTTAAAGGCACAGAAATGGATTTCTTGATGTGAAGGTGCTTCTGGGTAAGAGCATAAACCGTAACAATATAATGGTACAAGAAATAGAAGGCTTACATTGCAGTAAGGAAGCCTTTAGTTTCAACTCAGGGCTGAATGTACAAACAGCCCAAGGGCAGTGACATACCAGAAGAGCTGGCACAGAGTGATTAAGGCACGTCCAGAGACATTTTGTGAAATGGAAAGTCCAGCCAGGAGGACTCCTCTGAGGAATGAGTTTGAGAGAGCTGATCCAGTGTTTCGTCTGGGAGCCTAGAGTATATCAGACAAGTGCTCCCAAACTGCATTTCATGCTTGTGATGTTGTACTTGCTTCCATACGTTCTTCTTCCCCAAGAAAGAATGAGAAGACAGGCAGAAAACTTTCATACATCTATCTTATTATATCTTAGAATGATTACCTATGCTGTGTATGTACAGCCTTTCACTAAATGCAGTATTTGAAGGGGTTGTTTTTAATGCGCAAAAGCTGTTTTAAAGTTGCAGGATAAAACCATGCTGGTTCCTGAGCCACAATTATCAGAAAGGTTCGTTGTTTGTTTCTGTTACCCAAGATGGGGTGTTGTATAAAGAGATGTTGTCATGTACTGGGCAGCCTGGTCCTCTGTGGAACAGCCCTGGCTGGTGTGTGATGGTTTATAATGCTTATGGGAGGGCCAGCTGAGATTTTGGAGCAAATAAGCTCCAACAGAGACCTTCTGCAGGGTTTCCACAAGGAAAGAGCAGAGCCAGACTTTTGGCCAGATACTTTCCTATATCTCTCAGTTACCTTCTAAGTTAGCAAGAAGGTGTTGAAGATATTTCTGGGTTTGACTGGCCCAAAGCAACAAGTTTCTGATCACATTGGTGAAAGGAAAACCACTGTGGCGATGGCAAAGGCTGATTCTAATTGGCAATCCAGTGACCTCGGTAGTTTTCCTCTGACAAGCCTTTCAGGTTTAATAGATTGCATCAAGGTTAATGCTTCTTTTGGCATCACTGATATTTTCATAATGCTGGTTCTTTTTTCCCCATATTCTTCCCCTTTGATCTCAAAAAAGAAGACATGTTCACATTCATGAGAAAAATATTGTCCTTCTCCCTCCTGTGCCCTTCCTGCAACGGCCAAGCTGGCCTTACTGCCATGTTGAGAATAATGCTATCAGTGTTCCACCTGCAGGGCAAGCGGCAGCCAAGGAAGAGGCATTCTTCTACTGCAAAAGGCCCTGTCATGTGGCACAAGGCTTAAAGACAGGGCATCGTTGAATAATTTTTTTCAGGTGTGTTTTCTCACGGAATTCTTTGGCAGCAAAGTAATAGAAGATGGCATCCAGGCAGCAGTTGAGGTTGGCTAGTATCATTGACACCTGGATGAAGAGGCTGATGGTTTGTTTCAGGCGGCAGTCCACTATCACCTGCTGTCTTACCAGGCACTGTAGGCAGATGGCAAGATGGACAGGTGTGAAACATACCAAAAAGACAACAAGGTTGATGATAATGACTCGTAAGGAATCTTCTACTTTCTCTTTGGCTCTGTTTTTATGATTCAGAAGAATCCAGATGTTTTGTGCAGAGCAGAAAACCATCACTGAGAGTGGAATCAGAAATCCGAAGATCTCCACGGAAACGATGAGAGGGACACTCCAGGCCTCAACTGACATGTTGTGAAAACATTTTAAAGAATCTTTCTTTTGAAATGCATATATTGGGCTGCTGCAAAGCCAAGCTACTGCCCAGATGAAACAGCAAATCAAGATTGCCCACCTGGGGGATTGGTTAGCTCGACCTTCAAATGGATGCTTTAAGCAGATGTATCTGTCAACAGTAATGCAAACAATGATGAAGATGCTGCCATAGGTATTGACGAAGTACAGTGACTGTATAAAGGCACATAGGAGTCCGGGTGCTTCTGCAATAGAGTAGTGCAGCTTAAGTGGGAGGGAGAGAAGCAGCAGAACGTCTGCAAGTGCCAGGTTGATCATATAGACTGAGGTTTTGGTTTGTTTCTTCCAAAAGCAGCAGAATACTGAGAGGGCCAGGGTGTTGAGAACCAAGCCAAGAATGAAGGTGGGGATGGAGATCCCAAAACGGAGGGTCTCGGCTAATCTGTCGATGCTTGTAAAGTTGCATTCTCCACTGATGTTGGTCATCTCTCCCCTAAAGCACAGAGAGAACAGGAAAAGGATCAGTCTAGCCTATCTGTTAAAGGAAATGAAAGTAAACACGATTTAGGCAAAAGTAGAAGTTTTAGGCCAAATCTGCCTTCAGATTTTAAATAAAAGAAAAACTGAAAACATGATAACCTAAATGAGGCCTTGGCAGATCATGCCAGATCGTTAACTTCTTTGATGAAGTATCTGCTTTTTCAGATAAGGCAAAGGCTGAAGGTCGAAGACACTTGCACTAGAAACTGTGATTGAACTGCACTAGAAATAACTAAATACCACTAGATATACTTGAGATTTTGAGCAAGAGCTGGTAAGTAGGTGAGGAAATGTTTACAGGAAAGCTGGTAAGGCCTGCAGACAGGCTGAATGAAGGTCAACAGGGAGGTGCACAAAGTCACCCAGCCCAGTCCTTAGCAGGTTCACCTGGCCACAGATTGCTACTATGGATGCAATCTGCAAGGAGGTGCTGTTGGCCACGGGGCAAGATCTGGCTGGCATCTCCAGAGGACTGAGCAACTTTCCTCTGAATTTAGGAAATGCAAAAGGAAGTCTGACTGTTATCAGTGGATTTATCTGTCGGAAATGAGAACAAAAAGAAAACCTTGGTTTGTTAGTCAGACTGAGATTGAGTCAGTCTCTTTGAGCTAGCAAGGTGAGGCAGCTGCTTATAAAGTCATGTGATTGTGGTGCATGGTAAGTGAGAGAATGCCACAAGAGCTGGGGATGCACCAGTGCCAGATGTGCCAGGGAGTCATGGGCAGAAGCTGCTGATGCCTGGACCAGGACAGGTAAGAGAAGATGGGGGTGTTGTGTTGTTGTGTGAGCATGTGTGTCCTGTGACCAGGAGCACCCATTTAGCTGGGGAGAGATCAGCTGGCATGAAACATTTTGGGGGAGCAACAACAGCTGTTAATCTAGCACTAGATAAATATCAGAAAATTGCTTGTGGCATCCCTTAGAAATATGAGCTTTGATTCTGTTACCGCATTTCTGTATCCCCAAGTGCTTTTTCTTCAGAATTCATCATCACAAAATTACAGACAGCATTGCTCCTGAAAATAGCTTCAGGAAGGTGTTAGCCTGCCTTTAAAGCCATTGTTTCAGGTGTTCACTTCCAGTGACTGATTCTTAAAAGCCTGAAGCTTTTGATCCCATAGCCTCCCTCACATTAAAATTTCACATCTCGAGCAGCCTGCAGGAATTGTTTGCAAACTGTCTGCATGGAGCAACGTTTGCCCAAAGTTATCCAAAGACTCCTTTCCATTGACAAATAAGCTCAGTCATCTGATAAGCTTCATCTTTATCACAGAGTCCAAACAATTAACAAAAATACTGAAGCTGAAAGATACGGAACTGAATACATCTTTCTCTTCTGACAGATAGAGGAGTTCCTCAGTGAGCTGATCACTCATAAGTTTCGTACAATAATATTTCCTTCATTTGGTTATGAGAATCTCTTTAGAGACAGTGCCCAAAGCTGCTCCCCCCACGCCCAGTCAGGGTTGGCTGACGGTGACAAAAGAAAGTCAAATTACTTCCATTTCAATGATTCTCAGACAAACCTGTGTGGGTTGATACTTACTGCTGAGATGTCGTCTGGGTGCTCACAACAGATTCTCCAGCGGGTGACTCCAGTCCAAAAACTGAAGCCAGGCTTAGTGATTTACCATTTCCCAACTTCTCTTCCACCTTCTTAAGAGACAGGCAGCGTGTTTTCTCTTCTGAAGAGAATTTTCTCTGCCCTCTAAGAGCGTCCTGAAGAAATTGCCTGCAGCCCCAGGATTGCTTCAGCTTCTGGAAGTCAGAGGGTAATGTCAGAGCCTGGACTTAGCACCTCCCAAGGCAGACTGCATGAGCTGGAGCAGACCCAGTGCTGTCACTGCTCTGCTTGTTCTTAATTCTTCCTACTGAGTGAGGATTTTCCACTTCCTATGTATTATGCAAGTATTAATGGTTTACCAATGAGCAGAAGGTGGTGGTTAAGCTAACAGCAAATGTAATGACTGAGGAGCACCAAGGTTTTATAGTACTAGCTTTCCTCTTTTTTTTTCTTTTTGCAATACAATAGGGTGCATGAATGGTTTTCATTTTGTAGCTCAGATTTGAGCTCATTTGGCTCTAGCTGGGATTCCCACAAGTCTGTATGTCAGCACAGACTGGGGATGATGAAGTAAGGGCATAGTAATCCATGAAAGCTTCATTCATAGGAAAGTCTTCATCATTGAATCTATGACTTACTCTAAGTGTAGGTGTAGCTTTAATAAGGAAATGTTAATCAGATGACAGAACAAAGCAAGCCAATCGTTCTCGATCTAGCTATAATATAGAAGAGGAATGAGGGAAATTCAGCTTACTGCTTCAGCAGGGACTTTTACAGCACTTACCATAATTACCCGTTGATAATTACAAACCATGTAATGTTTTTGCTATGAAGCAGTCTTTGATTGTATCTGTTTTCTAGATCATTATTTGTGTTATTCTCTCACGGATACTCAAGATAACAGAAAGATGGCTTAGTGCAATAAGAAGTCCACATCTGCTATATATTTCATCTGGATAAAATCTGGATAATCTCTTACCACTTTATACTAAACATTTTGATTGCAATGGAATATATCTATCCTTATCTCTGAAAATAAAAATCTTTTCATTCTCTAAGACAAACCACACTATATAGTTCATTAATTTTTTATCCTTATAAGCAATAATTATCAGACAAGCCTAAAAACAATACTCTGCACTCAATGCTAGTGTTTAATTGCTGCAAAAAATAATAATAATAATAATAAAAAACAATTAAAAGATGAATTATTTTACCTGAATCTTAGCAAGAAGTTCAGCAGGATTGCTTCAGTCCAGGTTGTTCTACAGAACACGAGAGCATTTGCTTAAAGACCATGCTCGGCCAGTACTCTTACTAAATAACCACATCCTTCTTTCCTTCTCACTCTTTTTTTTTTTTTTCCCTATTTCAAAGGGCTCTGCACTGCGCTTTGTGTTTCTTTATATAGATGAGTGAAGGTGAGAGAGTGTAAAGGCTTGAATCCTCAGCTGCTTCCAGCAAGTAGTTGGCGTGGGGAGAGCAGTTTGCCCCTGGAGCCAGGCCTGGCTTTGGGCTGGCCTTCAGTTGGCACGAAGCAGCCAAGAGCTGTTGCAGGTATGTGGTGGCTACCCCCAAACTGCAGATTGTTCATTGTGCTGGAGGGGAGATGGACAAGTAGAAAGTTGTAGGAGAGACAGTCATAGAAAGAGGGCTTTTCCCCCCAGTTCTGTCCAATTTGCATGCTGGAAATCAGCGGTTCTGCACTCAGCTGCTTCTGAAAGATTTAGCTACTTACGTGTGTGCAGCTGTTAAACTATTTAAAGCCAATTCAGGTGTTTGGTTCGTGGCTGGAAGGCAGCAAACAAATGCTTGTTGGCAGGAGGAGCCAGGTGTAGGGAGCTTAGCCTGGTCGATCCGTGTGAGTCACACAGTAGCCAGGACACGCTCTCAAAATGTGCTGTCCCTCAAACTCCCAAGACACACAAAGCTTTCAGAGATTCTTCATCATTAGCACTTTCCTAACGGAGTGTGAAGGTCTTCCTCTGCTTTGGGAGCTGTCATTTAATGTACAGCATTTGGAAAGGTAATTGTGCTTAGAAAGAGTGAAACAGCAGAAAAATGGGAGTGTCAATCCATTGCCATCTTCAGGAGCTAACAGACAGGGGTGTCATGCTGAGGAGAACTCAGAGCTGTTGGTCTCAGTCCCTAGTTGGCTGTGGTCTGGAGGGAGTGCTGTCAGGTGGTCATGTTTGCACCAAGTGACATAATACACAGGAGAGAAAACGTAAGCGCTGATCGATGACATAGTGATGTTCTCTTAAATAATAACCGTACCCTCACACAACAGAGCTGTAAGAAGAAAAAACCCTAAATACAGTGTCATAGAAATAAGTAAGTAAATAAATAAACATATATATATACATGTGTGTGTGAAATTTGGCACTTCATGTATGATGCCTACCTGTGCGACCTGCTGTAGGGAACCTGCTTTGGCAGGGGGGTTGGACACGATGATCTCTGGAGGTCCCTTCCAACCCCTACAACTCTGTGATTCTGTGAGTAGAAGCAGTCTGCCTCTGGACCTCCTTTGGTTGGAGTGTGAAACTCACCTGCTGGTGCCAGGAACCACTGCTGTGTGTTGTGGTAACTGCTGGCTGCTCATTTACCTTACACATTGCAATGCTCCACTGAGGTAGCAAACTTAGGAAAAAAGAAAAAGAAAAAAAAAAAGTAGCTCTAAATAGCTCTAAGTGACATTTTTCACATTGCCACCTGTTTTTGGAGGTAATTTAATCTTTATAGAGAAGTTGTGTTCTTACCACAGAAAAAGTAGTGCCAGTACTGCGGCTGCAGGACTTGGAGAATTAAAAAAAGCAATTTCTGAGCACTTTTTTTCTACCTGTCTCATCTACAAATGAGATTGGAAGAAAAAATAAAGGAAAATAGCAAAGCTTGAGTAGAATTTATAACAGGATTGCGTAGCTGAGGAAATAATGCTGGTACGATTCATAACATTTGGGAAACGTTATGGAACTGAGAGGTCCTAAGGCCTTTCCAACTTCTGTCTTCTCTGAGCTGTGGGCAAGCTATGGGTCACAGCAACAGACCATAGTGAATCAGAAGTCATGAAAAGAAATCTAAGAGTGCAACTAAACATTAACTAAATATTTTGCTCAAGGAGTTGGTGGATGCCCTATCCCTGGAGGCCAGGCTGGATGTGACTCTGGGCAGCCTGGTCTGATGGTTGGCAACCCTGCACATAGCAGGGGGTTGGAAGTAGAAGATCACTGTGATCCTTTTCAACCCAGGCCATTCTATGATTCTATAATTAAAAATGCACTTTTATACCCAGTGCTGCCTTCACTCCAAGGGGTGGATTCATTGCTCATGGCTCTGCAAATTTCCCCCTTGGTGTTGCTTGGCGAAGCAGAACCAAAAAATCAGCATTTCTGCACACCAACCACATGGTTGCTAAGTTGGCAGTTTGCTTGTGATATGTGTGGGTGCATCGCCTGTATGTAAGCACATAATTTGTTGGTACACAGATAAGTTGTGCTTTTGCAGGCTAGCTCTTCATTTACAACTAGTACAGCTTAAATCTAGAGCATGTCTAATCTGGGCAAGCTGTGAATGACTCACTGCCATACCTGCAGATAGATTATCAGCTGAGAAATTAGAGCTTGTTTCCCCTTCTCTTTGGTGGCTGCATATTTAATTTTTCCCAACAACTGCTATATGTGACTGTGCTCAGCAGGGGATGTTTCTGTGAGTCTGGTGTTCTCAGGGCCTTTATCACCCTGCTATCCTGCTCACTAAATGCTCAATTCCAAAGATGCAGGCAGATACCTATAACTCTAATGTTTTTGATGGGAAGGAGATAGGATGTTATTGTTTGCTTCAGTTTTTTGCTTCTCTCTCTCTCTTTTTTTTTTTTTAAATTAACCACAGAAATGTGGTAAATGCCTATTACTAGCCCTGCTTAGAGACAACAGTTTCATCAAGCTTATCCTTTTGCTATTATTGCACTGCAGCTAGAAAACAGTGGTCAGTGTGAAAGGAATAACCTAAATAATAGTCTGAGTAACTAGAATGAAATATACAAGCAAACAACTTACAAAGCTTATGGCAAAGATAAGGCTGAGAGGCTGTTCAGCCTGGAGAAAACAGAGTTGGGATTTGATCAATGCTTATATGTTTGTAATGGGTGGGAGTCAAGTGGACAGGGCTGGGTTCTTTGCAGTGGTGCCCAGCAAGGGGCAATGGGCACAAACTGGAACAGAGGAAGCTCCATACAAACACAAGGAAGAACATTTCATTGAGGCTGACAGAGCCTTGGAATGGTGGAGTGCTGGTGGGGTCTGCTTCCCTGGAGATACTCATGGCCTGCCTGGACACTTTGCTGCTGTAGAGAACTTGCTTTAGCAGCGAGGTTGCACTCAATGATCTCCAGATATCTCTTCCAACCCCTGCAATTCTGTGATTCTCTGGGTTTCTTTATCGACTGGTGATTTTTCTCCATGTTTTATCCTTTCTGTGCAAGTGCTGCTGTTGCTACACCAGGTAGCACTTGTCATTTTCAAGGACTCAAAGCTTGTTTCAGGGGAAACACATTCATACATTGCGAAACCACATTCATTTGTATTACTGCAGCATGAATGCTGCTATTCTTTTTTAGTGGAAAATATATCAAAGCAAATTTGCAGTTCAGCTTTCACAAATGTCTAAAATATGTGCTTGTTTGTATTTAATGGCAAGAATGGAATGAGCTTGGTTTCAGATGTAGAATTAGGATGCTCAAATGCAAATGAATCAGATTTCAATGATGAGGTCTGACAGATTTCTGTGCTATTCTGGAGGCGTGTGTGACTTGCTCTCCCAGATAACTATAGAACATAGACTTAGTCGTCCAGAACAAAAAGAATCAGGAAAAGACATTGCCCAGTGAAGAGCTGGAAGGTGAATGAAAAACTGTGTTCATCCTTGGGAAGAAATTCTGGATGCGATGAAAAAGTGGAAGGTTCACCAGCTCAGACCTGAGTCTGAGCCCATCTCAAAGTAATCCTCGGTGGTGTGCTGTCACTGGCATCTGATATTTTTGTGTGTCATGATTTCAAATGCTGGATGGACAAATTGAATTAAGATAATAAGTTGTCTTGTTCAGAGCAGATTACCATGGCTTGCTACCACAAAATTAGCCTCTTTTTAGGAAGCTGTTTTCTAAGTCCAGCTCATCAACTGCACTCCTGGAAAGGAGAACTATCCAAAGAGCCAGCGATGGGGAGCAGCCAAATTCAGCCTCTGAGACAGAGACCTCTAATGGCAACAAATACAGTAGCTCTTGGAGCTGGCTGTTTATGAGCATAGAACTACAGCAGTAATATTTCTGAGGCACAAAGCCTCAAGCTGTATCTGATCCAGAAGTTCACAACAGGACACCAAGCATACAGTGTGGCATCTTCCTCATAGCTTCAGAGGGCCACAGTCCACATGAGAGCAGAGCAGCTTGCACCTTACCAAAGCACTTCTGGTCATGGATGTACCAAAAGGCTACAACATCTCTTGGCTATTCATAGCCAGACAAGCTGTGAGCTCAGCCCTACTGAAACTGTAAGAATAGACACGGGGCTTCCCAAGTGAAGAATATACACAGAGCTAGCTGCACAAATGTGCTTTGCAGCCTGTTCCAGTGAGATTTTCCAGCATACCCCTCCTGTGCCGGCTGAGAAGGTTTGTGGTTACTCTATTGGCTTTGGTGAACCCTAGGGCAGATGCAGCCTATGAAAATGCACGTAATTCTTACAGGTGTTTCCGTGGGATTTGTACAGAGCGTGTCTTTTGAGGAGCCCCCTGGAAAGGGAAAAATGTGAGGTTGCTGTGTTGATCTTCTAAAGTAGAGAATAATTTCTGTTTTATGAAGATGCTATGCTTACCAAACAATGGCACTGCAGGGGGAAGTGGTGTACAAAAACCTGAGGTTTCAAAAGAAGCAATGGCAAATTTCATATCCATCTGGTGAGAAGAAATAATGGTTTGCAGCAGTGTGATATGAGGCACGCTGGGATCTGAGCATGTGGACCACACAGCTCCCTGGCAGGTCTCTGAGTTCTCAGGCTCCTGCGGGTTACAATGTCATATTGCAGGATATTTCTCCTGCCAGACAGTATGTGGTTCTTAGACATTATTCTTTTTCCTCACAGCAAGAGAGATCAGATCAGAAAGCGATGTTACGATCACAGTCTCAATCATAGATCATAATACTCCAATAAATGGCATATAGAATATTTTTCCTTCCTTAGAGCACCTAGAAAACTATTTTCTTCTCAACCTTTGCATTGCATTTGATGACAAGACGACAAATACTATTTTCTTTGCATTTCAGTTATACCTGACCACTGTTGACTATTGGGAGTCAACAACCTTCACTACAGTCTCACACCACAGAGGGGTGGCAGTGAAGAAAAGTGGCAGCAGCCATGCTACCCACGCCTGCCTTGCACAGTCATTCCTGTACTTCGTGTGGAGCTGCCTTGTCTGCAGGGTCTATGCATACCCAGTGCTATGACTTCCTGAAAGATGTAGTTCTGTTCAATGGTTTGAATTGAAAAAGTGCTGACTTGCATAGAAACTGCACTTTTTTCCCCCAGTTTCCTGTAACATTTCTTTATCCATCTTTCCTCAGTGTAAGGACTGATATTTCTGGACAGAAAGCCTTACACAACCTATATATACAACTATATACTATAACTGCAATGGGCTGGAGTTGAGTGAAAATCACAGGTTTGCCTAAAAGCAGTATTTCCCACATCTGTGATGTGGCCTAGATTATTGCAGATAGAGTGAAGTCTGCCACTGTACATCTCTGAACTTCTTTGCGAAGGGTCCACTTGGCAATTTTTGCTCTTCACCACCCTAGAAACGTGTAAATGTTTATTACCAGCAAGCTGCAGTTCATGGTTTATCTTGCGGTTAACAGGGTTTAACTTGTGATAGCAGGTTTGCAGTATTTGATGGGAAGGGGCAGGTGCATTGCTGCTTGAAGGTGGCTGGGATTTCCCTCTTCTTTCACTGGGTGCACCTCAAGTCTGGAGGGGACTAGATGGACAAGTGCTCCTTTTTAGCCCTTGGCAAGTAGTGTTCTCATGTTTTAGAAAGCACAGATCACCACAAATGCTCAGTGTTGTAGAAGAGTGGGACCTCATGAAAGCCGTGGCCCGAAGCAACGACTAATTAATGTTATCTCAGCACTGCTGTATGTGTGTGTGTGCCTTCCACACTGCTTGCCGGCTCCAGCTCACTTGTTGAGTGTGAGAAGGATGTATGAGAGCATGAGAAATCAAACTTAGTTTGTGACTAATAGATCTGATAGGGATCCCTAAGTAGTGATCATACAGCAGATTGAGATCCCTCTCGGGAGTTTAAGAACATAAACAAGAAAAATAGCCTTATTCTTTGTGGTCTCCTGGTTGAAGTTCTTCTGACAGTAAGCCAAGAAAACTGTTACTAATTTAATGTGAGACTATTTAACAGCAGAACTTTCATCTGCCTTGCACCTGTATGCTATGGCAGTCTAAAGCATATTGTAGCTAGAAAATGGGTGTTTGTCTCTTTCCTTCTGAGCCAATACCACTGAAAGGAGCTTGTTGGCTGATTCCAGCTAAGGAGCACTGTGTTGAATAGAAATTAGTATGCTGTAAAAAGCATCACTCTAACTGTCTGCACTGAGATGTTTTTGGATCTTTGCAGAATATGCTGCTTTCACTGCAGTTTAAAACACTTTTCCATGCTATAATCGCCTCTTTGTTGTTGTTACCTGTTTAATGCAATTTGGTCACTGTTACAGAAGGTTTGTGAAGGTCTGAAACTGCTGACATAGAGCAGGCCCGAAAGGGAAGCCACAGCTTGAAATCTCTATTGTCTCAAAACCCAAACCCAGGTTTTCAAGGCAATGCCATGCATATATCCAGATGGAAGCATCAAAGCCCATTGCCCTTGGGCCCATTTGTTCCCTGCATTGGCAGTGCCCTGTGGGCACATTAAATTCCTCAACTCCAAGAGAAAGAAGCCAGAGCCTGTTGCTGTCCACAAAGAACGTCTCCTGTGCTCATTTACTGCTAGGTTGATGAGCAAAACTGCCTGTGAAAGAAGCAGACATAAAATAAAAGGTAAATCATTTTCTCTTAAAACTAAGTGGATCTTAGCTAACAGTTATTCTGGGATTCCGTAGGGAAAAAGAGTAAAATCAATGATTCAATGTGTTTCATTGATGTCTGTTGTCTTTGCACTCCAGGATTTTCCCATTGCAGCTGGTGTAATGCCGAGTGGCCACTACATTTTTACTGTTTTCAGACCAACGTGTTTTCAAGTGTGCTTTAATGTTCTGTTGAGCATGTCTCAAGGATTGCAGAGGAACGAGACCAGCTCTGACACCACACAGAACAATTAACATGAGTGGTGCTGCTCAAGGGACAAGGGTGTGTTGAGGCACGAGCCGAGGCTGGTTTTTCACACTGGTGTTGTCTCAGCTGGATGATGGCAATTGGTGTGCCTGTAGCTCACATGTTGGCTTAGCTTGGTGGGTTTTTTTTGAAGTTTCTGCACAAATTACTCTTGCCACAACCAAAGCGCACTGTCAGGGTGCACATCTCAATGCACACCACCCAGTCTGTGTCCCCTCATCTTGGCACTTAGATCCCTGGGTATGAGAATGAGAACGTCAACCTTGCTGCTGCCATAACGTTATCCTGACAAATCCCAGAGCATCAGAGTCCCGGATTTAATCACTGAGGTGTTTAATGTGGAGATGCCATGGGTGCTGCTCAGAAATAGAAAGTACCCAAGAGGAGCTGATCAGACTTGACCAAATAAATAAATAATAAAAAGAAAGTTTAAGAAAATGCTTACAAGGAATGATTCCTGCCTTTACTTGAGATAGGTTGGAGTGGCTGCCTCTGTAGGTGGGGAAATACAACCCGACAGTGCCATCTTGAGGAAGTGGACAAGAGGCATCAAGGTGGGTTTTTGTTTTTGTGATTCTCCCTCTCTCTCAGTATAGAGATGTATATGTATATTACATTTTGTTCTGGCTGCCTGCCACTGGCAAGTGTGTTTACACTCAAGTTAGAGTGAACAAATGGCTTTGGAAGTAAAATTGCACTTATATTGTGCATATAATGATGCCACTTACAATGATAAAATTGCAGCTTTCTGCTGCAAACCAAGTGCTAGAGGTTTATTTGTACTATTAAAAAGGTCTATTCCGTTTATCACAGGTGCATTCTTATAAACAGCCTGTATAGAAAAGACTTGTAATATGAAGGGGATCAAGAAGGCAATCTGCAGGAAAGTAAAAAACCCCAAACAAATGAGAAGAACCTCTCAAATTGCCAAACAGTGGTGGAGTGGCTGAAAATGCCACACAACCAAAGACAGGCATTTTCTGAACAAAGAATAAAGCCACAATGACAAAAATATTATGGAACATAAGTAATTTCACCGGGTTGATCTCTCTTAGGGTGGTTGCTGAGGCCAAGATACTTGTAGAGTGATTGTTCCAAGGCGGGTGAGAAACTCATGAAGGTAGGCCATCGGGTAGGAATTTAATCGTATTCTTGCCTTGACGTCTTGTGTTTTGTACTCCTCACTGACCACAAAGGTTAATTTTGTAATATGTCACACCATGAGTGACATATTTTGATCTCAGCAAAAAGGGTCACCAGATTCTTAGAGTGGTCCTGATGGACCAGTGCTCACCAGCCGTCAGTGTGGTCAAAGCAAATGACACAGCTGGAAATCCTTTCTCCAGTGTTGCTCCTGTGATGCTGGACTTAAATTTTCTAGGCCAGAGGAAGAAGTTCCTTTGCAAACCATTTCACTGAGTCTAAACCTACAGTTGGGATTGGTCTGAAGCACCAAGATATGCAGTGGCAGCTGTGCAGATACTCCTCCAATTCTGCCTTAGTTTTGGCATGGTGCACTTGTTAATCACTCACCAGTGAAACATAAAAGCTCAGCTTGCTCATCACTTTAGTCTTGGCAGTTTTCCTGGTGAAATGAGAGCCATCTGGGGTGCCCCGTGGTGCATGGTACTAACATTACATCTGCAAATCTTACCATTCCACATTGTTTAACAACAACAAGAAAAGCCTTAAACTGAAGTTAATTTAACACCACAACACACTGCCTCGCAGCTTTGACATTCTGAAGGCAGCAGTTGTATTCCCGTGTTTGCACAGCTCGCCATGCAGCATCTGTCACCTCCCTCTGATCTCCCACAGCAGTGGGTGGGAATGCCAACCTTCTGCAGCCTGAAGGAAGGGGCTTTACCCTTCTGCCTTTCACCCATCTCTGATGACTTAGAGTCAGAAAATTGGCGGACAAAAGAGCGAATGTAACAACTGTGTGAAAAAGCAGTTGAATTTTCAGATTTTTATGTAATCTTTGTACTTGTAGGAGCTAGAATAATTCATAATGATGCAGAACAAATGGATGTAGTTTACAAATGAACATATTGCTTTATAACGATATTGCTTTATGTTGTTACATGTTACAAAAACTACTTTCTCTGTTTGCAGCCTCCTAGGTATTTCAGATGGTGCTGACAAACTGGATGAACGGTTTGGGAAAGGAAGAATGCAGTGGGTCAAAAAGTTGTATGCATAGTTTTACATGCAGGATCTAAGTCTTAGAGCAGCTTGGAGATGCAGCATGACTAGATATGAAATGGAAGGTTATGTAAGAAAAAAAGTCAAAATAGTTATAGAATAAGCAATTGTTTAAGGTTCTGGGGAGGAGTATTCAGTCTGGTGTGCCTCTCCTAAAAAAAATACAGAGAGAAAAATACAGAACAGCTCAATTCAAGAGAGTAAATCAGGAACAAATACAGTGAGTTGCTTCTGGAATGCAGAAGTGACTGAGCACAGAGCACAGATGCTGAAGTGTGGAGAGCATAAATAGGTCTTCAGACACACTCATAGTAGCTATCAAGACGAAAGAAGTAGGTAGTTTGCTATATCCCCACTGCAGATGGGAAAGAAGTAATGGCTTCACACTGCAGCTGGAAATGCTCTGCTCAGAAACTAAAAGAAACTCTTGTAGCTGAAGATAGCCAAGCACCAGAAATACCCCTTGCTGTGAGGTGTTATTAAAAGAAAGACACATTTCTGCTTGTTGTAACATGGGAATGCTTCAGGTCGCCCTTCTTTAGATGGCCTTTTCTTGCCTTTTCTGCAAGTCTGTGTTTTCACATGCAAAACATGGGTTGAGTTAAAGGTATTGCCCTGGATAATGTGACAGCTGCATGTGTGTCAGTACTGAGGGTGCAAAGAAGACCCTAGCTGTTTAGGCTCCTTGAGTACCAACCACTGTAATCCCAGTGACATTAATTTAACTTTAGTATGAGTCCTCTTTATTTTCTGCAAGTTGTCAGTAGCCCTTTAACCAGTGACATATCATTGGATTTCATTATGCTGTGCCTAATTTTGAACGGATTTGCTTCCTCATCTCAGCCCTGGCTACAGCTGACTGGAATTCAGCAGTCACCCTCCCATACACACCATTACTCTTAATAAAAAGCAGCCAAAAAGTAGATGGATACAGAAAAGGGGAGGGAGAAGGAAAGAAAAGAGGATGTGATGAGGAATTAATGCTATTTTTCTTCAGATGCATCTTTGCCACGTGTCATTTGTAGACAAGAGTATGTGCTACTGAAGAAGACCTTTGTGGGCTACTCTCAGGAAACTGAGGTAAAGGAGCATGGATCTTATTTTTGTGTTAGATCTTAAAGAGTTGTTTAAAGGCTATTAGTTCTAAGTCGCACTGCTAATTCTGCCTGGTTAAAAACAAAAGGTAATATCTGCATGAAGCTTTTTCTCCTAGAAGATAGATCATTTGACATCATTTGACTACTGTTTGAAGATCTGAATGTATATTATTCTATTGCCAAAAGTACTGGTGCTGTAGAAGATGAGGGTAGAAACACCACGCAGCTGCAGCAGACAGATGCAGATCTGAGGCTTGCTGCTAATTGTTGACCAAGTCACTCTTTGTGGATCATAATCTAGTAAAGAGCCACAAGGAAGATGGTGCAATCACCTCTTACCTCTGTGCCTATAAACTAATGACACTTTTTTTCTTGGTTTTAATATGCCCAATTATGTAGGATGAATATTTAGGCAGTGTTGTACATGTGAGGGAGTTCCTTCAGCAGAGCTTGTTTAGCTCTTCTCCAAACCCTGGTGTATAAAGCAATAGTTACAACAAACACCATACCACCAGAGCTAGTAAAATCTCAATTGAAGCAGGACCACTCACCTTCAGTGTTCTCCATTCTTGGCTCTCTCCAATTCTTAATGCATTTCTTCACTATCGTGATGGAGTGCAAAAAGAGATTTGTGTCCTCTTTTCTGTGCTTGTTGTAGGAGGTTCATCAGATCAAGGATAGTGGAGAAGGTATTTGATTAAAGTCAAATTCACTCTGAATTTACAACTGATAATCATGTTTGTGTGAAGATGCATTATGGGCTGTTATCTGTTAACGCAGATTCACAACATTCACATGCACACGTACTGTTCTGATATATATAAGCAATAGGTTTGAGAGCTTTGTCAGGATGGATTTCAAGAGGCGTGCCAGACTTTGCTACTGACAGAGATCAGGCTTCCCTCTAGCGGTTTGTTACCTTCTTCACAGCCCCATAGCATAACTGACTTGGGCCTTTTGGGTTTCATAGCTGTCCTTAGCTTTTGGCAGGTGTATGTGGGCGCAGGTGTTTCCCATCCAGAGCAGCCTGTAGCTCAGCTGGATGTACCTGGTGAGAGTTGGCGGCAGTTGGTCTCTCTTGCTCTGGCACATACGGGGACATGAGTACTGACTGTGCTCTGAAAAATAGAAGTCAATAATCTGTTTGGATTTCTAATTGTAGAAGATAATTCTATGTGTATAAAAAGTGATTCCGTTTGCTCACTGAAGGCAAAAATAGCTCCTGATGGGCTGTTATGTGCAAAGTGAGACCTAAAGCACAGACCCCAAGAACCTGGGAAGGCTTCTGTAGGCTTGCAGTCCATCACAGCAAGGGTGGCCTTCTTTTCAGCTTTGCAGTTTGGTGCCAAGGCCCTGCATCTGTCCTTTCCTGGGCTCAGACGCTGTCATTACGCCCATGTTTGTGTAGGTGGCATTGCAGCTGGGACTGGGCCAGCAGAGGACGTGCTGGAGTCACATTTCACAGCCTAAAATCACTAATAAAATATGACAGATTTATGTCTGAGCCAAAGGAAAGACCTCTGCCTTCCAGTGACTGAAGCAGATGTTCTTAAAAGACCCAATCAGTGAGAAGTGAACACAGCTTCTTCAAATACTGGTAAAGGTAACTTAGAGACAAATCGCTGCATTGCAAACCAAATCGTTCTACCAACCTACCAAAAAAACCCCACCAAGCCCAACAAAAGCAAAGCAAATACTGCCCTAAGCCTGGAAATCCCAACTGGAGAACACTGACTGGATCTTCTGGTCCATGCAGAACATCTCAGAATCAGGAGTTCAGGAAAATAAAGCAGTTTATATGAAATAAGGCATCTGCTAAACTAACAGTGACTTCTGCTCACAATTATTAGTCATGGGGGACTCCTAATTTCTCTACTTTCACAAACCTTATGCATCAGGAACTGAACTTACATAAAAGTTTTGTCCTTCCCCTCATCCAGACAGCAGCCTCTGCCATTTCTCCCAGATGCTTACTTGCTTTCTGTTCCCCTTATATCCTTCGTGTGCTGCCACTACACTTTGTCACCACTGTAGGGAAGAAAGCAGAAGAAGGCAGTTTTCTGCCTACACTAACGTGCTATTCACTTTTCACTGGAGACAGAGTTGTGTTCATAACATTTTCTCTCAAATCAGTATTATTGCAAATAATAGAGGATGATTCATGGAGAGTTTTTTGGTTGGTTTTTTTTTTGTTTTTTTTTTTTTTTTTTTTTTTGG
>NW_024962274.1:10480353-10781148 GCF_019238085.1 Lagopus leucura
AGCCTGAGCTTTGCTGGTCAGACATAGGCTGCTCTGGCACAAGGTGGAGAAGCAAAGGGGCAGATAAGGAAGCTGGAAGATTGGCTCCACTCCTATACTGCACATTGGTGCCATGTTGACTGTGGAACTCAGCACTAAACCAGGGCAGAAAAAATGACCTGATCACTGGAGTTGGGACTTCTCCTGGTGTGCTTGTTGTTGAAGATGGGCAGCTTGGAGGAGCAGATGTGCAACAACCATTGGCACAAGGTACAACAACCACAAGGCACTGTCCTGGTGCCTGCTTAAGCATAAAGTGATTAGAGGTTTTGTGAAACCATGCTGGCCCTGTGTTAGTGTCTGATGGAAGCTGCTGGCCTTTGCTGACATTGGAAAGCTGGGTGAGGTTACTGCAGAAATAGCACTAATGCTGCTTTTAGAGAAAAGTGCTGGATTTTCATGACACCAAGGCTCCCTGCTGCCTGTGTCAGCACAGGTTATAAACATGTTCAATAGCATGAGGGTAAATACAGGCCTGAGAACAAGTTCTAGCAGCTACTGCTCTTACCTGTGAATTCATCTTCCTGATAAGAGAAAGTGCATGGTTTCCACTTGCATGCATTCCCCCTGAAGTGGGAAAGAATGTGAGAGGCAGTGCTAAAGACAGATAGGAGTAAGGTACTGCTTGCAGAATTCTTTTTTCTTGCATTTGTTGTGTTTGCTTTTTTGTTTGTTTATTTTGCTTCCTATCAACTCCCCAGCACAGTTTCAGGTGCATGAGAAGAAGCTCTTGTGGTTTCTCCTTCTGTATTACTGGGTGATGTACGATGTGGGAGCTGAAAATGGAAGGAACTTGGCTAAGCACAAAAGTGAGAAATGTTATTTAGCATCTTTATTTCACACAGCCCTGTCTGAAAGCAGAGCAACTCCTCTTCCCATCATTTTTGGAAAAAAAAAAAAAAAAAAAAAAGAAAAAGAAAAAAAAGAAGAAAACAAAGTAACATCTGAATAGGGAAATATTTCAAGGGAATCTAGAGTGAGATACCAGGGGGGTGCGTGTCTATGAGGAAGAGGGAAGTGTTGAAATACACCGCTGGAGAAAAATTGGCCTTGGGTTTCCCGATCTTGGGTCACCCTGTGCTGCTCTGCCAACCAAAAGTATCATCTGCTCTTCCTAAAGGGGGTACATCCACCATCCACCCACCAGAGAAGTCACAGATGTCCAGCAGGTGCTCTCCTTCTGGCTGCACCGCCAGTCCCTGGGGTTTGCCTGCTGCTGGGGGTGGGAACGAGGCCCCTGAGGTCATGGGTAGTGCCACTCAATAGGGTCATTGGCCAGCACCTGAAAGCGAGCAGCCCTGCAGTGATTAAAATTAAGGCCTTAATTCTTCTGTAATTACACAGTTGCCATTGAGAGAAATGGAAGAGCGTTGAACATCAGCTGTGTTTATATTATTGATCTTACTGTAACAGTGCAGATTGAAGAGGAATCTCTTTTTTCCTGCCCCAAGATCACTGCTGGCCGTTAGCAGCTCCTGCTGGTGCTGCCCTGCCTGTGCTGGCTGCTGAGCAGCTGTCCGTTGCTGCCTTTGCTGTGAAGCTAGATGAGATTGTGCAGTTCCCTTCCTTCCACCACCCAGGGCTGTTCTCAGAAGAAATGGTCAAATAATCCTTGGTACAGACAGCAGTATAAACTTAAGCAGGCTATGAAATGGCTCTGGCAATGTGAAGGAGCAATGCAATCCACATGGGTGTGCATACTGATGTCCTGCCCATCTGAAACACGCGTCTGTGCTGGAGACATGAAGTAGGGCCTCTCTGAGGGGCCCCAGAGAAAGTCCTTCCGTTCCTGCTTGGTGCAACGTGACTTCTGGTGGAGATGTGGTGGATCCCATTTTTATGGGCTAACAAGTGGCTTTGAGCTGTGACACCCACAAGGCCAAAAGACCTACAAAGTTGTTTGAGCTGATAACAGTCTTGCTTGAGATATCTGTGCCAAACTTCAATCTAACCTAAAACAAACTCCTAGCTGGCTTGAAAACTGAGGACCAGGAGGTCTACACTGGTAGAAATAATTGCCAGAGAAAAGTGACATGAGAGCTTTGAAGCTGGTAAAGCTGCTGGCAGAGCACTGTATTTCAGGCAGATGAGGTGCTGCAGCCTGTTAGTGCCTTCATGGAGGGCAAGGAGCACATGGTGACTGATGCTATCCCCGGCCGGTGTGTGAGCTGCCATGTGGGACAGCTACTCCCATCGCAGTGACTCAGTGATGGTTCTGAGCCCTCATTCAGAAACTGAGGCACACAGGAATGCTTCTGAGTTGGGCTAACAACTGTGAGCCACCCTGATTTTCACTTCCTCAGCAGTGCCCTCTTTCTGTCTTTGATGAAGGCATCTCTGAAATGTGTCATAGTCTCTTGGAGAGAGCTTTTGCACTTTCCCCTTGCACCTGACATTCAGTTGAACTCTCATTTTTCAGTCAGCTGCCCCAACTGTGCTTGGCAGCAGGGTTCAGTTAAAGTGTGACAACAATGGAAAGCCCCAGGCAGGAAAATTGGTGTGAGACATCACCAGACCTCAGTGAGTGACAGCATGAAAGCTGGAGGTTATTTTGGATGTTATCCCATGGTGTGCCTGTGTACCAGCTTGTGCAGCCACCTCTGGTGTGCTGCAGCAGCTCTGTGTGTGCTGTCAGGTGATTTGATTTTGGTAACCTGTCCATTCAGTGCTTGTGTGGAGTGTGAGCTGGCTGCCCTCATACAATCATAGAATGATTTGGGTTGGAAGGAACTTAATGCCCAGTCATTTCCCCTGCCTTGGGCTGGTTGCCCTCCACCAGATCAGGCTGCCCAGGTCCCCATCCAACCAAAGGCTCCAGGGCTGGGGCACAGCTTCTTTGGGCAGCCTGTTCCAGTGTGCCAGCACTTTCTGAGTACAGAATTGCTTTCTTTCAGGCCACGGTAGATGAATTGGTATCTTGTCAACAAGCGGTCATGTTCCCCTCATCTTCTGGTGGTTACTGAGCTCACCAGAGGTGCTGGAAAATAGGAAATTGCTGCTGCTTCCTCACTGCTTGATACATCCCTTAAACCTTCCACATGAGCTTGGCCAGATGGTTACAGGTTTGGAAGGAAGCTCAAAAGCTCTAGGTGGAAAAGGCAAGCAAGCTGAACAGAGCAATCTAGTATTCTGGCTGGAGAGATGGAATATGTTTCTCCATCATGCACTTGGTGCATGTGCCACATATCTCAGCCCCAGCACAACCAAATCCCTGTCTGCCCACAACTCCCCCTGGATAGCCCTGTCAAACAGTTCAGAACAGAGATTTGGGGCCTGTTTGAGAGGGACAGCACCACCCCACTCCAGCACAGCCTGACTGTCTCATCCGCAGCCCCAGTGAGCATCTGAGGCCTTTCCACTGTGTGCTCCTCACACCTTGATTTGAGGCTCGTGTGATTAGAGTTTGGCCATCTGGATAAGTGTTCATGGTGCATATTTTGTGCAAGCAGCTGCTGGAGGAAGGGGTGTTACTTAGAGCGAGACGGCTGAGCAGAATCTGCTGAAAATACTTTGTAGTCAGCTTTGTGTCTCCTCCACCCATTTAATTAGTGGTTAGCGGGGGAGCAGTATTTTTTTTCCTGCTGCATCTAAAATAACTGTTTGGTTTGTTCAGTGCTTTCACCTCTGAACAGCTTGCACTTGTGTCAGTGAGGCTGCAGGTGCAGAGAAAACACTGGCAATCTGCTATTCTTCCAAACCTGCTCCCTCAGCACACAAATCCCACACAGAGGAGTGAATCTTGAAAATCTGTTAATTTTTATTAGGGATAAACCCATCAAACTGAACTCACAGAAGTATTCTGTGCATATGTCAGTGCAGCAGTGCAGGAGACCTGTCAGCACACAGGGCTAGGGCCTCACTGCACCTCGAGCTGGGGGGGGAGGAGATACCTAACTGTGCACACAGTGCTTTGATGTTTGCTGAGAAAAGGAGGGAGCAGAAGCAGGGAGAAACCAGCCTCCTTCAAAGGTGCACTTTGTCATCAGAACCTCTTGTCATCCCACTCTTCACTGTGCTGTGAACAAAGGCTGGATGCTGCTTGCAGATTTTCATGATGATTGAACAGCTTTCCCCATTGCTGTCAATCTCTGGCAAGTGCAGTGAGAAGCTGCAGTACCCAGAGGCTGCCCAGCCTTTGCTCCCATCCTGCCCAGGTGAACGGAGGGCTCTGCCCAGTGGTTGCCTGCAGCAAGGTCTCTCCATGAGGGGTTTCTTCCTTTTGCCACTTTTCTTGAGCAGGAGTCAAAGCTGAGCTGGATGTGGGACTGGAAGGCAGCAGCAGGGCTCAGCCTGCAGGCAGCTGGAAGCTCAGCCTAGGCTCAGGAGATATGGGTGGAGGTGTGCAGCTGGTTTGCACATCCCACTTCAGAGCACATGCTGCTGTTTGAGCATCGTTACGGGGGGACTGGTTAGTTGTTTTGTCTCCCTTGCTGTTTGTAAGTGCATCATGGGTTCCTGCAGTGCTCAGCCTTTGAAGATCCCAGTCTGTGTTGCAGCCCATGCTCCCTGCTCGTGGTGTAGGCAGCAGAGGCCATGAGCTGCCCCCATCAGGGACAGAGAGCAAAGTGGGTCCCATCACCACCGGATCCTCCAATGTTTCCATTTAGCTCTTTAAGAGGAAGAGCTCATTGCCAGTAATGCAAATTTATTTAGATTGGATACTTTGGAAGAATTTGTTGCTACTTTCTTTAGATAATTATTTACACTATAATGTTGAACTGACTCCATTTACAGAGTTGTCATTCCCACCCACCCCAGCTCTTTGGATAGTATTTTTAATGCAGTTTGACTCAGATACAGTCAGTGTGAAGCTTTCTCCCCTATACAAATGATCGCAGCTCCTTCTGACCCCGTATTTCTACTGATCACCATTTTATCGCTGTCATACAGTGCAAACAATGCTGTAAACTTGACCCGCCCACCTTACTTTTTCTGCAACGGTTTCACTTTGAGATTTTTTTTCCTTTTTTGAAATTTCAAATAATTCCTGTTTATTTGTCACAGCTGCAGCTACATCAAAACTAGCCCAAGATAGGGCGATGGACAGCAGAAGCTTTCCCCACTGATTGTACTTGCTGAGGTTTATGGGGATTCTATGATTCCATCTTACTCAGATTTGGATAAGGCTGGGAATTGTCAGTGATGATCTAGATTGTTGCATGAGCATCTAGACTGCTGTGGTTGTCTGAATGAGGGCTGATTTTCCTGTCTGAATCTTTCCCATCAGCAGAAAGTCCATCATCACTCTCAGACAAAAAGAGAGCCCTCTACATTTGGCACTGATGTGTTATTACTGGGAGCTGAACTTCAGCTGTTTCGCCTGAGTCAGATTTGGACCTCGCGAGTTTGGGAGACGCTTCCTGAAATTCCTTGTTTACAAAGTAGTAACAAATAGCATCCAGGCAGCAGTTTGTGTTGGCGAGGACCGAGGCAAGGTGAACAAAGTTGTTAACCTTCTGTATCGCAGGGCAGCTGAGGCTGAAGGAGTCCATTAGAAAGCGAAGGAGATGCCCAGCGTAAACAGGCAAAAAGCATACGATAAACACAGCCATGTTTGCTGTCACGATGTAGACAGCCTTCCTGATTAACCTTTCCTCGTGGCAGTTGTCGTTTTTCTTTCTCATGAGCTCTGCGATGACTTGTGTGGAGCAGTAAATCACGACGATCAGTGGTATGAAGAACCCTCCAATAATAGCACACAGCGTGATGACGGATGGCTTGACAGAAGATTTCTCAAAGCAAAATTCATCATGCTCTCGGTTTTCCACCGTTTTAATGAGGGAAATCACGCAGATGATGACTATCCAAAGAAATCCAGATGTAAAAGCTGCCTGCAGTGGTGACCGCAGTGCTTTGGCTTTCAAGGGATACTTGATAGCCACGTACCGGTCGGCTGCTACAACAGTGATGATACCAATGCTCATTAAGCGATTGATGAAATAGCCGCCTTCCAGAATCAGGCACCATCTGTCTGCCTTCATCTGCTGGAACTGGGATAATGTTTTAAAAGGTAAAGTAAAGAGCAGCAAGCAGTCAGCTGCAGCCAGGTTCACCATGTACACTCTGGTTTCTGTCCACTTGCCGAGCTTGCAGCAGAACACCCATAGTGCCAATACGTTCAGCAAAACACCCAGCAGCAACACTGGGATGTAAACACACAGCTGGACAAGTGGAAAGTTTTTGTCAGCTGTGATATTGCAGCCGCTCTGGTTCATCTTGGAGATATTAAGAGGCACAGTTCCTAGAAAAGCAGATTATATTTTTTAGAAGCTAGACTATGACTGAATCGGTGATTAATTCAGATAGTACTTCATGGGCCTCAGGGATTTACAGCAGTGAAAATGAGACGGAGCAGATGATACTGCAGAGCAGAACTGTCTACGGGGCACCTGGTGGGAAGAGATAAGATGGGACATGAGCCTGGTCAGTTGTGGAGGGGCGAAAAGCAACTCTCACTGCATCCCACACAAGGCAAATGGCTAGCAGAGGGCAAGGCTGGAAAACGATTGTGCTTCTGTTTTGGGCCAGACTCAGATGAGCCAGAAGCAGGTATCCTGCAGCTGGGAGTTATGTGAACTGTTACAGCTCATTTGGCAATGGGAAAGGGATGCCTAAACTTGGGTCTCATCCCTCCCATCATAGTGGTGCTCACAAGAAGCCAGCCAGCATTCTCACTGCTCAGAATGCTCTGGGAGACGTGCTGCAAAGAGACAGCTGTCCTCTCCTTCGATCCTGTGCTGTCATCACTTCTTATTAGTGCAAAGAGCCGTTATTCATCTATCTCTCATTATTTTAGCTGCCACTGAATCCTATATTTAGTCATAACATTTTGTTGTCTGCAGCAAGAATCAGAGATAGGTCTGTGGGCTGCACGCTGTCTTTCGAGGACTGTGAAAGTTGGTCTTAACCTCTGAGGTAACAGAGCAATCTGCCAAAGTGCAAGAAAAAAAAGGCATGGCAAGAGATGCGAAAAACTATGTGAAATACAGTGGTGAGCTGAACATGATCTGGTGGGTGTTTTTCCACCCAAAGGGCCACGCTGCTTCTTGCCTTCCTGCTTTGGAAGAGTTAATACAGGTTCATATTCTGTGCTGCCCTGTGAGACATGGCCACAAAAACCCCGGGAGGTCTGAGATGTCTGTGGAGTTTCCCTGTGAAGGAAACGTGGCTCTGTGTGTGCAGATTCTCTGAGCTCCAAAGCATTCTGGCTGAGCCATCTCTACAGCGGTGCAGCAGCCTCTGCGGGAGCTGCAGCTCTCAACCAGCTTTGAAAATTGTTCTACCAAGCAATCCTGCTGTGAGGGAACGTGCACTGTGGGTACCTGCAGCAGCTCTGTGTTTTGGACACAAGGAACATTTTGAGACCGGAAGAAATAAGGGAAATGGGTAAATTGTAATAGACAATGGTGAGGTTTAGCAAAGGCAGAGGCTACCCTTTAGCATCTACAGCATGTCTACTGTGGCTAGTATCAAACTGAGATTTGAACATGCACAGGCTCCATCCCTCTCCCAGTTTCTCCACCACCATTTGGGTGTCCCGCCATGGATGGAGAAAGGCAATGCCTTACAGAGCTCCAGTAACCATGCCAACAAATAACCAGGATGGATTACCTGCTCGCTCGTTGTCCTTCCAGAAGTCCAATGTTCCTCCAGTCCGGCCGTGGTGCAGCGTGCAGTGTGCTGAGCCCTCCCAGCATGTGACCACTGAGGTGTTCTGCGATGACCACTTGAAGGTGGCTGTGGCAGCAACAACGCTGGTGGAGGAAGCATCCCCACCCCTCCTCAATGCATTTCCCCGGGGCAGAGCTTCCTCTGCTGCTGCCGCTGCTATGGCTCACACCACCCCCTATTGACTGAGGAGCCCATGTAGTAGCCCTGTGGTGAGATGAAACATTCATATGCCATGTGGTCCTGCAGACGTTCCTCTGTCGATGGAGTGACTTCGGGTTTTTCCTTCAATTCACTTCCAATGCCCAATGGCTCGCTGGCATCCATCAACCTTTCTTGCCCAACAGGCTGTGCGCGCTGCCTGAAGAGAACATGTTGTCCTGGAGGGTCCCTGAGATCCTCTCTCTGCTGCCTGCTGCTCACTGTGCTGAGCCCCAGGACGGAGCAGCCTTGGTGGACTCCTAGTCCCATTCACCCAGCTGTGGGAGTGCTGAAGGCAAAGGTTTGCAGACAGTTTTGTGTTTTTCGTAAGCGTGTTTCAGTCTGAATCACAGTAATACTCTTCTCTTCCACAGTTCTTGTCAACCAGTAATTATGAGAAAACCTGGCACGGTGACCCTTTGACCCCCAGAATTCACATCTGCCCTGTGGTACAGGCACCTCTTGGCCAGGGGCTCCATGATAGCCATCCATTGTAAGTCCACCTGCAGGAAGAGCTCAGGTGAGGGGCTCAGCAAGCTCAGTGGTCCTGCTATTGGTACCTTGAGTTGCTGTCTTGGGCAAACCCTTCCAACTTTCTGCTTCTAAGATCTTAAGACCTGCTTTCAGGTCAAAGAGTAGCTTCTGGAGTATTTGTGCATTGTCTGTCTGTGCATTGCAAATCAGCCTCTGAGCTTTACACCTTGCTACCGTGTAGTTATTATAGAGCTTAGCTTAAATACTTCTCCTGATGCTTCCCATTCTCCCTCTTTGCAGATCCTACAAGCAGTTGCTGACCTGTTAGTACACCCAGCTATTTGATCCCTAAATGACATCATTTCCATGTCACTTTTGTTGTTTGTTTCAACAGAAGCATTGGGTGATTTGCTCCCTTCTGCTCATGATTCATATGTGTAAGCAGCTTTTTTGTTTAAGGAGAGAATGTCTCCTAACTGTTTAAATACCCATCGCCCTGATTTATTGCTGAGAGCTATTTGATCTTTACACTTCCTGAGCTCTAAGACTTATTTCTGTACTGAACAATCACTTTTTCCTTCCTCCATAAGCTCTGCCTGGTGTCTGACTTGAAGCTGATCCACAGCCAAACAGAGCCCTCCCCAGGCTCGCCCTGGGTGCTCACCCATGCTTCTGGTACAGCTCTGCTAGCTCAGGTGTGCAAGGCCTGGCACATGGCAGCAGGACAGGGCCTGGGCAAAGGTGAGGGAGGTACCAGCGTCCCTTCCCCACATGCAGCAGGACACTGCCTTGCCCTGCTGCATTCAGGCTCCGCAAGCTTCTTGCGCAGCGTCTTTCCTTCTCTGATTTTCTAATGGGAAAGGAGAGATTGCAACAATAGGTGTTGATCAAAATGAAGCTATGGGTTTGGGAGCAGAGCACATCAGTGCTATTTTTAGCATGGGAAGCCTGTGAAACAGCAGTGTTAATTGCATCAGCCCCATGTCATGAGCGAGCCTGGCTGCTGTCTGCTTCCCTTTTCTCTGTCCTCAGAACCACACAGGAACAAACGGTGGCAGATAACACACTCACAGGCTGCTTTGTGCTGTAACCCAGCTTTGACCCTCCAGCCACACCAACACTGAGCACAAACACTGAAGGGTTCAGCTCGTCTATCTCCTTCCCTTGGAAACTGCTGGGCAATGCTTGTGTTTGGATGTTCAAATGTTAGTGAGATTAACCTTTTGTTTGAAATAGCAATGTTTATGCACCTCACTCTGTGCATGTGCTGGGGACACAGGTATTTAGGGAGGGTTGGTTCCAAACAGCGTGTGGTGTGTACAAACAGGCACAGTGCCCTGCAAAACTATGGGATCCTGAATGCGATGCATGTCTCAGTGGATGCAGATGTCAGAATTGGTGGCTATAAATCATAGAATCATAGAATCCTCAGTGTTGGAAGGGACCTTCAAAGATCACCTAATCCAACTCCCCTGCACTAAAAGGGGCATCCATCAGCTTGCCCAAGGGCCTTGCCTTGAGAGTCTCCAGAATCAGGGCATCCACCATATCTCTGGGCAACCTGTTCCTGTGTCTCACCACCCTTACTGTAAGACTTTTTCCTTATATGCAACCTAAATCTCCCCCCTTTAAGCTTGAAACCATTTCCCCTTGTTTTTATCATCACAGACCCTGCTAAAGAGTCTGCTCTCTTCTTTCCTGTATCTCCCCTTAAGATACTGGCAGGCCACTAACAGGTCACCTCACAGCCTTCTCCTCTCCAGGCTGAACAGCCCCAGCTCTCTCAGTCTGTCCTCACAGGAGAGATGTTCCGTCCCTTGGATCAATTTTGTGGCCGTCCTCTGGATGTGTTCCAACAGGTCCATGTCCCTCCTGTACAGAGAACTCCATGAATAGGAGGGTCTGGATGAACTAAGAGCCATCAGTTGTGCAGAGGCCATGAAACCAGCCCTGGCTGGACCTGCAGATGGTGGGATCAGAGCCAGCCCAAATTTCCTGTGTGCATCCACCTATTCTTCCCCCAGCCCTGCCCCTCCCATCTTTTCCTCACCTCCTATTTTGGCCCAGAGACAGCAATGCAGAAGTGCAGTGGACCACTGCAGTTTTCAAAGACATTTTAAAATGTATTTAAAGGCGGTGTGTGGTCTAACAGAGTCTCACTGACATACAAAAGCAACATGTGACGTGGCAGGAAAGGGTAGAGAACCCACATCTGAGATCAGGAGGCCTTTCCCAGTAAAGCCTGGAGCAAAGGGCTTCATGCTGACTTTAGCAGACATCACCTTATAGAGTAAGAGTGGTTTGCACACTTTTTCCGCTGATTCTATCTTCTTTTCATTCTAGCAAAAGGACAGTTACTTTCTGTACCAAAAGGTACAGTGCCAGTTACAAGCCTCTTTAGATTTAACAAAAAGCTTAGCAAAGTGCCAGCCCTGCTTGTCAGAGCTACTGAAAGGCTGTGGCTGCTGCTTCCTGCTGTCATCACCCAGATTCCTGTGCTGGGAGATGGCAAAGATTTGTGTATCACCACATTATCATTTTCATGAATTGCTCCTCCAGTGAACACCATAGAGGGTTTTGTGTCATGCTGTAGGACAGTCAGGACCCAGAAGACAGCAGTGTGCCATGCAATGTAGATGCAGCCCTGGTCACTCCACAAAGAGTTTTCAGAGGAAGCCTGATGTGGGTGGGCTTTGCGAGGCCTTTCGGTGGAAGTTGTGGTAGAGCCGTGGCTGACGGCTTCTCAGAACTGCCCTGCGTGATGCAACCTTGTTTTGGTTTTGGGAAGTCCCATCATGAGACTGGGATGACCTTGGCAGATACGATCTTTGGATTTTCAAAGGATATAGTTTGGTTTATTTTGGGGACCTGGTTGACAGAGTCCCTCTGGAGTTAGTTCTAAAGGACAGAGGAGTCCAGGAAGGCTAGATATTCTTCTGGAATGAAATCCTGAATGCACAGGAGCAGGCTGCCCCTTTGTATCAAAAATGAGTGAGCAGGGAAGAGGGCCAGCCTGGCTGAGCACAGAGATGTGGAGCAGAATGAAGTCCTTGTAATCCATGGGGAGGTGACTTGTGACTACACCACTTGAGCACGCACAGACCTGTGGGGCCAGATGGGATCATCTTAGGGCACTATGTCCAGCCCGTGGCTCACAGCTCACACGAGGCCCAGCACAGCCCGTCCTGAGGCCGCCCTCAATCCCACACCATTATGGCAACAGCTCTGCTCCTCCAAGCAGCACAACCTGGCCCCAAGCATGCACCCATAGCTCAGCAACATGTGTCCTACCAACACTGTCTGGGCTCCAATCAGAGCACATGGAGGGCACAGAGCAGTGCTAACCCAAGTGACAGCAAATAATTGTTTGCATTTTAATACAGTGGTTAAGCAAAGTCCTGAGAATAGAGAAAAATACGCAACCGTGCTTTCCATTCTGATACAGGAATTTGAGAACAGGTTTCAAGATTGCTGAAAAAAACCTTCAAGTTTTTGATATATTCACAATTCTATTTTCAATTGGCATAAATACATTACCTGTGAATTTTCAAATGAAATGTATAGAGTTGCAATCAGACATTCAACTCAGTGAAAAGTCTGATCATGTCTCCTCTGGACTTGGAGGAGATCTCTCCATGAAGGTGCTTTGGGGAATGTGGCATTCAGGCTCCTGTTCATTGCTGGTGACAGTGCAAGACTGATGGTGATGACTGTGATGATAAATAGTGTTTTGTAGCTGAGAATTTGCTCTGTCAAATAGTGTTACTGTGCTCTTCGTAGGTGTTTTTTCCATGAAAATAAATAGGAGATGTTACTTTTGGTGCAACCTATGTATATGCAACTCAAGACAATTCCTCTTCACTCAGTGCAGCCCAGGCAAGTCAAAAGATTGGACATTTGTGGACTAAGGTACAGAATGAGCTGCCAGAAGTGCTCACCAAGCCACTGTCAATAACTTACCAGCAGTTCTGGCCAACTGGAGAGACTGCAGTTGACTGGAGGTTACCTAGTGCAATGCCCATCCACAACAGCCGGTGGAAGGATCAGTGGAGCTACAGGCCAGTCAGATTGAATGAGAGCCAGCATCCTGCTGATAGCTGCAGGCACTGAGATTTTGCAGCTGGGCAAGAAACCAGGCAAATCCTTTGACACAGATGTATTAGGCTAGGCATTGTACTGGAGTAGCTTTTCCCTTATTTTAATGACCAAAAATTACAGTAGTAGGAGTGGCTTTATACATTGCTGTAACAGTGCTAAGTTTCTTATGTTAAGCTGCATGGTATGTACAACAAAGTGCGTGGTCAAAACAATGGCTTTATCAGCTATTCTCTGTACCAGGGGATCTCTCTGTTGACAAGGAGACACCTGAACCTGTGATGCAATTATTGAAGGCAATGATCTGAGCTGCATTTAAGTGTGAGAGCAGCAGGACAAAATTCAAGTTATTATCAAACCCCTTTCTACAGAAATGCCCATACCAGAGCAATTGCAAGTGGTCCCATTCCCTCTGCCTCAGAACCTGTGCAGCAGTTTGGTCTTAATGTCTATAGTGCACTGTCCTTTTTCTATGGTGTGACTTGATCTGTGGGTTGCTGTGACTCTTGGCTTTGGTTCATCTTAGACCTCAATGATATACAAGTGGGGAGCAGAGAGGGAAATTCCTGACTTTCCTTGGCTGCAAAGTAATAGCAGAATGCATCGAGGCAGCAGTTGGAATTGGCTAAGCATGAAAGGATCTGAATAGAAACCCTAAATTTTGAAAGCAGGTGACAAGCTCCAGCTAGCTCCGCTGCGAGTCGCAGAAGTAATGCAATGTAGATAGGTGAAAAACATAAGATGAACACACACAGATTGACAAAAATAATGTGGATCGCTTTCTGGATTAGCTTTGTCTCATGGTGGCTGCTGGCCATCTTCTTTCTGAGACATCTGATGACCTGTATGGAACAAAAAATTATGGTCAATAGGGGAATAAAATACCAAAAGCAAATGGAGAATGATATTAAATATGCAGGCTGAGTAGAATGTTTCTGAAAGCAAAAATGTTCATTCTTCTGTTTAGAAACCATGTTCATGTAGGAATAACCTATTTGCATTATCCAAAGGAACCCGCAGATACAGGCTGATTTCAGTGGGGATCGAAGAGTTTTTGCTTTCAAAGGGAACTTGATTGCAATGTATCGATCGATGGCAATCAGCATGATGATGAAGATGCTCATAGGACTGTTTGTAAAATGTATCACCTCAATGGCAAAACACAGCTTGTCTATGGGATGTTTGTTCTTGGTAAAATATATCAGGAAAGGCAGGGTGAAGAGCAGGGAGCAGTCTGCAAACATGAGGTTGATCATGTACACCCGGGTCTCAGTCCATCTCTTGAGTTTGCAGCAGAAGACCCAGAAGGCGATGGTGTTCAGCAGGAGCCCCAGAACGAGGACTGGGATGTAGACAATCAGCTGAAATAGCATCACACGATCCTGCAACGCGCTGCTGATTTCTGTGCAGTTCGACATGGCGGGCAGTCTCTGTAAGAAAAGGGCGCAGGTGACAGACCGAGCTCAGGGACAGATCCCCTGGGCCGGGTCCCATGGCAGCGCCCTCAGCCGTGGCTCCACGGCTCCCGCCTCCTCTGCACTGCATGAGTCAGGGCTGTGGGTGGGACAGGGTGGCACACAGCTCTCCTGGGGCTCTGCTGGTGCACAGCAGTTGCATTTTTGGGGATGCAGACCTGCAGGGGCTCAGTGGCTCTTCACAGCAGCTAGAAAAACAGAAGCAAATCCCTCCTGCAACTACTGTGGGACAGCAACCCATCCGACTGCAGGCCTGGCTTGTCCACCCTACATCCACCTTCACACAGTTTTGGTAACAGCAGAGGGTCTCCAGAGCAGGATTTTGTAGTCCCTTAGCTCTTCACTTCTGTGGCTATTGGAGATCTATTGGCTCTCTTGCTTTAGGACAGCTCAAAGCAGAGCAGGGCAGCATTCCTCCTTTGCTTTACTGCCAAAGCCACCCGATGGCTGTGTTGGGTCTTGCTATGCCCACGAACTCACGTAGGACTCAGGTCCTTCCAGTCGTGGGACAGCTCTGGTGGCTTTACTCCTGGAGCACACTGCGTGCCATGGGCACTGCCACTCCTCCTTCAGGCTGCTGGAGATGTATGGCTTGACACCAGGAGGGGAAAATGGACATGCCTGCCTGATCTCAGCCTTCAACATAGGAAGCCAAACTGTTGCCAGTGCAGAAAACACAAATCCAAGATTCTAGCCTATCTCCTGATGCCTCCGTAAATAGTTCAGGGCATCTGCTACTATCCACTAGCTGCAAAGACCAGGGAGGGTGAATCAGACTCAGTCTGCAGTTACAGAGAAGCACGAAAAGGAAACAATCAGATTCCTGTCATCTGTTACAGATACATTGCCTTATAAGTCAGTGACTTTTAAGGCCTAATATCTAAACTGTGGAGAAACAGTCTGACTGCATGAACTACATGGATCATTTTTAGCGTCCAAAACTGGAAGCTGGATCTGACAATGCCAGAAAAAAGCTCAGCACCTGCCCCAGTGCCAGAGTTGGGGTGGTATTACAGAGATACAGTTTTCAGAATGGAATTTATATGGAAGGGCTGACATGCAGCCAATGTCCTGGCTCCTGTGAGCTTCCAGCATCCCAGGTCCTTGGCTGCACGGTGCTACTATCCACGCTACAGCTGTTCCCTGCCAGCCCGCTGTCACTATCCTGCACTGGAAGTGCTGCTTTCTGCCTGCAAATCACTGTCCCACCTAGCAGCTGAGCCCTGTGAATCCTCCATGTGAGTGCTGAGCCCACAGCAATCCCCTGGTCCCATGCCTCAGTGTGCCCAGAGCAGGGTGTCCCCTCACAGAAGGTGCGTGGAGAGGAGTGGTACATGGCCACAGCATGGGATGATGACCTCCCTGGATAGCTAGCATGTGTGGCTGCCAAACAGCAGAGCACATCAGTGAAGGCAGGAAGAGACTGAGGCACCTCTGTACCCCTGCTAGCGAGTGGGGAGCCCTGGGCAGCACTTTTGAAGGAGCTCAGGAAACAGAGCACACTGCCACACAACTGCGCAAGAAGAATTGAAAGTTACCTACTTCTTGTGGGGCTGTCCTCGGGTCAGGTCCTCGGGCAGGTTGCAGTTGCTCAGGAGATGCCAGGGGTGTGGGTGCTGTGCAGAGTGATGCTGAGTGGGGTGATGCTGTGCTGGGCAGAGCTGCCCAGGAGCCTGCTGCTGACAGCTCAGGAGCGCTGGAGCGCAGTAATGAGCTCTTGTTCCCCAAAATTGCTTCATTTACCACCTCCTCTTCAGAACGGCTGAGGCTCTGGTGCCCTCTGTTGTTCCTCTTCCATCAGCTCAGTGCTTCACCACCATTCGTTTTTGCACCCAACCTGCTCTCCCTCTGCTTCCATGCACGCGAACGAGCAATTAAAATTTAATATTTTCAGTGGTCTGAAACCAAACCCTTTCTAAAATAAAACCCACAATGGTTGCAAATTGCCCATTTGGCAGCAGAAGGACCCGGCGGGAGCCCAGCATACCGTGCTGCCTTGGGTGTGGTTGCAGAGTAAGCAAGCAGAGGGAGGAGCAGTGGCTTTTCCTAGGGGGCACATCAGTGCTTGTGCACCTGACAAGGTGGGCCCAGAGCAAGGGTCCTGGCATGTTGCTCTTTGTTGTTTTTTGTTTGTTTGTTTGTTTGTTTGGAAGGTGAGTGCAGATGTGGTGGTCCTGCTTGTCCTCTGCATGATGCTTCTTTACCGTGGCTCATCGATGTGATGGGATAAGCCACACCAGAAATGGCAATCATGGCCAACCAGGCACAGGTAGGAGACACTGGCATGGAGGGGAGAGTTCTGTGGGTGTCAGGAGGTGGGGAAATTGTGCAAATGGGCAGGGAGGGCTCAGGACACAGCAGGGCTCCCTCACAGCAGTTTCTGGTGCTCTGCTCTCTTCAGGCAGTGCCTGGGCAGCACTTGGCAGCAGTTACTGAGATTTGTCAGTATTTAAAAAGAAAAAAGCCCTTTCCTAGGCAGCAAAGAAGAACACACAGGGATCATCCCCTACCCCCTCTCCCCCCTTGTTCTCCCCAGTGGCTTTTCTGAGCTGCTTACTCATAGCACAAATGCTTTATACCCATGGAAATGTGGGAGGTGACAATGTGGGCAGGCTGTGGAAGTCCAGCTGAGTCCAGTTGTGTCCAGCTGTGCGATGCTACCCTGAGCCTGCACTGCTGCCAGCAGGGCAAACCTGGGGTCCAGCCTGGCACCATCAGATTGTTTTAATGCAAGCAATCTGAGATACACCATGAGATAAAGCACAGTACAGGCTTTTTTGTTGGCTTTTGTGTTTTAGGTTGAGTTGACTTTAGCTGTGAAATAAAACAGCGTGACTGACATACATGGGCCACCCTTCTTCCCATAAGAGTAACACACGGAGGGGAAGGGAACGTTTACGCACTGCCATTGCAGAGTCACTTTGGCACCTCTATGTAAAATGTTTTATCAGCTTAACAGAAACACAGGGTAGAAATTACAGCTTAACAATGATACACGTAACAAAGCTCTCCTTGGAGTGAAAGGGGGATGGTTATCCCCATGACAGCGCAGCCATATCTCCTCTTGACATGGTAGAATTTGTTGGTTTCATTGTGGTTTCGTTTTGTTTAGTTTCTCCTTTTTTTAGCAAACGTGTGTCTGCACAGAATGGGTTTGCATTGTTCTGGCAGCGCTGGACTTGGGCAGCAGGATGGCTTCCTGGAACTCCTTGGTCACAAAGTAGTAGCAGACACAGTCCAGGCAGCAGTTGGACGTGGCAATGCACCGCGTCATGGACGAGAAGTTCTTCAAAAAGTGGTTCAGGGAACAGGTAGTTTCAGTGTGATTCGTTATGAGCCTGGCAATGAGCAGGAGGTGGGATGGCAGAAAACATAGCAGAAACACAATCAGATTGGCATAAATGATATAAAGAGCTTTCTGGATTGACTTCTTCTCCGGTGAGTTTGTCTTCAGCTGTCTCCTAAGGTTTCTGATGATTTCTATGGAACAAAAGGTCAAGGTTGCTAATGGAAGAGTGAAAATGAAGAACATGGAAAGCAGTATCAGAGCGGTGGGAGTGCTGGCATCGTACTGAAAGCAGAAGTCAGCATATCTCTGCTGAAGTTTTAAGATGGTTGCAGTGGTGACAGCAAGCCACAGGAGCCCACAGAGAAGAGCAGCTTTGGATGGAGACCTGAAGGCCCGAGCTTTCAGGGGGTGCTTTATGCCCAGGTACCGATCGATGGAGATAAATGAAATGATGTAGATGCTCACTACCATGTTGATGAAGTACATTGCCTCTATAAACTGGCAGAGTTCATTTCGAACTGACTTTTTCCAGATCAAATATGCCATGAAAGGCAAGGTGCAGATGACAAAGAAATCGGCAAAGACCAAGTTGATGGCGTACACCCTGGTTTCTGTCCACTTCTTTATTTTGCAGAAGAACACCCACAGGGCGAGGACATTAAAAATCACTCCAAAAAAGAAAGTGAGGATATATAGAGAAAATTCAGTGAGATGGACGTGGGGATTCACCTCTATGTCTGTGAGACTGCAGCTCTTGGATTCATTCATTGTCCTGATAGGTGGATGGCATGTGATGGTCTGAGACCTGAAATGGGGAAAAATGGTAAGACCCTCCTACCTCTCAGTAGGTGCGTGGTTCCTATAAAAAGGTCATTTAAGGAAATATTTATTCTGTTATAAATGTGAATTTGGGTCCACAGGATTAGCTTTCTCAGTCATCCTGTAATTGGGATGGATGTGTCTCAAGCTCTGTTTGTATTTACTCAGTTTATGAGTAAATATCTCTGGGAGCACTTCCAATAGGACACAGCAGGCAGCCTCAATTAAATAGGAGCTGTTGAATGAGGGGGGAAATGACATGCAGAAGAGAACACATGGATACCAGGACAACCTGTGATAATGTCAGTACTAATTCTCTAAGCCAGCCTGTGCAGGCAAAATGATTCAGACTCGGTTTTGAGATAGGCAGGGATTGAAGCAGCCAGCACTAAGTATGCGTAACCCCTGAGCAGAAATTCTTCTAATGAGTCTCCTGGACCTGCTGCTCCTGCTCCGAGCTGAGGAAAACAGAGCAGAATCTGAGTCCTGCATCCCAAAGGCATGACAAAACCCAAAGGGAGTGATTGAGACACGCTGCTCTCATCCTCACTGCAGGGAAGGAGGGTTGAACAAACGTTAAATCTGTTCATTCCAGAAGAGAGTGAAAGTCTGCAGATGTAAAGCAGAAAGACTTACCCGAAAGAAGAAATGGTTATGCGTGACAAGGAGCTGCAAGTAAGGGCTTAAGTGTTTCCTTCTCAGGGCAAACACCCTGGGAAACCCATGAGACATAAGAGTAGGTCCTGAGCCTCTGCCTCACTGGCTGCCAGATGCTTCACAGCAGTGCTGGTTGTACGAAGATCTGATAAGACCAGCTTTTGTCAGGCTCCATCTTATGCAAAGCAGCTCTGTGTGTCCTACACAAAGGGTTTTCTCTGAATCAGTGATGTTGTGGAACTTCTGCTTGCATCTCAGTGCACATTTGAAAGAATATAACGTTTGATTTTTAAAGCAAGGTTTTACCACACTATGAAATGGTGGGCGATTTGGTGAAATCCTCAGAGTTGCAGGAGGACAGTGTGACAGCAGAGCCCTGGTTAAGCAGTTATTTGCCCCTGAGAAGAACACAGAGCTTGTGCTCAGGTGGTGAGCGTGCTACCTCCAGCTGCAGGCCTGCTGACTGATAAATGCCTCAAGCTAGGGGGTTAGACAAGCATCACCAGCAGACATTAATGTGACTCCTGCACAGAGCTCTCACATGATTATTACGTGCTCAAGTGTGGGTTTCCCAACAGAGATTGCTGCTTGCTGCCTGCTAGCTGTCACCCAAGGAAAACCTCTCTGAACCTCAGTAAGTAGCAGGAGGGAAACACCTTCCTCCACAGTGCAGCTGCCATGTCAAGCTTACCACATCTTTGCAGGTGTGGCTGATTCCCAGGTTGCTTTATGTTGGCTGTGGTGTGCACTGCCAGCACAGCCTCCGTGCTGAAGTACGGCACAGGCAAACCACCAGTGTGCCCTGCAGCGTGAAGGGCTCTGGCTGATGTTGGCTTTGGAGCTGAAGATGTGGTCCCAATGCAGTTCCCAGCAACCTGCCTTGCAGCTTAGGGCTTGCAAGTGTTGCTGGCCAGGAGCTCACAGGCTGCAGGAAGAGGAAGGAAACTGACAAAGGGTGTGAAAGCAGACACAGATAAAGTATGGGTGAACAGTAAGCTTCTTCAAAGAGATGCTGTGCGATAAACTAGCACATCCTCCAGCTGCTGAAAATGCTTAATGTGGATCAGAGGTGATGAGTTGATGGCTGCAGTTACAGAGCATCTCAGTGCTCCTGCAGGAGTGGGAGCAGGCAGGGGCCAGAGGGACACCACCACAGCACAGCACTGTGTCTGCCACAGACTGTGGCAGGCTGGGAAGCTGGGAGGTGGGAGCAAGACCAGGGCTGAGCACATTTTTCTCCAGTTTTTACCTGGCCTTAAGCAGGGAGCTTGGAGAAAGCAAGTGAGATAGAGGCTGGGGACACAACAGGTGTCACAGAAGCACGGTGGTGGCCAATACCTGCTGGGGTGACAATGGGAATAGCTTAGTTTCTAGCCACCAGTTGCTGTTAGAAAGCAGCCTGCTCTGCTCTTCCTGCAGTAAGCACAGGAAAGGAACATCTCAGCAGTACAGCTGCTGAGCAGGACCATGCACGGCAGCATCTGTGCTGAATCAGAGAAGCCAGGCACTGAGCTTCCTCACCTCCTCCCCACTACAGCAAGCCCCTGAGCATGCAAAGCAAGAGAACAAGACAGGGTGAAGTTACCTGCAGGTATAAAGCCACAGAGTCACAGCAGGTCCCGGCAGCAACCTAGCAGGAGGAGGGCAAGAAGGGCTGTGATCAGACACACATGATCACCTGAACTGACAGCTCGCAAGTACTTGAAGGCTTCTATAGCACCTCCTCCTCCTGCGTGAGGAAGGATCTCATGTCCGCTTGTTCTGAAAGATAAGATCATCTGCTGGCTGTAATGTTTTCCATGAGGACTCAGTGCCTCATCACTTGGCACTACCTAGAAGTGTGGTCATTGGCTAGCAGGTGTACTCAGTAAATGCAGAGCTGAGCTGCTGTGCTGACAGCCAAGCTGGGCACAGCCAGGAAGGTGCAACATCTGTTACTGGCTCACTTGAGCAGCCAAAGGTGCAAGGCCATCCTTGTGCAGTCCTAGGCAGTTCAGTGCGTGGCACAGGCAATCCCTAAGGTGGAGAACATCTCACAGCCTCCTCAGATGGACGTGGCTGCTCCAACAGCCCCTTGGGATGGGTTTGTTGCATGGGACAGTGGTGCAGCGGCAGGTGTCTGTGATGGCAGGGCTGCAGCTGCTCCCCTGCCTTCAGGTTGGCCATGGGCCTGGGGGTCTCTGCCACAGTCTTGGGGTAGAACTTCACTTGTCAGATCCTGCTTTGGCAGAAGTGGATGAGGGTGAGGCATCTGTAAACCCCAAAGGGCCCAGAGATGGACTGTCTTACTGGTGTTAGCAATGAGCATGCCTTAGGGCTGATGTGGAATGGCCTCGCTGCCCACTGACCCTCAGTACCCAACCAGCCCACTAACCCTCAGTACCCAACCAGCTGTAACATCTCTGTGCTGCAGGGCAGCTGTCAGTGGTTGGCTGTTCATGAAAGAGTGCACAAGGTACTCCACTTGCTCACAAAGTGGGTGCCCTGGAGATGCAGATCAGGGCACCCAACAGAAGGTCATGGAGATGAAACCCACTCACACTGCTCCGCTTACATGGAGGCTTACATACCTTGCATTCACCCCATAAAAAGCACAGGGATGTGCTGAATGGAAAAAGGCACAGGGGAAGGGAGCAAAGAGTTCCCTGGGGGGTTCAGGGTAGCAGTGGGCTTCAGTGTCTGGTAGAAATGATGCAGTGGAAACTATCACAGCAGCATAATTTCCTTCCTTGGGAGACTTGTTGATAAGCATGTTTGTGTCCACAGAAGGTGAGAAACCAGTATGGTAATGAGTCATCCAAGTTAGGTGGTTCTCAGCCTGGAGCCAGACTGCTCCTTTGGGGCTGGGGGTGTCATGCCCATGCCCCCTGTGATGGAGCACCTAGTGTTTGCACTGGCAGTGAAGCAAGTTAAGCTGTTATAAGGAATCTTATGAAGCACAGGACACAGCCACGTTGCCACATATGCACTTCTACACACAGACCCTGCTGTTTCAGCAGTAGAATGATGACACCAGGCTGAAAGGAGCAATTTGCTGTAGCTGCGCTCACCATTCACCAGGCCCAAAGAGGTCTCCTCTCCAGCCAGGTGGGCACAAGTGCTCTGCTTTCTCCTGCTGACCGTGTTTGTGGGGAAAGCAAAGCCTTCAGCCTTGGCTGTCTCCAAGCTGGTAGTGCCCACACTCACCCCAGTGTGTGTGCTCAGGCATGAACTCTGCCATGCAAAGTGGGACAGGAAGGGCAGTGACTCACAGGTTGCACAGCTGTCACCCACCAACATGTGGCTGTGGTGTCTCACTGCACGGTGGGGAGCTCTTGCAGGATGAGGAGCTCTCACGGTGTGGGCATGTGTCCTGTCCACAGGTCTACCTGTGGGGTCCTGAAGGCCATTTTGGGGAGAAGTCCTGTCCATCGCAAGGCACAGTGCAGTGGAAGGCCAAGGGGCAGCCTGCACCTGGGATCAGTGACCCACTGTGGCCATACGGCAGCCCTGGTGCTGGGGAGAACTGCTCTGAGCTGAGGAGAACAGAGAGCTTCTCCCCTGAGAGCCAGAAAAGGAGCGAGCGTGTAAACATGCTGATCAACGCGCTGATCAACACGCTGAGGTCAATGAGCCTAGAAGGACTTTGAATTTTCTACTGAAAACACCATTGACTTTTCTCTACTTAAACCAGTAGAAAAATAGTGCTGGCAGTTGTTCAATAATGTGGTCACTGTTATGTACTTAGCAGTCACAGAACTGCTCTGCCCTATGCTCCCATCCATTGAGGGCAGGCAGCAGAAATGCTAAGTCGTGGCCTGAAGCAGTGATTGAGCACCTGGTGGAAGGCAGGGCCAACCCAGGGGAGCTCAGGTGCATGCAGTGTACTTGAGTGATTGGAAGGGTGGAACCAGGATCCAGCCCTTCCCAGACCTCATTTAAGGGCTGGTATAGGAGGTGAGGGTATCTTGCTGGAGATCTCTGCCTACTTGAGGTCTTCTAAAGGTAAGCAGTTTTTTTTTCTTTTGTTTCTGTATTTGTTGCTGCTGCATTTGGATTTGTTCTTATTTGCTGTAGTCTCAAATTTTGCTGCTCTGCTATTATTGCTGTACTTTCCATCATATTATAGCATTACGGCCCTGCAATGGGTCTGCTGGGTTGGTTGCCAAACAAGAGGCTTCAGTCTCAGCTCCTACAAATTCACAACAATGAGACTTTTCCCTGCAGGGGCTCTGGTCCTTTAAGGGCACACAAAAAGGCCCTGCAAGCTTCCTATCCGTATAGCTGTAGATTACAACTTGGGCTATAGTACTATAGCCATTCACTGCCAAGAGGACAGTGATGCAGGACAAGGCTTTTGCCTACTGAATCCCAGGTGAGCTTTACTAGGAGTAGTCTGCCTGTTCTGACATGTGGATGACTTTGTTACAAGAAACAAAACCAGAAAAATCCACTCTCTTTTTCTTTAAAGAGCTCCTCAGCTCTTTACACTTTCTTCAGCCTCATACCACATCCTAGGATGGAAGGATGCTAGCACATTACACCTGTTTTTGTGTTGATAAAATATAGTGCACTATGCAAGACTAGACAGTGTGGTTTTGGTTGTGGTGTGAAACAGGAGGAATTCCTACGTGGGATGATGTCAAACTTCATGTGACACACTGAGTGACCTTTGGTTGTACCACCTTTAACAAGGCAGCAAAGCAAACATCCTCTGCCTTATTTCTATTCCTTCCCACACTTCAACCATGAAGATCTAGTCCTATAATTATAATACAGAAGGCTATGTTGTTGTACAATCTTCTGGATGTAGAAGGACTTTGCCAGGGCTGGGTGATGACACAGCCAATGACAACAGATTTTTTTTCTTGTACATGCTAGTAAGCGTTCAATATAATCAAACTCTGCAATTGGAATAAGTGGATTCAAAGCAACTGATGCTGCCCTGAGCCTGTTGGGTGATGCATTGTGAGGTGTAGTATGTCAGCAATCAGACTGAGTTGTTCATGTGTGTTCTGTTTTTTTTTTTTTGCATAGGGAAGCATGCTTCTAAGTATCTACTGTTGTTTTTTTCTGGAGCTGTACTGAGTGTGCACACAGTGAGCACAACAGAATAGCACAACACAGTAGAGAGCGTGGATGTGGCAGAAAGGCAGAGCCTCTAGGAGAGAGGCACATGTGCCCTCTGTGTGGACACAGCGTGGGGAAAGTGTGGTTTGGGAAGTTCAGCTCTGCTGCTTGGATGTGTTGGCTTCCAGAGTCCCTGGCACCCATGTCAGGTGAGACATGGAGAACTGGAGGCAGTGTGGCACAAAGCCACTGACCTCATACCACCAATGGCCCCTCTCCCAATTCCCTTCCTGTAATCAAGACAGCTTTGTCAGCATAGATGTGCCTTTCATGGAGTCTCATGTGAAGACCTCTGCACTTTCTAGAAAGAAGGAACAAGACTTGGGCAGGAAATCTGCTGAAGAGGATGCCGTCCATGAGCAACTGGTGCAGGAGCCAGGGGGTGCACAGTGCAGGGCCAGCAAACTGCCGTGTGCTGGATCCCATGTAACAAGGAACAGGTGCCTGGGGCTTCATCTGCCTCGCACTGACACTTCACCTGTGTGAGAGCCTTTGACCGCAATTTCTTACTCAGGAAAGCAGCAAACTTCCCCTCAGTTCCCTTGTGCAAGAATCTGGCCGCAATACATTTTCCAGATGGTAGCGATACAGATGGTGAGATTGCAGATTAATGTCTTCTCATGACCTCGATGCCATCGGCTGCCTGTTGGGGGCAGGGCTGTACTCGGTGTAAGTGAAGTGCCTGCTAAATCGGCCCAAGCTTTGCTGCTGTAATAACCACAACAGCCTCTTATTTGGGCTCCCGGCCCTTCACCTCTTCCCACTGCCCGTTGTTTAAAATAGCCATTCATTGCAGTATCGTTGGTTTGGGGGCAGGGAAGCTGTTGTGGGCAGCTGAAACGTAGAAGCATCCCATCAGTCTCCTTGGCTGGGGATGGCTGAAGGTGAAGTATTGTCCAGGAAGAGAGTGGGAGCAGCAAGAGAGCTGTCTTAATTCCACCTAAACATCCCAGGCTGTCTATGTGATGTCTAAGTACAGCAGCCTGGCTAACACACTGATAAGGGGAGCTGTGAGGACTGCTTTCCCCAGCAGAAACCACCACCACCTTCTCCAGGTTCACCCCAAGTGCCCTATTTCCTTTGCCATTACCAAAATTCATGTACCCACACCAATTGCAGGTGCACCTTGTGCCCCTTGCATTGATACCAATCCCCAGTGGCACTTTCACTGCTGGGCTGACTTTTTGGCATAAAGAAATGGTTGGTGCCAGTAAATCTCACCAAAAACCACGCTTAAGGCAGAGAAGCAATCAGCTCAGCTTGGTTACATGCTTAATTCAATGGGTTGTGGAAGACGGAAAAAAGGAACCACTCAATTATGTTTCATTGCAAACCTTTTCTCACAGGAAACCTCTTACCTTGCTCTCCTCATTCCCGGTCACTGAATTGCTTTTCCTCTAAACCACTAATGGATTTCATCTTGCTTTCAGTCTGTTTAGGAGTAGCTAATTAACACTACTGTTTTTCTAATCATTCTGTTGGACACTGGAATAAGTGGCCACGCTCAGTGGAAAATAGCACTGTTAGCAGCTCAGGGTTTTCAGTGGGGACCTGCAGCCTCTCCAGGACTTGGACAGCCCTGCAGTGTGTCATGTCCCATGACATTTGGATGCTTGCTGCTCTCTAAGCCCTGCTGCTTAGAGCAATACCACATCCTACTACTGCAGGAGAGTTGCAAGCCATGTCAGGGATGTTTTTATGCCTTGCAAGTGCAAAGCAATCCCGGGGTTCTCAATACCCCCAGCTCTCCAAACTGATTCTTGGCGTTGCTGCCATCAGCCAAAACCTGGCACAAGAAGCAATGAGCTTTCCAGGTTATGGATCCTTGCACTTCAAGAAAATGCTGCCTCTAGAGTTGTTGGATTTTGTGCCAGAAGTGCAAAAATGTGGCTGAGCTGGAGGACTTTTCTTCCACTCGAGAGCTGCTGATCTCCCCTTGCAAAGTGAGAGAGAGAGAGAGAGAGAGAGCACCAGGAGTAATCTTATTTCAGGATTGGTCTTCAGGATGGGAATGCTGAATGTTCAGGGCCCTGGGTCTGGCCAGGTCATTGCTGGTGCCTTGAGCCAAAGGGCTTTGCCCACACCAAAGCTGCATTCCTTGCGCCCAAGCAGAAGGGCAATCCCCCAGAGAACTGCCACAAAGGAGCACTTGGGATGATCACAAACCACACAGGGCAGCACTAGGAGAGCCATTAGTGGCACATGGGCACCCTCCATAGGGTAAGGGGCAGCTGGTGTCAGCTCAGCGTGGGCGCCTGGTTGGTGGCTAGGAGTGCAAGAAGTGATCTGGTAAGCTAACAAATGGCAGCTGCCTGGCAGAGGCTTTGCAGTGTGTATCTGAAGAAGTCATTTCTTCAGATTTCAGACATTAAATGCCTGCAGCCCCCTGAGTGCAGGGGGCATTTTGGCTTTTAGCACACTTAGAGAAGCCTTAATGGGTTTTGAAAGAGACAAGAAAGAATCCATTAATGTTTTCCTTTGTTTTCACAGCCTATTACCTACCCTCTCTGATGATCCATGCTCTGACCTGTTATAGGGCAACTAATGCAGAGGTTAATGGCAGGAAAATGTTTAATGAGTGAAGCCCTCAGAATTGGAGAGAGAATAGAGTGGAATCTCTCCTTGGAGACCTCTTGCCTCTAAGGCTGGTGGTAGACCTGAAGTTTTTTAAGGATCTTGACCCTTCTACTGCTAGCCCTCAGTGCTAAATTAACACCTTCTTTCTGCTTTGATACAGACACACTTGAATTTTCAGTTTCTCTGAGGTTGGTTTCTGCTTTTCAAAGATGAGCACTCAAGCCCTACCCTCTCTGCTGCTTGCTGAGGCATCTGTGTGCTTTCTTCTGCTTCTCAAATACCTGAGGAGCCAACCCAGCTCATCCACAGCCACTGCCTTTCTAGATTAGCTCCATACACACCTGGGAATACTCCGGTCTTCCCTATCTGTACAGTTCTCATGGAAACAAATCTAATTGGGTAGATTTACTCCACAGAAGGCGGACTAGGAAATGTATTCTTTGAGACAGATAACCCAAATTTATGGCGAGTCAAAGCCAACCAGAGTTTTGTCTTTACATAATTTCCTGCTCCTTCCCCTGCAGCGTTTAATCCTCTGTGATTAATTACACTGAGATTTACTGAGGTCACAATAGCTGGGGCAGGAGAGAGCCACGTACAAAATAATAATCACTGTTCACTCTTCTTCACGTAAGTGGTTATTCTTCAAATACTGTCAGTGGGAGTTATTTTCATTGGGTGTAATTAGTCCAGCAGGAGGATTATTACCTGTCTTATTATGGATAAGAAAGAGAAGGTAATTTGCACAGTGCTGCTGCCTTCATTCACCTGAGGACTGTTGTTGCTGTTAGAGGCTGTTGGGAATTACTGGGATGACAAGGCTCCCTCTATCCAAAGCCAGACATCAACCTGGCACCTGTGCATGGGTTTTGAAAATAAAAAATCAAACAAATAAAAAACCAGCACCAAAGCATCGATTTGGAAATCGCCTCTATTCTTCCAGCACCAGGGTAACAGCAGTGAGGTTCTGTGAACCCGGCACAAGATAAGGTTCAGGTGTTCCCTCTGCCATGCCCTAAGAATGACTTGAGCCATCCTAGGCATTGTCTGCCTGGGCTTTATTTTGGGAACAGCAGTGGCTCAGCCTGAATTCCGGGTATCTGAACAAAAACCGTTTGTCCTGTGATCCCGTTCTGATCTCCCAGGGGAGGACCGTGTGCCACCTTGTGGCTAAAATACAGATCGACTCAACCAAGGAGGAGGGGAGAGAAGGAAAATGACAGCAATTCCTTAAGCAGGTGCCACGGCCATCACCTTCTTTCAAAGGCTTCAGCAAAGTCCTGCCCTCAAAACTCAGTTCTTCTAAGGAACCCCGGGTGTTTTCATCTGCAAAGAGTGCAGAACAGGGGAGATCCTGCTCTTCACGCAGTGGAGGTACTTTTCAGTCCTTTTCTAAATGGGTGCAGGAGTTTTGGGGGCACCAGACATCACAGGCATCACAAATGCTCACAGCAGTGCTCATCTCATGCAGTCTCCTTTCTCAGGCAGCAAGTGATAGGATGTGAGGAAACAGGTGCTGGGATGGGCTGCTCAGGGAGGTGGTGAAGGCTCCATCCCTGGGGCTGTTTAAGGGATGTGAGGGCATGGTACATGGGGATGTGGTTTGGCAGTGGGCTTGGCTGGGCCAGGCGCTGGTTGAACTTGACGACAGGTCTTTCCCAATCCTGTGAGCTGGTCCCTCCCTCCCATAGTGCAGCCAAGAGACCAGGAAGATCTAAAGCCCTCCAAAGGCTGTTGTATTTTTCCCTGTGCATAAGGTGTTCCACTACCAATAAAATCACACTTTGTCCCAGACAAGAAACCAAGTGCCAAGAATTCTGTGGTCATGGAAGAAATGTGCAGCTGCTCTTGCTGGAGCCCCCATAGCCCCCTGCCCGCAGCCTGCAGGCGTGCTCATTTCCTTCCAGAAAGGTTTCCCAATCTGAAGAATAAGTGGGGTATGTTTTTGTTCCTCAAATTAATCTCAACTATTTTTAAATCAGTTTCCATTTTTGCTCCCTGCTGCTAACTGGGCTTTGTCTGCCTGCAGCATCAGCCAGAAAGCCTCCAGCTGCAGCGATCGCAGCCTGGGGGGCTGCCGGGCCTTGCAGGAGGTGCTATTGCCAAGCTGTGATCTTTATAGTCATTTTCTACCATAATTATTCTATGTTTCTATGATTTATAAAACTCAGAGGGGCCTGGTAACTGCCCTCCTGGGTGTAAAGAAACCCAGACCCCAGCAGCAGCTTGGCTACCTGGCATCATGCAGATCCCTGCCATCCATCCAGTTCCTCGTGGCACCCTGCGAGGGCTGAGAGGCTGAAGTTCTCCAGAGACACAGCAGCACTGCTGTGGCTTTTTGCCTCACCAGCCCTCCGAAGCTGACTTCTAACAGCAGCAGTGTTCACCTCGGCCTGAAGAACTTTCCTTCCCTCTGGTTCTGGATACCACCAAGCAATCACTGCAGCCAATACTGTGTATTTTCACAGCAATCTGACGACTCGGTTGTTTCTGCACAGTATGTAGCAACAGTATCAATCAGGAATTTACTATGCCCACAGTGACCTCTATTTAAACTTCTTCTTACAGCTTGCTGCATCAGCCTCTCATCCTTCTCCTGCCCATAACATCCATTGCCTCCCCACATGAACGCTGTGCTGGAATAAACCTGGGCTGGTTTTCTGACCTCCCCTAGAGCAGTTGTAAAGAACTGGCCTCCTGGGCCAGACCTGTGCATTCACTTTCCCCTTGGAAGTTGCCCAGACAAAATCCAAGTAGAAGCCTGGTTAAGTTTTGCACAGGTCCTTTGCACGTGCCTTGAATACCAATATCTGCCCAGCAGGTCTCAAGTTTCCCTCACTGACCGTGGAAGTCCCATATCTGAAAGCAAAAATGCTTCAGGGAGAAGTGCGGAAGTGGGAGGATAGCAAAACCTCCTGGCCTTGCAGGATGAAATTAATTCTTTCTCACTGCTGGCAAGGAAACTCAAACCTGCCTTGCTTACCTGCAAAGCCATTCCCTGGCAGTATGAGATTGAAAACTTTGAGGTCTTTTTTAGGAAAAGAGAAAATCCTTACAAAGTAAAGGGAATATTGCATGGTCTAGGTTTGCTTGCCTTTCTGACCTCACCTGAAGCAGGAACAAAGGGTCCTACAGGTTTCCTTTCCTAAAACAACCAAAGGAATTCAATACAGTGCCTCTTTCCCAAAGCCCTGAGGTCCAGTGCTCGTGATGCAAACACCTCTTCTTCCCTTGCGGCATCCCCACTCACATGCCACAACCCAGCTGCTCCACCACATGGCCTGAGTGAAGCCTTACACCAGCCAGTGGCTAAATAGAATTACAAATAAATAAATAAATAAATAAAATTGGAGCATGAGGAAACTATCATACAGAACTCAGATCACCTGCTGGAAATGCGATACTTACTCACAGGTGAGTGCTGCCTGCTAGGGAAGCTTTGATTCTGCTCTATTTAACTTCTCTATAGGTCCGTGTATACCTCTAATTTTAAGTCTGGCAGCAAGGGGGGGTGGGGGTGTTTCCATTGCAGCATGAGAAATTCCCAGCAAGCAAAATGTTTCCATGAGGCTGTCCATCAGCACAGGCTGCTACCGCTTCTCAGAGGAGGATGAGGAAGATGTGCTGCTGCCTCTGCCTGCGCTCAGCCCCCAGGAGAGCTCCCTGCTTTTCACTGCTGTATGAGCAACATTTTCTTTCTCCCTTACTTATTTATTTATTTTTAATACACATTCCCCCAGGAAACTGCCTGAAACACCAAAGAGGATTTCCTGCTGCCCACCATTGAAAAGCATCCCACCACTGAGAGCTGCTCCTGCTGATTAAACCTCCGCTCACCGGCTTGTTCTGGATGTCCATGACCACAGCCTTCACCCTGCAAAGTCAGCTGTCATCACTTCCAACACGTGAGACATCAGCTAAATCAATGGAGGCAGCTCAGAAATCACAGGCCATTAGTAATGCATCGATGGGTTTGAAGGAACTCTGCATTAACCAGCACAGACCCTGTGGAGCAGTTCCCATCTCCACAGATGCTTGCTTTATTCACCTTTCTGCTAGACAGATTATTCTGATGCAGCAGGCAGCCAAATTAAACTGGATTTACCCATGTCAAACAACCCTTAGGCCAGCTATAAACTATCATAGAGTCATAGAATAGCTTGGGTTGGGAGAATCTTAAAGATCACCCCCTGCTGGGGGCAAGTTGCATACCATGAAATCAGGCACCAGATCCAGCTGCCCAGGGCCCCATCCAACCTTGCCTTGAGCACCTGCAGGGATGGGGGTTGGTTAGCTGTGTACTTAGCTTGACTGTGGTTTTCTTGGCTCATGCCAGCAATGCCCCAGTCAGAGCTAAAGCCCCAAGCAGAGGGGTTTCCCTCCTGCAGAATCCCTGCTGGGTCTCTGCAAGGCAGGGCTGGATGCTGAGCAGGGCAGCGCAGGCCCCATGGCAGCCAGGATCCCTGGTTATGTGATGCAGTTTTTGTTTCCCTCATTTCTCAGTATTTCTGATCTGACTTCTAGTTCAGGCTTGCCTCTGCCTCCCCTCTTTGTTATTGTTCAGAACTCTGTGATCCAGAGAGCAGACCAGATAAAGCAACCACTGTGTCAAGTGCCTCCAGGCAAGGGCTAAGTGAAGGATAAAGAGATAAGAGAGACTCCTGGTCCGTAACTACAGAGATGGCTGATAAGAGCCTTACCTGTGCTCTCCTCTTGCAGGAGGGGTTGGAAAGGCAGCCCTGAAGCCCATGTAACCACTGCTTCACGGAGAGAATACCTGAGGAGCACACAAACACAGCAGAGCAGGGGCAGCCAGCAACCAGCGACAGCACAGCAGTGATTTCCTGGGAGCAGATCAATTAGTGAGAACCCAATCCAAATTTGAGATTAGCATTCACCAGCAGTGTAACAAGCTGTGTACTGTGGGATGGCTGACAAGGAGGCAAGCATGCGCTCTTATTTGCTTTTCAGCACCTTCAGTGTCTGAGGAATACACAGTTTGCTCCAAAAGTAATGCCTCCTAATTATTTATGCATAAACTACAACAGATACAAATAGCACCGCAGCACTCTTCGATAGAGCCTATGATCAGCTACAAAACACCATTTTTTTCTACACAGTTACCACCTCCAGCTGTGCATTTTCACCAGCATGGGAGAATTCAATGACACAGCTTTGCTTCATGCACACTCGCACGTCAGACGCCATTCTGTCAGACTGCCTCCTTGCTGCCATCTGTCACACAGCAGCAAAATGCAATGGGATGTTGATGGGAAGGTTCAATCTCTACTGCCCTCCCGCCAACGTCACCTTCAGCATCCATCCGTGTGCCTTGGGGCTGGACCCTGCATGTATGAGCTGCAGCACATCACTATGGCTGTGCTGGCCGATGTCTCTGGGTGAGATTCTCAGGCCTGCTCTGCAGAGCAGGGCCTTCTGAGAGCAAGCTGCTCTATAAATAGGCCATGAGAAACATCTCACGGGTTCAAAATTAGCAAGAAAAACACTGAGGTCTCAAATATCTCAGCAGAAGGTTTCACAATCTTTTTCCATGCTCTGACATAGCCCTATCCATGAGCTGAGGGCTGTGCCGCAGGCAGGGCTGCACGTGGGGGCCCAGCTCAGGGACGCACAGCATGTCAGGCTCAAACCATCCCTTGTGCACCACACGGGGAGCAGTGAGCACTTGCTAGTTGTGTGCTTCCTACTGCAGCCCCCCAACAAGTAAAATACTGGCTTTTATCTTGAAATGGCTATCTTACAACTGAAATATATTATGGTAGAGGGGAAAAAAAAAAGCCAAGATAACTCATTTAGGTTTGGTAAATATCTGGACTTCCCCTGTTGCAGGAGGGTATTGTGACTTGCCCTATAAGCCCCTGTTCGTTCATGAGTTGGTAAAACCATCCCCAGGGCCATTAAACTCCTCTGGGCTGTGCCCTAGTGCCTCAGGGGGCACTGAGCTGCAGTGATTACACTTCCAGCTGCTGTGAGCTCTTACAGCAGGGCTTCAGACCCACAAAAACCCCTCACAGGCTCAAAGGCAGGAAGGAAAGAAAGTCTTGGTGTGTTTTTCCTCATATCATCCCTGAGAGTGAAGTCTCTGGCATTTGCAACACCTCCAGATGAAAGAAGATGAATGACGGCTGTTGGTGACTGCCTGCAGTCTATCAACTAAAGCATGGAAATAATCAGGAGTTTTACCAATGCTTATTTGGAGCATGGTGACAATAAAGCAACACTGGCTGAAGAACTTTCCTTTCCTTACCTTTGCTGAGAATCACGGTGATAATTAAAATCAGAAGAGCATTTGACTGCTCCCAGAAGAGCTCCCTGGGTCCTCCCAAGCCTTTCGTTAAGCTGTGTACTAGAAGTCGTGCTTTTCTTCAGCCTGGGAAGAACCACTTGAAGAACAAAACGAAACAAACCATCCACAAGCAGAACTACAGTGGTTAAGCAGTCACAGACCAAATCCACTCTACTTGCCAGAATCCACCGTGGTGTACTCAGATAAAACCCATTTGCTGGGACTGTTTAACCCAGATACAGACACACACTTGGCTTTAAAATCCTGAAATAAACCCAGAAGGTTAAACTACTACATTACACTGCAAATGTAGCTTCACTTGACTGACTTCCTAAGGCAGAAAATACGATTTATTGTTTAATTTACAACTTACTGTTGGCCTGAGGCTTTGAACATGAAAGAAGAACACCTGTAGAGAAGGCCCTACAGCTGCCCATCATGCAGAGACCTTGCTCATTCTGAGCTGGATCATCCCTCATGGCATTTTCCAGGCCTCCACCTACCTGACTTTCCATTTGGTGCAACCCCACGCTGCCTCAGAGCGTTGCTCATTAACTTGGAAGGACACAGACATATCTGGCAAACAGACATCGGTGTTTCCAAGAACAAGATTGGATGTTTGTTTTAGCTATGCTTCTCCAAATTCATTTCCAGATAAGGATGAAGCAATTAAGACATGAAGCACAAAAACCCATCCAGGCCTGTGGGAACAAGTCTTCCAGCTCCCAGGCAGAAGACAGCAGCAGCCATCAAGGCAGAGGTTTGTCTGCAGGGTGAGCATGAGGTGCAGGCAGGCAGCACAGCACCTTCCTCCACAACCAGCTTGGAGCCTGCAGCTCCCCGGGTCAGCCCTCAGTTCTGGCTCTGGGTCACCGTCGCATTCCAGCACTGCCCTGCAGCTTCAGACAGATTCCACCTGAGCTCTCTGCCCTTATTGCTTCCTGCAATAAACACACACGTCCAGCAGCCCGGAGACACAACCACACGTACATCCCTTCCTCCCTTTAGCCCATTTCAGTTCAAGATAAGAGTGTTTCTCATTATTGCTCATCGCAGCAAGTAGCAATGCTGGATAAATTAATTTGTAATTGGAAAAGTGACTCAGAGCTGAAGAGAGGCATAGTGTCCTGAGAGAATAAATGCTAATAGCTCCGGCTTCCAGGGAGAAAGCGTGCCAGAAAATTAGGGGAAAAAAAAGGATGTGAACATGGCTCTCCCTTCCTGCACATATTTAAATGGCTGAGATGAGTACTAAAATGGCTGTACTTTGCCAAGTGATGGCCAACAGACAGGACCTGGGCTCCTGTCCCCATATCCCAGCACATCTCCTGCATACCTGTAGTGCGGAAGAGGGCAGCCAGCTTCTTGCCTCTTCCTCTCACACAGGTGTATGTACACCTGATGGGGCAGTAAAAGCCAGCAGTCTTATCAGAGCAGGAGCAGACTCCTTAAGTGACATAACCAGGCTTATGGTGTTCAGTGTGAGGAGCACAGTGGCACATCAACACGGAGCATCTCGCTCAGTTTAACACAGCAGGCATGGAGCTCCTCGGGTTTGTGAATGGAAACTAATCCTGAGACACTGCAGGATTTCTGTTGTGTATTCAGTTCAGTGAAACAGCTTTTACATACTAACCCTGCAGCAAAACTGCACTGACTTTAGGCACCGATGGCTGCCAGCCAGGACCCGGTGCGCTGAGCTGCAGGAGTGGCATTGGTAACATATCATTTCCTGAAACCCAATTCACAGCGCTCTCCTTCTCACAGAAAATGCAATTTCCTGCTGACTTTTACCATATACTTGTCAAGGTTTTTCATTTTTAGTGCTTGGCAAGTAAACCACGCCGTCAGAGCAAGCACCTTCCCCCATCATGGGATGAGCTGCAGCGAGGGCTGTCCAGCTGCCTGCTTCCTGGGGACCCTGTCCCAGCTTCAGCCCGACCAGAGCCCTCATACTTGAAGCATGAGGTACATCAGCAGGTAAATAAAGAGCAAATTTTTAACCTGCAGTTAAGCAAGAGGTGGTGTGGGACTTTCCAGCCCATGCTTTGAGCAAGCAGTGACTCCTGAGGGGTGCCTTAGGTGCACGGTCAGACCGATGTCACCAACTCCATGCTCACAGCAGCACTGCAACACACAGCGTTGCTGCAAAGGCCCTGCAGCCTCAGACCTCCTTGGGAGCAAAACATGAACCGTCTGTGGGCTTTGCTGCCCTCTGATACGTGACCTCATCACAGTCAAAACCTTTAAGCCAGGAGACAGTCAGGCACTGCCAACTGCTCCTGAATTTAGTGACAAGAACCACTGTTCTCCCAGAGAGGAGATGAAATGAGACAGGGTTGGGGTGGATGGGATGGCTAGCCTGGCTGCTCATCACACCCATCTATCAAATACATTCGAGTCCAGTGCTGTTTCTTACAGGAGCAGGGGTGCTGCTGTGACCTTTGCCAAAATGAAAATCAAATCCTGAGCAGCACACTTACGTATGTGTCTTCTTTGCAGCATACAAGTAGGACCTGGCCCATCTCCAGAGATCTCCTACTACCTGTTCCAGCAGGGTCCCAGGATGGCATGCATTCACTGTTGACTTTAGAAAACAGATGAAAGCCATGTATTTTGATAGGCTCTGATTCCTCAAGGTAAAAGAATAAAAGAATAAAGGATAAAACCATATCAACTTTCAGTCTCAAAAAGGCTCTTTTGTTCTTAACACAGTTCCAAACTGTGACAAACTTTCAGTGCTTCAAGGCTGTCAGCTGGAAAAAAAAAACAATTTGTATTTCTGTATTATTTCTTCTGCTACCCATGCAGTAGGACTGCCTGTATCCAGAGAGCTGAGGGCTTTTTCTGCACAGCCTGCAGTACTGATCAGCTTTGGGCTCCTGAAAACAAACCTCGGTCCCATAAAAAGATCCATCTAATAACAGCCAAACACGAGAGCTGAGATGTGGGAATTCAACGTCAGCCTACAAGATGCTGTTTTCTACCAGTTATGGTTTACATTTTCTCTTTGCATACGCACATTTCTTCCCAAAACTCTGTCACATGGCCAAGTCTTGAAGTCTCTTAGGATAACCTCTCCTAACCAAGTTAGCTAGGTGCTGTCTGAACAAGCACAAAAGGAAAGCATAGCTAGATGCTGCCTACATGGTAGTGATTCCAGTTGGTCCGGATGACCTTAGAGGTCTTTTCCAACTTGGTGATTCTGTGACTCCACAATTCCTTTCCTCTCAAACTCCCAAAGCTTACTGCCTGAACTTAAGGACTGGATCTGGACCCCTCAAGCCCCAGGAAGCCCTGCAGGCTGTCTCTGTGGATGTGACCTGCCCACTCCTGGACAGCACATGCTTGGGTTAATATAACAGCTCTGTCAAAAAACTGATGAACTGAATTTAAAGACATTTCCTTATTGTCCTTTCATGGTAAACAGTGCTGAAAATAGCCTTGAAAATAGCCTTCCTCCTGCACACACACCACCAAAGCTACGCATTTGCTATTTTTCCCCATTGCACTAAGAGTACATTTTCTACCACAGATGCTGCTTCTGTATTGTACAACAAGGGGCAAAAATAAAGAGGAACATCCAACCAACCACCCCCTGCTGCTGGCTCCCTTAGCCCCGATGCCACAGCACAGGCACAGCCACCTGCAGGGCCAGCAAGTCACCCATCTCACCGCACCGCCAAAGAGAAGGGTCCTGTTTCCTTTCATGTGCAGATACCCACGACCCCACCAATCCTATCATAAAGCCATAGAATGACTTGGGCTGGGAGGGACCTCAAAGGCCACCCAGTGGCTCCCCCTGCCATCCACCAGATGAGGTGCCCAGCGCTGCACCCAACCCAGCCTTGAAGGCCTCCTCCCAAGTCCCTGTTCTCCAAGAAGACCCTGAGATGGTTTCTGCCATCTATAGCTGTCTGCAACAGCAATTCTTGGAGCTCCTGCTGTCACTGCAAGTTGATTTCCAGTCCAGCGTCTTTACCAACCCACGTCAGATGTCAGAATTCTTTGCAACTGCAAATTACGGATGCCCAGGCTAAATCTTTTTCTAACATGAAAAACATCCATCAGCATCTACTGAAAAGCTTCTTTTTTCAAGTGTTTATAACTGTGTGGGCTCCTGGAAGTGCTGTGCTACCGTTTTTGTAAAGGACTCCAGGGCCAGGCAGAAAAAGCACTGCAAGATTTCGGCATGAATGGAAATAAAGGCACTTCAGGCTGGGTTTGTTCCCAGAAAGACAGCTTTCAAAGCATGCTGGCCTTCAAAACAGGCTGCACGCTCAGCACTGGCATGCAGACAGCAAAACAAGTTCATTGCACTTTGGGAAGTATCTGTTTCTGTTTAAAGAGATCTAGTTTCTGACAGAAGTTACTTGCAGCAAACCACAGCACTTTCAGTCAACTTCCTTCGCTCCTCCCCTTCTCCCTCCCCATCCAATTCTGTATCACACTGAAAATCATTTTCAGTGTCACGTTGACAGCATGGCAGGGTCTCCCTTCTGCTGCTGGGCTTCTGAATTCAAAAGCAGCTGCATCAAGAAGGTACTCATCCATGTGCATCCCCTTATGCTAGCTAACATACTCAGCTTCATGAAGAAAATAAGTCAGGAGGAAAATTCAGTATTATGTCCTTACAAGCTGCATTTCCTCTTGCTGTCAGAGACTTACACGCACAGAAATTGCACCAGAAATACGTTTTGCCAAACCATCCCAGAGGTCAGCTTTTCTCTGTTCATTTCCCACCTTTGCCCAAACCAGGTCTGCTCACCACCCACGGAACAAAGTCAGCAGTAAAGTGCTGTGTGCAGGAGAAACTCCAAGATCTTTCCCTAACAGCTCAGCATATGGAAAGAAACCAAATGCCTAATGAGACAGAAGTGCTCCTGGACAATAGCAGTAGTAAGGGCCATACTTTAAAATCAAACAGAAAAGCCCCAACACGTCTCTATCAGTGACAGATCCAACAAAGAACACTCACCAAGGAGCAGATAAGGGCCCCTTGCTCACCAAAAGGAGCACGTCGCAGTTCCCACCTGCTCTGGCACAAGGCCCCACAAACAATATTTACACTGGTTTCACCAAGGTAAGAATGGGCCAGTGACTTCACAGGATTTATTCAAAACAAGAGAAGAAGAGGTTTTCTTTACAGATAACCATGGAATACATCAGTATGGAAAAGGACTAGGTGTTCTCATTGACACACAGATTGCAGAGCTGCTGCTTCCACCATGAGGCCACATGAGAGAGAAAAGGTGCCCTGCTCCCTTCTGCCTGAGTTCCAGCACGGGGAGCAGAGCCCTCTCTCCTTCCTCACCGCTGATGAAGGATGGAGGCAATGTATCTGCTCGCCATGCATTCAGAAAGCACACAACAGCAATGAGAATGGCCCTGCTTAGCTTGTAGAGAGCTGCATCTCATCCATCCAGCTGCTATGTGGCTTTTTTGTTACCGGAGACAAGACAGAAAACAATTTGCCAATAATTACAGAGGTAGATTAGCAGAGAGTTAGAAAGAAGTACCAGCTTCCAGTGAGTTTTCCCATCTGTGCTTTTCAACACCACCACCAAAACATGTTCAAAATACAGCTTCTTTTGTACCAAACACGACACTGTACTGGAAAAGTAAATGGTCAATAAAACTTGATTAAAATTATTAAAAAAAAAAAAAAAAAAAAAACAAAAAACCTCCATTAAAATGTCTAAAAATATCTTGCAGAAATTCCTGAATCATGAATTGCCTCCCTTCTCACATGTCAAAAATGCCACCCGGATGATTTAAAAGCCTTGTATTTTGAAAGGCAGTTGCCTTGCTTATTCTAATGGTAAAATCAAATATTGTGGACTAGGAGTTGAGCTAATCAGTACCCAGCTTTAACAGTGATTCCTTAAATCACTGCTACAGAGAGCTCCAGGGCGATGGGAACAAGTGTCAAAGAATGTCTCTTGTTTCTCAGCAGATCAGGCTTTCAGCTGCCAGAACCCCTCTGAAGCAAGCTGAACTTTATCAGCACTTGATTCAGCCTTGTGCAGTCTCTGCTTAGAAAGCATCTCCTGTGATTCCCATACAGCATCATCAGCTGAGCCAAAGGCTCCACCAGCTGCATGAGCCCAGCCCCACGAGGAAGACATTTATTGCAGAGGCTCACACAGACACTGTGTGGATGTACCACAACGTATTGCACTGCCTTCCAGTTTGGAGAAGCTATGCCAAAGAGTCCTAAGCGTCGCAAGGTGGAAGAGCTGTCAAAACACACCAGTGCTTAGACCTAATGAACGTGACAACCCTGATTTTCAAAGTGCTTCGACGGTCGAGGCAGAAGTCTAAAGACAATAAAAACTGATTTGCTAGCAATGTACATTTCGGAAGCCGGGCAAAGTAACCTTCCCGTGAGTATAGATGTCCTCATCGGTGCCTTGGTTTAAATGCTTCACCAAGTTTTTCTCAAACAAGAGAGGGTGGTAAGCTCCCATGGTGCAGGCACGGTCGTGAAACTTCTGGTAGTAGTGGCAAATGTCCGTCTGCCGCTTAGAAGGGAGAAATTCATATACATCCACCTCATTGCAGAGCGCCATCATGATCACGATGCCTGTGCAGGGAGAGACCAACGTCAGTGCGGCCCTGGGAGCACATAAACCACTGCAGTGAGGTGAACGGCCAGGCAAGAAGCATCCCACTCCAAAGGGAAGGGTTTCCTCCTTCCTAAGTTCAGTAGAAAGTGGGAGAAAACACACCAGGCTGGATGGGGCTGTTCGGTGCAGCTGCAACACAGCTGATGGATTTGACCACAGTGAGCTGTTTACAGCGACAGCCATGCTGTAATTACATGGCTGTATTCTTATGCAGTTGTCTTGCACGTGTGATGATGTAATTGGTACAGTGCAAGGGCAAGGCAGGCAAAGAAAACGAGGTGTTTAACTGGCAGAAATCATAGAATGGCTTAGGCTGAAAGAGTCCTTAAAGTCCATTATGTTCCAGCCCTCTGCCGTGGGCTGGCTGCCCCATGAGGTCAGGCTGCCCAGGACTCCTTCCAGCCTGGCCCTGAGCACCTTCAGGAATGGTGCACCCACACTTCTTTGGGCAGCAGTGCCAGGGCCTCACTGCCCTCTGAGTAAAGAATTTCTCCCTAATATCTAATCTAAATCTCCCTTTAGTTTAAAGCCCTTGTCCTGTCACTATCAGACCACGTAAAAAGTCAGCTTCTCTGCTGTTTATCCCCTCCCTGTAACTACTGGAAGGCTGCAGTAAGGTCTGCTCTGGAGCCCTCTCATCTCCAGACAAGCCCAGCTCCCTCAAACTGTCTTCATAGGAGAGGTGCTCCAGTCCTCTGACCATTTTTGTGGCCTCCTCTGGACCTGCTCCAACAGCTCCACATCTTTTTACATAGACACAGAAGGTGCCTGGCAGAGATGGGAGTAGAGGCAACAGTGGAATACTGGCTGAAGTGCAACAGATTGATGTCCACATAGTGAACGAGACCACACTTCTGTTCTGTGACTTCAACATACATGTGAATCCTGAGGTCTGTTCCTTCTAATTGACATGGCCATGAGATTTACCTGCTGAAAACAAGGAAAAGCTTTGCAATGGAGGAACGCAAAGTGAGCCTCTTTGCTGGGAGCCTGGATTTAGCATGCTGACAAGAAATCAGCATAGTGAATCAAAGCGGTCAGTCAGACCACCCCCAACCCCGTGCTGTGATGAGGCCTTTAGCTGTATGTTTTTCTTCCCATATACATATTAGGTAACCACTCAGATTTAATCTACAGTAAATAAGTAAGTCTGTTGACTTATTTCCCTGATGAGATCTGAACCCACAGGAGCTTTATGTTCCTCTCTGCACCCCACGTAGTTGAACTGCCCTGGTTTTAGGAGCCAGAAATCCTCAAGAACATCTCGATGCTGCATTCTGCTCACCTATTCCCGCATGGAACCAGGCCATGTTTTTAACTGCTGTTCCAGAGGGGTGCTGCTTATTTTAACACAACCAAAATGATACCTTTGAGACACGATGCTTGAATTCTGGCAAAAGACAAGCACTGCAAAAGCAATTCTGATAAGCCTTCATACAACATAAATCCATAGCTGTCTTTGAAAATGGCATTTTGAAGAACTCTTATAAGCTGAACATGAAGTTTAGAAGGCAGTTATCTCACCCAACATTCCTGAAGACGGTGGGTTAGGCTGAATATGCTCTAAGGAATTCTCCTGCAGAATATCCCAGAGTTGCCACTGCATCTTTGGATTCAGGATATAGAAGGGCTGCTCTGGATGTCTAATGCGATACAACTTGTAGGCTTCAAAAAACTTGTAGTCTGGTTTTTGGTACCACTGCAAAACAGAAACAAGAGGTCAGATGGTTTTATCTGCAGCATGCCCTTGCCTACAACCAATGGCAAACAGGAAGGCTATCAGTGAGTTAACCTGCTGCTGCCAAGGGAAGAGGTCCTGCTGGATCTCTGCATGCTGCGTGCTGCTCAACCAAACCTGCCCTTCAAGTCTGTGAGGGGACTTGCCTTAATGAACAGAGGGGGAAAATCCCTATCTCCTCCCTCTGGCAGAGAAGGACTATTTATAAGTCAGCTTTCTTGTATCATTTCACTCTGCAACCCCCACAGCCAACGATATTGAGAAGTCTGTCTCAACGTTGCAGACCCCCTCGCCTCTCCACTTTGAGCACAAGGCATCCCATGCTGCAGGAGAGTTCCCACAGCACCACCTCCTCAAGCAGGCCGGGCTCATTTGCATCGTAACATTCTACTTTCAGTAAAAACACTTGGAAGGACATGTTTCCAGAAAGCTGTTCTGATACCTTTTCCTATGCCACAAATACCCCATCCTGGTTTCACTGACTTTATACGGGCTGTGCATACATCCTTACACCACTTGGAGATGTGGGACTGGGCAAAACATTTGTACTTTTGTACTGCCAGAGGGACTGCAATGCCCACAAGTGAAAATCTAATACAGGGAGGTGACGTTAGCTTACATCTTCAGAGCTATCCCACCCCATCATAATGCATGAGGTAAACAAGAATGACCTCAAAATGAGTGGTTGTTCATATTAGGAAGATGCAAGCTAAAAGCTGCACTTCAAAGCATGCATCTGATCTTATTTACAGAAACCTCAGCCTTACCTCATGTATTTCTGCATGATACGGCGCTGGATCCCAGACAATCAAGATTCCAGTGTTATACAGAGCATCCTTCAGGAACTGCTGCTCCTCAACAGTGACCAGCTGGAACGACACAACAAACACAACACGTCAATACACACCATCAGCATCAGCAGCGGAGGAGCAGCGAAGCCCACTGAGCACAGCTACAGCCACCCCTCTGCTGCTCCCAAAGCATGTCCCACAGCACACAGACAAGGACATGACTCCTGCAGCCACCCATACACCGCTGGCACAGTCTCCAACAACCTGCACTAACACAGGTTTGCCCTGAAAAGCAAGCACAGGCCACTGAGACAGAAGCTGGTCTTTTGCCCTCTCTGCCCTCAGGCTTAACTTGCATCAGCAGTTCTTTACAAGCTGTGCTTGTTCACTGTCATAAAAATCAGCTCCCATTTTCCTCATGCTCGCAGAGGGCCTAATTAAGAGCTACTCCATTTACCCTGAAGTATCTAGGCTGCCTCCAGCAGCAAACTGATCGCCTCTGCTAACCAGTGCTCAGGGACACTGCGGCTGGCCCAGATGTCTATTACTCGAAAAGCAAAATGGGTTTCCTCACATCTGTTGCCAGCTCCAGAGGATTAGGCTTTCCCTCAAGCACGAGCACTGCGTGGCCTCATTTCCTTGCAGCAGTGGCAGTATCTAGGTCACCTGCTGACAGTGTGCCCCCAAGCTGGAGTGCAGTGCAGCTCCTGTAGGCCCAGGCAGCTGGCGTGGGCTGCCCCTCAGCTGGGTAAGGGTGGGATGCCACGGGGCAGAAACAGGGTGAGGAAAGCTGCCGTTTTGTTTTCATTTTCCTGTTTCCATTGAAAGGCTGGAAATCTTCCAGGAATTTTTTCCAGGGAAAGAAAAAAGAAAGAAAATGAAAGCTGATGTGAAACACGTGGAAGGAGGATTCAAGAGAAGCTGAGCAGCAGAGGAAGCAAAGGTGGGCCAAGCACAGCCACGTGAGCCAGCAGAGGCACACCAGCCTCCCAAGGGCTGCCCAGAGGCACCAATGCCCAGCTGTAAGAGGCCAGGTGGGGCTCTGGCTCTGGGCAGCCCTATGCCCGGGCATACCTTTAGTGCCTATCAGTTCTGTCAATAGAGGGACTGATTCTTTCTAAGTACTTAAACACCACTTAAATTGCTACACAACTTATTTGTCTTGCTCAGTCTTTTGATTCTAATGAGCTGACTAATCCATTCATTTACTAGTTGAAGTTGTTCTTTAGCTAACTCATTGCTTAGCAAATATCTTGTTAGTGCTACCTGCCCTCCTGGTACAATTACCCACCAGATTATAACGAGCTCCTGCTCTCCAGCTACTGCAGTTTCTGCCCTGTAATCCAAACATGCTCTCTTTCAGCCATCACAACCTTATTTCACTCCATGGGTGTACTATCTCCTTTTTTCTCCCTGCAGACTCATTAATGCCAATATCAGCAAATGCAGCAATGGCAGAGAACTCTCAGTCACAGCCAAGGAGAGCTGTAAACAAGAGCTAAGAGGAAGCCCTTGGTAATCTGCTCCCTGGTCAGCTCAGCTGAAAGGAATCGTGTCCTACATAACGACATTAGTATTCCCCCCACAGTGTCCTCAGCACTTATTTCTGTAAGATGTGAGAACTTTCCCAGGGCAAATTGATGCTTTGCAGAAGACTACAGGAACACATGCCATTAAAAAAGCAGGACAAAGGGAACAGTCAAGGTCTGAGAAAATAGGCAAGGGAACATTAAAGAATTTCTCTATTTAGAACAACCACCAAGCTTGTGGACCTAGAAGCCCATCCTCAGCTCTGAGGATCCCAAACTTCTCCCCTGACACTATGATCATCCCATTAATCTTTCCTTCTTAAATAGCTGTACAAGATACCCCACTGTACTGTAAAAATCTCCAACTTGTGAACAAACTAACAACTGGGTACTGTTCCCAAATCTAGCTGGTTAAGTTTGTTACAGAAAATACATCGGAACAACTATTAAGCAACTCAGGGCCACTGGCCACCCATGCCAAAGGGACAGCAACGAACACAGACTAGTTTGATAGATTAGATACAGGGCATCCCACCTCCTTCATTTGAGGAGTGGACTGAGGATGGATCAGTGGCAGGAGCCAAAACAAGAGCTGCCAAGGGGGACAGCAGCAGTGCTCACACTTAGCCCAAAACTAGAGCGGTCACACGGCGTTGTTGGTGCTATCCTACACTCATGATGTTACCCTCCTCCCTGTGCAAATAACCCAGGTCACGTACATATTTTCACTGACAAACAACTTTGTATCACAGGAAGAGCAGCAATTGGCACTTTCTTCAGAGCAAGATTTCTCAAGTGATAACGCCTATCTGCCATCGTAAAGAGCACAAAAGGAAGAAGATAAAATACAGAAAGGTCAAACAGGGCAGAGGAAGGATGTGAGCTGCCAGATGTGGCTGCCAAAAAAAGACTGGCTGAACAAGGACAAACCGTCCCACATCCGAGTGCTAATTGAACACAGGGGAACTGAGAAGAGCAAGCTGCAGAGCAGAGCACAGCAGGATGCTAATGCTCCGAAGTACATTTCTTGGGCACTTATCTTCAGCCATTTAACGAGCCTACTAATACGCTATATGCAAAATCTCTGAGCAGAAAAGCAGCACAACATCCAGCACGTGGTAATTTTAATGCAGGAGCCTCAGAAGGTATCTGAGCAATGGGGAGAAGGTTTGCCCGTGTCCCTGTTAGGAGGAAGGCCATTCCCCACCATTCAGCTGGATTCACCCAGGCTGCATGTGGCTCTGGGCAGTCTGATCCAGTAGCTGGCAATCCTGCAGATAGCAGAGGGGTTGAAACTAGATGATCTTTGTGGACCTTTTCAACCCAGGCCGTTCTACGATGATTCTGTGATTCAGCTCCCAAGCAGAAGAGAGACATGGAGCTGTGCTACGCTTGGTCTGTTTGAACTTTCATCACACCTACCTGGGAATTAACAAGACGAATCGTTGTTTTTTGACCCACGTCTTCTTGAAATCCCTTGACAGGAGCCCCATTAAAGCGCAAGACGGCATCATGGCTGTCTGAAAGCAGAACAGAGTGAAAGCAGTGAGCTGGCAGCTGGCTTTGGAGCTATGGAGACTTTCCATGTGACCACATGCACCAGCAGGCATGGTGGGGACGGGCTGACAGTTGGACTCGATGACCTTGAAGGTCATTTCCAACCTTGATAATTCTATGATTTTATAGTTTACACGCACAACTTGAGCCAGACACCAAGCATTATTACACCTCAAGTGTACACTTAAAAATGGTGTTTGATGAACTCATTGTGGCATCCTGTCTGACTCCCAGTGGTTGTGTTGCGCTCAGCATTTCCTCAATTTGGTTTTTCACTGGTAACTCTCAGACCTTGTTACCATCAAGAACTCATCAAGACAAGCACTGCCCATTAAACAGGATCTCCCCATTCTGATCTACCACCCTTCTTCCTCATTTAATGTGATTACACAGACAAAATACCCCCAGCCCTTTAAAGAATAATTATTCAGCAGTCTCTTGTGCTCAACCAAGCTTCAAAGCAAAGGCTTCATTTTAAGATTTAGTTCCTTTTTGGCACCTTCCCCCAAACAAACCCCAATTTTTCCTCCACAGAAATATGTCAGACCAAAACTGGGGAAAACTGTACATGAACAGAGATGCGCTCCTAAATGTCTCATTATTCACAGCACTCAGCTGAAGGAGCAGCAGTGAGACTGGGCTCCCGAGCAGCCAAAAGCATGCAGAATCATTAGCAGAGATGCCTACTTGAGCTAACAGGTGCCAGTTTGTGATTCAGACACAAGGCCTGCTAACTGGGATGGCAGCAGGGTTAATGGCATTCGCCCAGGGCACATTACACAGTGACCTTTCCAGAATTCATCCAGTGTGATCTGGAACAGACTGATGCTTCAGCCCAGGGGACAGACTAGGAGGCTGCAGGCACAGACATTGCTCTGCACACTTGGCATGCTCTCCACTCTGCAGCAGCAGAGGCACAGCCCTTCCATTGCCTGGCTGTTCGCATCCCAGATCCAGCACTTGCATGCTGGATTACAATGTGCTGTGACAGCATCCTCAGCTCCTGAGCGGTCCCATCACAGGAGTCAGCACAAACACTGCTGGAAACAAGCCATCAGGGTGACAGGAGAGCATCAAACAAGAGATCACTTCTGAGAAAGCTCCAGCCCAGAAAGGTGCTCAAAGTCAGGTCTGCCTTCCTCGCACTCGACCCTACTTGGCCTCAAGAGTTCATCAGGAGGCTAAAACAATGACATCAAACAAATGTCAACAGCAGTTTGTGTCAGGAGGCAGTGCTGCCCTGGTTAATGCTGCCACCGCCCTTCTTATCACATCCTTCAGTGCACTTCAACACAGCTCATGCTGTTCATCCTCACCCAGCACCTGCTCCCTGCTCTGAGGGGCACCCACCAGGGACAGCTTCTGGGTACGTGCCAGCACAAACCCTCACCTCCCCACAGCAGCCTGCCACTGCAGCTGAAAGGTTTCCCTCAGTTGTTCCTGAATAATGTATTAAAGGGTTATCTGTCTACTTGTTTCAGAGGATGAGGGCTACCTCCAGCTTAGTACAGGCCAAAGGGACCTGATCCAGCTGATAACTTACAAACACACTGAAGTACTGAAGCCTGCAAGCAATTTCTACAGGAGAGAGCAATCATGCATACTCCTTCTGCAGCGAGTGAAGTGCAGTGTGAATCTTCACAGAATCCCAAACAATAAGCAGTGAACAAAGTGGGACTGCAGCCACAGGAGAATTTTCTGCCAAGCATAAAACCCAGACCTGAAGGCTGGACAGACCCTGACGCTGCTTCCTTAACGATACAAAGTGTTCTACAGTATCCACGCTCGCTTCTTTGCAATCCACACTACAAGACCAATGCTTCAGCATTTGTTACTCACTGTACTGACTTCAGATCAATATGGGCAGACAGGACTTTGCAAAGTATCACCAAACTCCACACAACAAATGGAGCCCTCCAAAGTCCGTCCTGTCCTGTGGCCGTAGCACAGAACAGACCTCAACTGCTGGACCACTCACAGTCAGCTGCCCTGCAGGCTCAGTGAGGCGGTGCCACTGTTGGATGATCACAAGCAAGAAATAGAGGAGACCTCTGAAGACTGCCCAGGGCCACTGAGCCGTCCGCAATCTGCAGATTGCTCAGGACTGTGTTCAGTGGTTGTTTTTTTTCCCTTTTGTGCTTTAGTTGTGTTGGTTTTTTTGTTTTGTTTTTTGCTATTTTTGTTACTTCCTTCTCTGTAGGAGTTTCTACTAATAAAAAAAGTTTCTGCCTCTTAAGCGTGCAATGAACACATAAGCATTACTCAACCCATCCCACACCCTCTCAAGAAACAAACATTTGAGGTTCCAAACCTCTTCCTGGTATTCAGTATTAGTTCTAGTTTCTGGTGAGGTCAACACAACCATGAAAGTTAAAAGGATTCACTATTAAGGAACTACCTGCACAGAAGTCACATCCTCTCAACTCAGTCCAATCCTTTGCACTCCCCCTTGGGGCTTACCCATTTGGCTAAATATTTTTACTTGCTGTTTTCCTGCTGAGGAAGTGTTATGGTGTTATACCATAATCAAATCTTTACAAGGTTCCAGAATTAAGACTGCAGCTGTTTTCTATCACAGTCCTTTTCATTTCTGAGAAACTGCTGCTGCTATCAGCGGTTGCTCATGGGAGCAGGCATGCCCAAAGGCTAACACTCACAGGCACTGTCACCTACAGCATCATAAGGAAGCTTACGATGTGCAGCGTTCACACTGAGAGAGGAGAAGAGCACCTCATCCTTATTCCCACCTCCTCCTAGCCTGTACTGTTCACCATCAAAGAACTGCAAGGATAGATTCCAGCTTATTTTAAACACCTCTGTGGCTCCAGCAGAGTAAGAGCATGACACAGCGTCTCTTCCGTTCAGTGCAAGTTATAAAACAGCATTGCTTGATTTTATCTTAGTAGAAAAATACCAACCTATCTCTGGTCCCAAGTGAGATGATTTCAGAGAGCCTGCTGAGGACACAACAGCACAGCGGCCCAGGCGGCCCACTGTTTCATTGAGGCTTTTCTCTGGCAGGTAGTGCTGCCATTCTGAGGAATTGAAGGGCCCATCTGATCCCTGTATCATGGTCACGTTCACCCTGTCCCGCAGCTGGCACAGCAGCTTCTCTGGGCTGAGTTTAGCAGCATTCATCTTCCCATTGTAAGTCACGTTGTACTTGTTCATGGACAGGTAGTTCTTCCTGACCTTCTGCAGCCTGGGTATGAGGTTTCTGGATGAGCTGTCCTTATCCCATACCTTCACATGGTCTGCTGCTTTCCTGGACTTCTCCACTGCTCCAGAGGTGATGCCTTTTACTTTATTTTGGTTGTTGGGCAAAGCTTTAGGCATCTGACCCATTTCACCAGCAGCTTCGTGGAAGAGGCCCTGTGATTTAAGTAGGTTCCATTTTTCCAAAGTCCTGTGAACCTGTGCATCATCACTCCTGAAAGGAACATAGTAGCTTCCTCTTGTCTCTTTCCACAGGCAAACTGTCAGAGCTATCAGTATCACCACAAGAACACACATAAATTTTTTCAGCACATTGATGTGAACCATAGTGTACGTTGCATCCAAATGGGACAGAGAGCTCAGGGCAGCAAGCTGGTCCTGGGGAAGAGAACATCTCAGTCAAAGGTACACATCCACACATGCATATAAAAATCCCACACAGCAGTTGAGGCTGTGGGTGTGGAGTGGGAGAATGCAGCAGCAATTTTAACACCTCAACCCATTTAAAGACCTCATTTCAAAAGTTCACCACTTCAAATGTCAAACAAATAAGACTTGAAGTGGCTATTAACCATCACGTGCATGTAGCAGTGACCTGGGGCTGCTGTCACTGAAACATGTTTAACACAGCTAGAAGCACACTGGCAGGAATGTAGGCCTCTGTTTTGCTCTCCTCCACCTCCCATCCCAATCAGTCAATATGCAAATCCCACCAGCAGCAATTCCAGAACTGAGCTGTCACTTCATTACAAGCCTGAACACTAACCAAGCACATAACGAGGCACATAACCATGCAGAAAAAAACTGAGTTCATGAGCACCAGGAGTTTCATCAATTGACAGCCAGCTACTACACAGGGAACTTCTGCAAACCCTCATTGGGCTGAGCATGCTCCTGGTGGGAAACCAGCTGCTGGGAGCCAATTAAGCCACAGCACGGCTGTGTTCACAAATGCTCTTTGATAAATGTTATTCAAGGTACGTTATCCTTGCAGGTAGTAAGGCTAGATCCTGTGTACAGCACTGCCCATCTCCTTATGCAGCACCTTGTGTGAGCAGTCACCTCCACCTCCCACCAGCTGTGCTATCAAAGGGAACACTCCAACAGCAGATGGCTTTCAGATGACTTTGCCTTCATGTCTTTTCTACAAAACTGTATTCCCCAGTGAAACAGTTTTATACGAACCACCTCCCAGTGGTGAGACCTCAGGAGATGATTATCTGCCCTAGCAGGGCTCTTGCAGCAACTCTCTCCACAGACAGCTTGCTCACAGCAAGCTATGCTGAGCTGTGATACATCAGAAGCCACCAATACCGACATCCTACCTGTTGGACAAAACAGTGGCTCTTCCACTCAAGTCATTTTTGACTTTTGGCAGATTTTTGTCCAGGATTTAAGGCAGGATATCTCCAAACACAACAGCTGCATGAGGCACTGAAGAGACTCAAGAAGCACCTGCAATAAATACATAAATAAATAAATAAGAAGAAGAAATAAAACTATCATGGAAGAACCTCGTGGTTTCAAGATGAACGTGCATTTCCTCAGATAAGTGCAGCAGTCCCATAAAAGCTGTCATCAGGGCACAAAGTGTCAGCAGCAGAAACATGAATAACACATCAGCTTTGTGTGTCCATTCTCTCAGTGAAGTAAAAACCCCGGTGCTGATGGTTAATGCGTACAATGAGCATTGCTAAGAGAAAAGGAGATGAAAAAACTTAACTTTTCCCAAGAAAACATCTTGCTAATTGCTCTTCAGCAATTCAGGTGCTCCTCCTCAAACACAACTGCAGACAACTCCTGGCCTTTTTTGGAGCAAGAAAGAGCGAGCAGTATGAAAAATCACTTTACAACATATTACTTTATGCACAGGCCCTCACAAAATACTGTCTAGACAAATCTTTTGACCTCACAGCTTCATTCTAATCAAGGAAATACTGCAAGAGCAGGCGAGATTTCACAGGGTGATATGTTTCAAGAAGTAGCTTGCTTCTGCAGAACACCAAGTCAGGACAATGCCATGTAAGCTAAATTACAGATGTACAGTACACAGCATAAGATTCTATACATCTAATGCTGACTACTCGTATTTTAACTCTACTAAGAAACTCTGAAAAACCCAGTGATTTCACACAGAGCAGCCCACAGCTGGTGGGCATCCTTCTACCCCCTCTGCGCGCAGTTCCGCTGCAGACAGCAGTGCTTTCAGAATCTATAAATAGAGAGAAACAGAAACCCCCAAATGAGCCATGCAGCACCAACCAGCTCAGAGCAAAGCTCCCAGGCTCCTTCCGCCTCCCTTCCAGCACACACTGGGCAGGCTCCTAGCCAGACTTCATTCGCCTTGTGCTTCTTGACACAACAGCGAGGGGCTGATTTCCAGGAATCTTCAGATGTAGGCAATAGCAGAATGTCTCAGCACTGCCAGCTTGTGTTCCCCATAGTGAGGAGCACGCAGAGGAGCCTAAAAATTTACATTCTGCACTTCACACAATGCAATTCCCACCTTGATAACTGTGCACACTGCAGTGGGAACAGTGATTTTGCTTTGACTTGTAAGTAAAGAGGCTGTTTGTTGTTTTTTTGGTTTTTTTTTTTTTAGCAAGGGGAAAGGCAGCCTGTTCTCAAGGATAGCACTCACAGGCTTAACCGCCCAGGTGGGCAGAACCTCCCTGCTCTGGCATCCTGGAGGCTTTCATCCCTGCAGGGAGCTGCAGCCTGGCCTGGCCTGGCCCAGAACCCCAGCTCATGGTGCTGGTGCCTGCTGAGTGGTACAAAACAGCTGCCCCAGCCGGGTAGAGGAGGACAGCTGGCAATCTGCATTTCCATGACCCACAGCAGATTTACCCTAGAAACGCTTACCACAGCAGCCCCACTGTGTTAGACATAATAGCCTGGCAAGCTCTTATCTGTTTTCTACAGTGATCAGTAAAAAGCTTAGGGATCAGCCCACAAGGATGCCCCCGCACGCACACTCTGGCCATGCAACCCTGCAGACCACAGCTGGATTGCTTTGGTCACCTCCCAAGCCCATTCACCTACATCCTTTGGGGCCACATTCCAAGGCCCCAGCTCTGTACTGCCTGCAGTGACTTCAGGCCATGTCGCAAGTGGGGCTGACTCAAATCTGTTCCGTGGTAATAAACCAAAACCACAGAGCTTTATGCCACCTCTGCTAACACAGCATCCTTGGCTGTCGTGCTGCCCAGCTGCCTGGGACTGCTGGCTCTCTGTGGTTTTCCAGTTCTCCCTCTGGTCCCACCAGCCCTCAGGATACATGCCTTGCCATTCCTCTCCTCCTCAGATCAGTTACTGCAGTAGAACAGCAGGTACTAGGAGTGATATTAGCTTGTGGGAGCCCTGTGGTGTTGTGGAATCTGACGCCTTGCTTCTTACCTGCCAGGCAATTCCTAAACCAGCACAGGAACTTTCTTACCCCATGACAGCTCAGGGTTTTCCCAAGGCTCTCACCAAACACTTGAAAACTCAAGCACACTGCCTCCCTTTCGATGGGCTTGCTAACTTCTTAAAACAAGAAAAGAGGAAAAAGGCAAACAGATCTGAAATGTGATCCTCTTCTGCAAACAGAGGATGAGATGGAGGTGCAGAGCAGGACTCCTTCCACTCAAAATAAAGCGATACTCCCAAGGAAACTGAAAAGGGGAAAAAAATAAAAGGATTTGAGAAGTTATCTAAAGTTCCCATCTGTTCTTAAAATCTCCTGTTCCTGTCCTGGGGAAAGAGATCATCAAGACTATAAGTGTAAAGAAGCTGTGACTGAGTCATTTTATAACAGAAGAAACAGTGTTTTTCATAGACTCATCAGGTGAAAACTGATAATACATTAGAAGTGAACACACTGTTCCTCCCAGAGCTGTTTCAGTTCCCTCTGACGCTCTGTCCAACCTGGCCTGTTAATTCAGCTGCATATATTTCCGTTTTGTAATTAGATAAACAGAGTAGACTCACTTACAGCAATTCCTTGCTTTCTCTCAAAACATCACTGCGCTGTGAAAATAAAACAGCTGTTGAGCCATGAGCTGAAGCAAGCACTTCCAAAGTCAACACATGCAACAAAAGAGAGAAAAAAAGTGAAGAATGAGCAGAAGTGTTTTAAGTGAGGAACGTGGTTAAATTTCAGATGACACACGAAGAAGCCACACAGTCTGGAGGGAGTAGGCTGAGAATACCATGCTTATCTCAGCAAGGCACATGCCTTGCTTGGTGGGCTGCTCACACAGTGCCTCCATGAGCACAGGGACAAGTTCTTGGCTGCTGGGAGCAGCACTGCTCCACCACAACACTGCTTCCTATACAGGTCACAGCTGCCTGCCTGATATTTCTCATTCACAGTAAGGGGCAGGGAAGGGACCTGTTATGGCCTCAGAGCCTGCGGGTAAAGCAGGGCTCTGACTCCACGTCCCCACTCAGATGCCATCTCCTGGTGGGAGATCACTTCCAGGGATGTCCTGGTGCTCATTCTGGGCTGGGAGAAGCTCTCAGAGCTCAGCATAAAACAGAAGTCAGCTCACGGTGGGCACATGCTCATGGGAATGTGCTGTGAGCAGCGCTGCCATTGATGACTTTTCCAACAGTAAAGCCTCACTGCAGTAAGAGATGTGGAAAACACTGCTGGTAACAAACCTTTCCAACTTCTGAAATTGCACATTTCATGATCAAATTCAAAAAAGAGAAAGGAAGTGGGTAATGCCACCCAATAACCACCGACTCCCAAGAGTGTAACTTTGGCCAAATCACAGAATTGTAGGGGTTGGAAGGGACCTCCAGAGATCATCGAGTCCAACCCCCATCTGGAATCTGGAACCCTCTGACATCACAAATTTATCAGTGAGGCTTCCATCATCAGCCAGCTTTACCATAACCTTTCCCACACCAAATATTCCTCTGAGCTAAGAAGACAAGGGTTTGAGCACTCATTTAGGACTATTTACTTTACATTATGCCTTCAAATTAAACACCACCACTTCCTCATTTTCTCTATTAATGTGTTCCTCTAGGGCACTCATCGTTCAAAATAAGGGCAGCACTTGTTTATTTTAAATTAGCAGCACGCAGCAAGCCAACACTTACTGCCTCTGCAAATATCCCCACTCACCAAGACACCCAACCAGCATTCCATGGCCCCAGGACAATAAACAGCTCTGTGCCAGGCACTGCTCAGCAGCCGCTCAGGGTAAGGCTTCCATGACGCCAGCCTCTTGCAGGTGGGTGTGATATCTCTCCATCTCTTCCAGGACCACGCAGTCACTCTTTACAACGTGCTCAAAGCAGAACCTAATTCAATTCAAACAAAGGGATTGGAAGGAGCGTGCAGAACTGCACATCTACTGTTTCTGGGCCCGGCCCAGCGGCGCTGCTCAGATTTGGTTCTTTGCTTCCCATGCAGAGCACCCCAGGGCAGTGCTCGTCACCACAGCTCCCCCACGATGACAACCATCGCAGCCCACCAGAACATGTCATTTTCAGAGAATGGGCAAAAAGAAGTTATTGTACACAAATTTCTATTACTTCTCTGGCACAAAAAAAAAATAAAAAGTCAAAATATTCCCTTTCAATGCAAGGAACCTGAGTATAGGAAAAGAAATATCCCCAGGAAGCTGTGAGCACTGAACATAAGCTATTGAGGAAATCTGCATCCAGGTTAAGTGTCAGGGAGGAGCTGCTGTAACAGACACGCAGGAATCCAGATAGCAAAACACACCAAATGTTGTTCACTGTCGAAGCAGCAGCCAGGTTCTCAGAAGCCAAAATATCTGCAGTAGCAGATGTCAAACACACGTTGTGCCAAGGCAAGTCGGGGAGTCACGTCCTCACGCTGCAAGCTCGTGGTCTATCTGCCTTTGGATGCGAACACCAGCAAGCACAGCTCTACCTTGGCTTTAACCCCACACTGACATTTCAAAGATAAAATGCAGGCTGATAACGTTAAAACGAACGGAAATATTCAGCATAAATCTAAGCATCTACGTATGCTTAAAGCCATTTCGAGAGCTTAAAACACTCCTCCCCCCTGCACCCAAAGTTTCACATGTATACTTACAAAACCAGAAAACGTTATTGAAAGTTTCCTGATGAAGGCTTTGCCTGAAACCTCCTTGCTGTTTTTCTCAGCACCCCCATAAGCACAAGGGAAACCAAACACATGAGAGTGCTGCCCATCCAGAACTGATGGCTGTGCCCCTGCTGAGAGCCCAGCAGCAGCCATGCCATGCACTGCACAGAAATCCACCCAGCAAACATTCCCCTCTGCCTCTTCTCCCGTCACAAATCATGGCAGCATCACAGTGAAGGATCATGGTGGTCATGGGGCATGACACAAAGTGATCTGAAGTGCAACCAAGCAGTTAAGGAAGGTAGACGCAGTTGCTGGAGTGAAGAAAACACTATGCTAGGGAAGCTGAAGGGCAACAAAGACCACTGCAGTTTTTAGCCTCCCTCTTTCCTGGAGTGGAGCATGCAAAGCACCACGACAGCCAACCTCAGCACAAATGTGTTTTTTTATCAAAGCCAGGTAGCGACTTGCAGGCGTGGAGGAAGAGCTTTAGACAGACCAATCCAACAGAAACATGGGCTGCTCCCTGAAGCAACAAAGGAGGCCCAGACATTCCTGCATCCCTCCGCGCAGTGCTGGCTCAGCACTGGGTTCAGCACAGTGTTGTTGCAGGCTGACAGCTCTCATGTGACCCAGAACTCCCAGAGACAGGGAAGGCACCCACCCACCCCCAGGAGAGCCAGAAGGAGGGATGGGGCACCGAGGGGAGCTTTAGCCAACGCCTGACTCCTTCACAGCCAGATGAGAATGCAGCTCCCAGGAGCGGGCTGCACAAACACACAGCACTCTCCCCTCCCCTTGGTGCCACCTGGCCATGAAGTAACCAGACTTCTTCTTTCTGCACAGAAACTCCCCTAAATAAAGAAGTCAGGCATCTTTTGTGCCCAGGACGTTCAGTGCTACCAGTTATGACACTCACTTCGCTCCTGACTTCCACCTTGCTTTCTGAGCAAACTGCCAACAACAGAGCACCTCCCCAGCTATTAACAGCTGGAGGAACAGCTGTTGTTGGCCTGAGGTGAGTACACACACAACAGCATTAATATACAGTTTGTGCCCCAAGAGGAACCCATGTTTATCTCTACAGCAATTTCTACTTCTGTAACATCACAGATCAGCTCTATTTAAATACAGCGTTAGCCTCTTGCTCTATCACTGGTTTTGTCCTTAGGTCAGCCATCTCACTGCACTGCCAGGACTGACTGTATCTTCTTCATTGAGTGAATCCTAAAAGGAAGCAAGCACTCAAAAACATACATGTAGCACGGGGAGCAGCTGATCCTTGCACTCCTGTTGGCATCCTATGCCATGAACTGCAGTCAGCCAAGTCGCTGGAGCACTGCAGGATGTGAGGCCATCCTGGAGAGCTTTTCCTTGCCTTCCAATCATCTTGAACCTGTTTGATTTGCAACTGCTTCCCAGCAAGTGTGGGAGTGATCTGCAGGGCAGCTTCAGGAATGTGCTCCTGATCCAGAGGACTGCACTGCAGCAGGAGGCTCTGCCCTCAGCATTAACTAAATCCATGGTGCATCACTCTCATCCAGGAACCCAAGCCTCAGAAACCACAGTTACTTAAAGTTGCATGCCCATGAACCAAACAGAGAAGGCCAAAGCACTTCACTGAAGCTTCCTCCATCTCTAAGAAAGGAGACTGAAACTCAGCATCAAACAGTCAACATTCACACGAACCAGACTTTCACAAATCACAGAGAATACTGCAAAGCTCTCCTCTCAGACTGGGCAGCAAACCACAGATCAACAAAATGCCTTAATGGCTTGCACAGATAAGTAAACATGCTAAAATCAACTCAGAAGCAGACATATATGCTTATCTGCAGATTAGAAACCCGGATTACCTTCACCTGCAAGCAAAATCCAAACGAGCTCTTGCACGGCAGGCTACCACAGCTGCTACGGCTCACAGGAAGTCTGCAGGGTCTGGCTGCTTTCAGGCAAGAGCTGCTGTTTTCATACTGCCGTCATCTCGCACCCAGCAACTTCCCACACGGTGCTCGAGCCTGCAAAGCAGATCTCATGTCACCTCCAGCCTCCGTCCAACCAATGTGAAGCAAGGCAGATTCTCCCTGTCGCTTAACATTTAAGCTCAGCTCAAAAGTGGAAAGCACTGGGCTTAAAGTTCACCTGACTTCAAACAAGGCTGACTTTGATCTAGCTCAGGCCAAGCTTTAGGTTAAAGTTACTCATTTATTTTATTTAAACAAACCTGCCTCCTTTTACTCGATTTTAAGGGGAAGCCCCTATCCCCATTTCCCAGCTGAGGACAGGCAGCCAGGAAAAGGCAGGAGTTCAGGCCAACAGCTAGAGAGCAAAACACAGCCACCCGTACCTGTGCTGCCTTCCAGGCTAAGGGGCTCTGAGCGGGCCCCAGGAAGCAGCCCAAGTGCTCACTTTCTCTCTAGCCAAGGCAGCCCCTCCAGTAGTGACTGTGTGGGAAATAAAAAAAATCCAAATTATTTGGGAATGCTAGCATAGTCAGCTGAACCTAGCTGACCCTTCATCTCCATGAATCCAAGTCCTCCTGAGGAAGGAATCCTCCCCAGCAGTGTACCCCTGCTCCTTCCCACAACTTTCCCCATTCCAGCTTGTCATAATGGGATCCATGGTTCCACCACACCATGCCTGAGCTTGCCAGGAGATCTGAAGGCACACAGCAGGGCCATCGTGGGGTCCGCCTGGCAAATCTCTGGCACAGGACTGATTTCCAACACAGGCAAGAGAACCAAAAGTCAACTCCAAACACAGTCTGCTGTATTTGGGTGTGAGCACAAGCAAGACGAGCATACAGGTGCACAGCTGCCTCCTCTGGTGTGCATGAACTCCAGTGTTTGGGGAGCTTTTAGAGTCCATTGGAAAGGGAATGAGGGGGTTAACTTCAAGTTTCCTTGTTTGGGCAGCACTGGTGCTTTGTCATATTCGAGAAGGACTATAGATAAAGCTTTATGGAGGTGCAGTCTAAGTTGAGACTTCATACGTGGTTCAAGGTGAAAAGAACCTTCATTTACCTGAGCTCCTCTCTTCTCTATCATCCCACTCTTCTGCAAGCACGCAGCCTTTCTTCCCACCCTTGGCCAATCACACCATAAGACCCTCACTGTCTCCTCTCTTTTAGGGGAAGCTGCATCATTGCAACACGAGAGCTAACAAAAGCTAGTAAAAAGCCAGAGTCCTCTACAACTATTTTGAGATTACTCATTCGCATTTCAGTGTTTTCCCCCGCCTCCAAGATTCAGGTCAATTCAGCTAGTTTCTGCTGCTCCCACTGAAATGTATGTATATCTCTATATAGGATATATTACAAACACGTATGCTTACATACTTATGTTCTTATATCCCCACTGATCACTGAATTGGAAAAGAACGCATTCAGGATAAAAAAGAAATTGATGCAACTGGGATAAAGGCTTTTTAGAAAGCTGACCAACATGCATAGAGACCACAATGGTATGTCATCAAGGGAAATGACTACAAGTCATCCTCTCCAACTTCTTTTTCCTCTTTCTGAAGTGTTAAATATAGAAATAGCCAGTTAAACAAAATCATTAGTTTAGTGAATATCCTCTGAAGCCTGAACAATGATTTTCAATTTCTTCCCAAAGTACAGCAGTAATATTATCAGCTTGTCCCAGTTCTACAGTTCTTTTCAACTTGAACCACGTATGAAGTCTCAACTTAGACTGCACCTCCATAAAGATTTAACTATAGTCCTTCTTGAATATGACAAAGCACCAGTGCTGCCAAAACAAGGAAACTTGAAGTTAAACCCCCCATTCCCTTTCCAATGGGCTCTAAAAGCTTCCCAAACACTGGAGTTCATGCACACCAGTACAAGCAAAGCACAACACCTTCCTCAGCTGCTCCAAAACCTCATGTTGTTCAGAGCTCAGCACGGAGATCACGTAGTGCTTGACATATACAGCCTGCAAAGCAACCCCAATCAGACCAAGCTGGCCTTCTTCAGACCACAGTCACCTCCGGGTTTACTCACCTGCTCCTGGCCAGCTCACTCACAGAGAAGACATGAGTTCCTTTCGAGATCTCTGCAGGGCACAGCCAGAAGATCTGGCAGCTCAGAGGCATGTGAGAGAAGGAAGCTGGAAGGAAGTTTCCCATGTGCTTACCTTGAGGCAGTGGGTCCCTGCACCCTTTGAGTCAGTCAGGGCTCTGCGCCGCCCAGAGATGAAAGCACTGCATTCAGCACTATCTGATCAAACAAGTGCTCCAGCAGCTAGCACAGAGGCACCTGTGGTTAGTGTTTAATGAAACCACTTTTCTGACTGCAGTTATTCTTAAATGAGCTATTTTTAAGGGGTTGGGGATGCACAACACCCTCCAGAGCTGCTCCTGTGTCAGTGCAGTGCTGCCAAAGCAGCTCCCACCATACAGCTGCTTCTGCCAGCTTCAAGTGCGACCTGGTGGAACCAGGCACCTTCCTAACATGCCTGCATCTCCAGCACTCTCCTTCCTGGGACATCCTTCTCAAGCCCCTTCACTCTCCTTCCAGCATTGGCTTCATATGAGGGAATGCTTAAATTTCTGGAGCTCTTACTCAGGCTGATGTGGTGGGCAGTTACTCTCCTGCCTCAGTGAGACCCTTACATCCATCTCCTCCTCCTTCCCTCCATGAACATCCCCTTTTGGAAGTCCATTTCTCATCTGCTTTTTTTTGGCCAGCTTTTCTCCCATCTCTCCCAGACCCGAAGCATGCAGTGCCTGTTCCCGGATTCCTGCTCACCAAGATGCTGTGCATTTCAGAGCTGATGTATAAGTCCCATAGGATGCTTCAAGTCAGAAGTAATGCCTCAGGTGGTCACTTTTATCCCCAGGAGCTGGCAAGTAGCTATAGCAACTGCATCTAGAAACCTGAAAAGGCGGCAAGCAAGCCACCTGCTATGCAGTGACCGGAGCAGAGTACAGCTCTAACCCACACCAAGGGCACTGCCATATTACATCTATAAATATAATAAACATATGTGCATATACATAAAACCAAATATAAGCACATATTTACACATAAGCACGTACACAAGCATTCCTTTAAACCCTGATGTTGCATAGCATTAAATAACACCACCATGACTTCAAAATAACATACGCAGAAGTGAATAAGCCCAGGACTTTTGCACAGACCTCATGAATGTGAGACAGCAAAAGCCTTAATCAGGCAGAAGCAGGTTGGTACCAGGAGACCTTTAGATGCATGCACAAATGGTCAGCTCCAGGCTGCTCAAAAACTCATAGAACTGGTGGAGCCATCCTGAAGCAAAATGGCCCAGATGGGCTGGCAGAATCAAGCACGAACAATTAATTGCTTCGTTATCTTATGCAACACTTAATTACTCCATTATCTTACACGTACTTAACTACTCCGTTATCTTATGCAATACTGTTATGCACGCATCACCCTTTAGAGGGAACAGTATTTCAGCACAGGGTCCAAGCTATTGCTCACTGTGCTCAGCTGGTCCAGACACCCACCCTGCAGAACCATGCTGAAGCAAATGCAGGATGCTGAGCCTTGGATCATCCTCATGTGTTGCAGTGCTCCTTCTGGCCCCAGGTAGTGCAGGGCATCGCTCCAGCAGCAGGCAGTGCTCTGCTCCACCCCTCCCTGGCCACTGCAGGGAGCCATGGGGTGGGGTGAGCTTTTGCTCATGCTTCCCTATTTCACATGAGCCAAAAGTAGGAAAGAGAAACTGCCCTTTGCCATTTCGGATACTGACAGGCCAAACACTGCTGACAAGGGGCTTGTGCAGACCAAATGCACCCCTGATTTTCAAACGCTTAACTCCCCCAGCAGCCTTTGCAAATTATAAGCCAGGCCTAACCAAGCTACCTCATCCAAAACCATGTTTAGTAAAAGGGGATTGGGTTTGGCTGACCAACAGAAGGACTTCTCAGCATTTCTAAAGGAGATGAAGACTTTGTCCTGGCACAAACAGAAGGAAAGTCCCCAGTGCACTCAACCGGTTCAGAGAATGAATACCTCCGCATTAAAAGCAAAAGCTGTGCTTTAGAGGTCAGCCTGGCCTTAGATTTCTGGTATCCTAAAGACTGGCATCCAACCAAGGCCAGAATAACACTCACTGTTGCAAACTTATGCTTCACAGGAGCAGGCAGAGCTGCTCTGTGCTGCCAGAGCTCCCCAGGGAGGCCCAGTCCCACTCCCACCCACTGCAGCCCTCCCAGATCCTGCCAGCTCACCAGCGAGCCCAAGGCCATGCCCCAAGACAATTCTTTGTCCCATCAGCTGAGGATTCTCACAGAGGAACACAGAAACAAACCCAAACCAAACAAAAACCATCGTTTCCAAAACCAGTGTTTTAGACAGGAAACGTTCTGTGGCTGGCCTGCTTTATTTGCTCCCCTTATCCACACCAGAAGCCCTCCCCAGCTCCGTTTCCTTCTTGCCCCACGAATACAACAGCTGCCAAAGATGCCCAAGGCAGCCTGCCATGCCCTTCCTCTCTCCCCTCACCTATCTCCAGCAGTGCATCCCCAGAGCCCTAGCACACCAGCCCTGGCAGCAGCATAGTGCTGCCTGCCCCATGCACAGCCACCCCGCAGCCCCTGGCAGGCTGAGCAGCTCCAGCACTGCAGCTCTTCAGTTTGCAATGCTAAAGGTAACACAACACTGAGAGGCACAAGCGTTCCTGGCCAGAAGGAAAGAAAGAGGGGGTGCATTTTCCATGTTAAAAATGCAGGTTTTACACAGAGGAGGGAAGATTAGCATGTTTCCAGTGATGGAGGAAGCAGGGAGGGGGCAGAGCCCCCCCTCATCTGGCATTCCTGATACCAGGAAATTAAGGATTGAAAAAAGCAGCTGGACAATGAAATCCTCTCAAACTCTCTTCACGCATGAGAACAGGCACAAATCCAACACCCATAGCTACAGCCACCTCTGAAAATTCCCTTACCAAGTTCGCTTTCCTTTGTTTTCCCTTTGTACAGGAGAATGTGGTGTTAAATAAAGAGCCCAACCAAACACTCCCCCCAGGGCTCCTGGCACCAGAACCTTCCTTGTCAGGATACCCAAAGCCTTGCTGTGTGCAACCAGAAAGCTAAATGGTGCACACTAACTGTATGCCAAAGGGTAGCCCATTCACACAATTATGGGACTAATGAGGCCCCACATTAAAGCACAGAGCTCTAGGAATATTCTCTATGTGGTACAGACCTTTTGGACTAGCTAATCATTCAGGGAAACAGTTAATGAATGCTTGCAGAGGTGTGATAAGGGTAGGCTGTCAGCAAGAAAGAGAGATGGAGAGGGGAAAAGTGTAGGGGTAGCAGCAGTGAAAGCACAGAGATGCCCAGGCACAGCCAGATGAGGTCAGCTATGAACCCAGCCAGGTAAAATTCTCTGATCCAGCAACACAGGCAGTATCCCCAAGGATTTCTGGGGAAAATCCTACCAGAATGAGCCCCTGCACGCACACAGGAGTTTCGTGCAAGTCAGAATAACCAACTGGATCTCGGACATTTATCTCTGAGGCTTAGCTAGTATATATTAATATCCACAAAAGCTCCCACAAGAAGCAGAATCAGTGTTTTCTTTTGCTTTACAAGAAGTATAGGATAGCTGCAACAGGAAGAGTAGAGAGCCCTCCCAGTTCTCCTCACCTCCCTCCCAACTCCACATGCAACACGAGGCAGTCCCAGTGCAAACAGGGGCTTCAAATACACGTGACCTTACTGTACTGGACAGCAGCCATGCTCTCACTGCCAGGCCTGTGCAAGCAAGAACGGGGGTAGAGAAAGGAGGGGACTTGACCATCACCTTCATTTCCAGGATGCTTCGCTGTCCTCAGCAGCTCCTGTCAAACTCTTCCAGTCACAAGGGGGTGGCCAGGTGATGTCCAGATGAGCCACTGCCACATCTGTGCCATGCAAGCAGCTCTTCATGCCCTCATCTCACTTCTAATCGAGTTTGCTGGCCTAGGAAAGAAATTAAGGAGACCAGGTGAGACAGTCACATCAGCCAGACTGGCTAATCAGAAAATACAGAGTGGTGAAAGCAGTGACTGAGCTGCCAGCACCTTTAAACATGAGTTGTGCTCAAGTAAAACTGCACACATAGTCCAAACAGCAATCAGTGAAACTTTCCTGAGGACCAAATCTGCTGGTCGTGAGCTGTGGGCTGCAGAACAGCCCGAAGTCAAACACCAGGACGTGAGGTCAGAGCTCCTAACACAAACATGTGGGCTGGTGAAACCCCATTGGGCTGAACTGTGGGCTCCTAAGGAAGTTTCAGAACCACAGCCTCTATAAAGCCCCTGCACATGAGGGCTCTCTGCCTCCTGGACTGCCCATAGACACGGTATAGTGGAGCAGCAGTGCACAGCACATATCCCATGGGCCTGGCCAGAAGCACAGCACGGCCTTTACAGAGTTCATTTTTTTTAACCTCTCCCCTACATCTAGCAGAAACATGGTGCCACAACAACACGTGTCCCAAAATCCTCTTAAATAAGACACTAATCACAAGACTGTTTAGCAAGTCAGTGCACACAATCCTCCCGAAAAACACAGCCTCCCATAATTACGCTGCCCCAGGCAAGTTCCCAGTGTGTGCACATGGCCTGGCATGGTCTGACCCACACAGCCAGCAGCCCAGCTTCCAGCAGGGAGCCCAAGTGCTCACGGGGCTCACAAGTTATATTCTCCAAATGTGCATACAGCTATCTACAGCACCAACACCAGCACAGCCAGGAATACCTGCGGTTGCTGGATGGGAAGTTACCCTTGTGCCAAGGGATATGGCCAGTGGGTGATACTGGTGGTAGGCAGACAGTTGGACCAGATGATCTTGGAAGTCTTTTTCAACCTTAACGATTTGTTATTAATTCTTTTACTCTTCTTGCCATAGGTCATAAATTATGTCTCCTCCCCCTTTCCTCAGCTTAACAAATGCCTCAGGGCTGCTCTGGCAGAGGAAAACACTCCACTGTGTTCTGGTAAAAGAAATCCTGTTTGTTTATTGCTGTTGCTTAATGCTGTTACATCCCCGAATCCCATCACAAGTCTTTTAAAATATTGGAAAAGGGAAAGGAAAAAAGCATCACTACAATACCTCAAAACAAGTCATGCTTCTGGAGTGCTGCCTGCATGGAGGCAGATGGGAAAAAACAAACCAAATCAATGACAGCCATGAATTTTAAAAGTATGTGTTAATATGCAGCAATGACCTCAGTATGCCATCTCATTTCTAGCTCAGGTAAGCTTGAGTTTCATCCGTTTTCATTCACTTCCAGTGTGAACTAAACAAAATTCAATTAAAGAGCGTTCACAGTGAAACTTAACACCATTTTTTACGTCACATTTTAATTAAGGATTAGCTCTAAAATTTACATTCTTTTTCTCCCTAGTCTAAAGGATATGACTCTTTATCCATTTAATTAAACAATCCACAAATATCTAATAAAATATTCATCTGTCTGCACAACCATAATAACAAGGAAAGCTCCTAAAGCCTGAAATGCACGTTGCACTGCATCACAGCAGTGCTGTCCCTCTGAAGGAGCCTGGTGCTTTGCACAGAGAGGTGATGAAGGAGTACAAGATGAACTCCTTACCAGCAGCTCAGCCAAAACCAGAGGCTGCTGAACCCCTAACATGCTGGTTATGCATGTGAACCAATACACTTGCCCACAGATTCCTGGAGAGAACTAGTGCAGGATTTCTCCCAGGATCAAAACCACAGCAGAAGCAGAGTTGTGGGGCTGCCACACCACCCTTACCAACCAGGGCGAATGGGGAACGAGGGATTCCACTAAGAGAGGGAGGGAAGGCAGCTACACCACACGTGGCAATGAACTTGTCTTTTCCTCAGGTGCAGACTTGAAGGAATTCCCACTGGTTTTCCAGAAGGCGCTGCTAACCACATATGAAATTGCTGAGCCACAGCAACAGTACCTAAAACATTCCCAGCCAAAACCCACACTTGTAACAGAGCAAGTAGTGACAGCTATAACAAGTAGCACATTAATCCACAGAAAATGAGATTCCTTCCATGCAGGTCTCCAGCAGCTCTTTCCCCAAAGACTCATGATCCTTGTATATGGCTGAGGGCTCAGCACAGCCCGCAGACATCCATACAGCATGTGGGGTCACTGCTCAAAGCCAAGCTTTGGTTGTGTTTCCAGACTCCTCAGCTCATAGGTAAACTACCCATTTGGCCAGACTTCAAGATGGCTGAGCCAGAAAACTGCAACAATCCCCTCGGTCCCCAATTTATATCATGAGCAGACAGTCTGACTAACTCATCAAGCGAGTCATTCTTCAATTAAAGTGTTCTTCCAGTAACGTTATTTTGGCTTTTCCAGCTTGGCACTCACATCTCAAATCACCCCTTCATATTACAAGCACAATAAAGAATTTCAATCCCTCCTCAGCCTTAAAGAACCCCCGTGACTATTGCCATCCCTGCTCCTGGTTCTTCCAACCTGAGCCCCATCCCTGTTCCACTTATCCCTCAGCCTTCCCTTCCTCCTCTCCACCACCCTGTGCCTCTCTCCATTGACTCTAGCACACCTGTCGCTTTTGTTCCTTTATTTCCTTGAGTTGGTGCTTTCCTGATTCTCTGCTAGGACTGCTGCTCTCCCAGCACAATGGGTCACTTTCAGTCCCAAAGGGTGCCAAGAGTTTTGCATCAGGAAGGAGGAAAAGCTCTGCTTTCCTCCACTGACACACTAAATGCCTAGCAAATTTGCCCACTGTCAGTAAGTTACCGCCTTTGCACTCGTCAGTACCAGATAAACACCTCAGCTCCCTCTCCCAGATGCTCCTCTGTAAACATTACCTTAGTGACACCGAAAGGCTGCAAGAAAAGCTGTTAACAGGAAACAAGGTTCAAATTCACAGACACAATACCTGTCCTGGAAGACAGCAAGCACCTTCCAGACCCTTCTAAAACACGTGCAGTATTTCAAACAATCAGCCCATAGGAGCCTCAGCCAGGGCTTTTGTTGGTGCTGGTGGAGGGCCCAGCACCCAGCAGTTCTTCTCACCGAGTCTCTGCTGGGGGAAGGAAAGCTGGGCTGGGAACTAATGTACATGTATATTGAAATGTACCCTAAAAAAAAGGCAAGCATAGTTTGAATCTAACAACTATAATCCTGTACATTTAGATCTCTGATTTCCTTAGGGCCTCCTGCTAGCACAACGTGTTACAGGATTACAGCTGGGTCATAAGGACAGACAAGAAATAACACACTGATTGTCCCCTCTGGGACCAAAGTAAAATTTTGGAGTTATGCAGAACTGTAGCCAGGGAAGAAAAATAAAAATCCAGAAGAAGAAACAAGCAAGAAGCAGGACATCCCAGCTTAGTTTTCACAGGAACGTGCCTGAAGTTTCGATCTTGACTATCAGTGCAAGTCACAGCATGAAGATACCTTCTCTAATCAATCAAAGAACATTTCAGATAGGATTCAAGTTTGCCAAAGATCTGGAGGACCTTTGGAAACCTTGTGATTTATGTATTTCTTGGTTTATTTTTACAACGTAATTGTTAATGGGCTGCTCTGTGCCCAAGCCACTCTGTTCAGCAGGCACAGGGTGTTCTGCACTGCCCTTCAGCCAGCAGTGCCTCCTGACAGCTCTGTCCTGCACACGAATCCAGAAAACCACTTTTCACTCCAGCATTGCGAGTTAAACGGCGTCTCAAGATAAAAGCAGCCCTGAAAGCTCTCATCTCCAGGGGGAAAACAATGACCGTGGACCAATTCCAGTCCCCAGGAGAGCCATCTCAGTAAGCAGCTGTCATTGCTGCAAGATTGCTGTGACAATTTCTACTGTCACTCCATCCCTCTGCACTGTCAGCACGCTTCCTATAGGCCATGAACTCTGTCAGTGCACACAAGGTACGTGCAGAAAATCTGATCTGCACACCTTTGATTTGCTAACCAGCAGATGCAGCGTTACAACGGTACAGAAGAAAAGCCAGAACACAGAGCACGTATTTCTCTATCCACTTTTCTGCAAAGTTTTACAGCTGAAAACGCAAACCACTCCACTCACCATAAGCAGGAACAGATGTACAGTTTATGACAGGAGACTCTGTTTCCAGCTTCTCCGAGGGTCAGGAGCCTCAGCCACACCCAGGGCTGCAGGACACGCACACACACCAGTACCAGGGAGCTGCTAAGAGGACATCTGCACGCAAGGTGCACGTGGCAGCCTGGACTCAAACCAGGCCTCACCCAAACAGCTGTGCACAGCCCTAACACTTTGTGCCCCTGGGGAGGGACTGAGTGTTGCAGAATGCCTGCATCCCTCCCACCAAGCCAGCAGGCATCAGGTAGAGATCGCCTTGGAGATGCCTTCCCTGCTCAGTGTCTGAACACACACTCAGAAGCTGTGCTGTGCATTTGCAAAGGCAGCAGGACCAAGGCAACAGCACTCAGCTCAGCATCCCAGCAGCTGCCAGGTCCTCTTCAGAGGCAGTGCTCCAAGCAAGGGCACCCAGGGCACAGGAGCAGAAGGGACAAAGTGTAGGCTCCCTGCCCTTCAGCATCCTGCTGGCACGAGGGAGATAGTCTGTGCAATTTCTACTTTAAACAAATATCTCACAAAAAGCCCTTTTTCACAAGGACACAGGAATGAGCAGCATGTTTGTTTTTTGGTTTTTGGTTTTTTTTAGGTTATAGTTTCTGGTAACTCGTGAGCAGCAGATCATGAGCAAGTATTTAGCATCATCTGACAGCATGTTGGCAGGGCTGTGCCTTCAGGCACCCAACACGAGACAGAAGCACAGCAGGAATTTGCCAGGCGCTGCCAAGGGATGGGCAGACCTGAGCCAGAGGTTGCACCACCCAGGACCTGCAAGAACAAAGCCCCAGAGGACAGAGCTTCCACAGGTTGGAGATGCTCAGCCATGCGTTCCTACACATGAGCTCCTAGGAGCCAAATTCTATACGATACCCTGTGTCTGCAGATGAAAACATCATTATCTGTTGGACTCAATGATCCTTATGGGTCTCTTCCTACTTGGGACGTTCTGTGATTCCATGTGCACACTCCAAAGGAGCTCTCCCAAAGCTGCCATCCATAAACACAACTGGAGAAGCACGTGCAGCCTACTGGCACACGGTGGGAAGCCCATACACAGACACCTCTTCCTGTTATCGGCAGTTCTATAAACTGCAGAGCTGAAATTATCATAAAAGATAACAATGTGTTTAAGCATTACCTTAAAGCAGGAACTGATGCAGCACAATTGCTGGACACAATGGTCCCATCCAACTCAGGGCATAATTCTGTGATTCACACCTCACCGGAGGTTGAGTGTGACTAAGAAAGTCAATGAACCTGAATTTTATCCATAAACAAAAGACTTAAGTAAGTTTTTCCAGGGTTTTTAATTACACAGTGAGCATATCTGATAACAGTGACTCCCGTTGGCTAGATATCTAAGAGCACTTCAAACTGAGAGCACCTCCTTTCATGTCCTGGATCTTTAATCAGCGCAATTATAACTAAAGGAGCATTCAAAGGCACCATTTCCAGCTCACACACTCAGGCACATCGTTGAGCAGCACCAACTCCAGGCACACCTGAAGCAGTGAGGAATTCACCTCCAACGTTCTCTGCACACACCATGATCTATGGTGCAGAGTTCCTTCCCATGCTCAGCAACGTCATCCCTCCTGAGCTCCAGAAGTGGGATGGAGGTGAGCAACTGAAGGAGGGCTGTGTTAGGACAGACCGATTCATAGCACTCTCTGGTTGCTAATCCTTTGCAGAACTGGGATTTGCATACTTCCAGCAACGCCAAGGGCTATGAAAGAGGCCAACGCATGTCACACAGCATCATCAAAGCAATACTGTCAGATCTTTCGTTGTCATCTTTACAAATGCCGAACTGAGAACAGGGAAACATTTTCCCCCGGGGCTGCACGTGCCGCTCAGCCCTTCCGTAAGGAGGAAAGAGGACCGTGACCCCGCTGCACCCTCCCTCCCTGACACAGCTGCCGGTGCCCCGGGTCGGCGGCTCATGAGAGCAGAGGGACGCACCTCGAGCACAGAGCAGGCAGGGCAGCTCCAGGTGGGCTCCGGCTCTGCGTCCTCAGCACTAAAGACGCAGCCAAAGCTCTGGAGCATCACCAGCTGCGTCCCCTCTGCCGTTAATTACCGCACCCTCGGCAGCCTCATTCTGGGACTCGTCCTCACATTCATTTCCAGTCCCCGCAGTACAGAACTGTCAGCAACCACCACAAACTCACACACTTGCTTACTCCGACCGCAGAAAAAATTGCCCTCGGAACAACGATAACGCACCTCCGTGTTATCAGAGCCTCGCAGACACACGTTCGCCTGCACGGGAAGCAACCCAACCAGATGGAGGGGATGGCCGCACGGTCCTCCCTGAGCACAGGGCACCGCCGCCGCTCCCGGACCCGAACTTACGGACCTACCAGCGAGAGCGGCACTTCTCATCGATAGCACGGCCTCGGAAGGACGCGCCAGCGTGCGGCATCGCCGAGAACGCATCGCTCTCCCTCCCCGCGGTCCCGCCCGTCTCCGGCCATCGCACCGGCTCCGCTCCCGCAATACTCACGGGCCCGCACTCCGCTCGCCAGCGGCCCGGCGCTCACGGGGGCAGGGCGCGCTCCTCCCCGCGCTGCAAGCACGCACCCGGGCCGGCGGGCACTGCGGGGCCGCGCTGCCGGCGGCGGTACTGCAACCTCCCCCCCCCCCCAGTACTGCTCCTGCCTCCGCCTTCCCGGCACCTGCTCCACCGCCCCTTTGTTGCCGCTGCGCATCGCCAGGTCCCCGTACCGCGCTGGGAGTGGTGCTGGGGCAAGGCGATGTGCACGGGGGTCCTGTTGGGCCGGGCTGCGGGAGGTGGGGGGGAGTTTCCCGTCTTCCCCCAGAAATGTCTTTGTGGCTACGACGCTGTTCCCTGCCCACATGCCTTTGGGGAAGCAAAAGTGATCTTGCCCGTGAGCTTGCCCATATCATAAACGCAGAGAACGCTGGCAGAGCTGCCGCCCCTTCTGAGCAAGCAGGAACCAAGTCCCGCTTGCAAAGCGCACCGTCTCCTGCCAAACCACAGCCCTGCAGCACCGACCCATCTTCAACCTCCGTGCCAGACCCACGGGACCTGAGGCCGGGCTGAGTTTGCTAAGTCCCTGCCGGGAAGCCCAGGTCGGAACCCGTGCACTCCTTGCCGCGCCACTCGTGGACCCTCGGCCACCCCACAGCCCCAATGCCCCCTGATAGAGCAGCTCGCAGACGGCCGGCAAGCTGCACGCCCCCGCCTCCCGGCACCGCGCAGCTCCGCTCCCGCTGCTCGCAGACTCCCACCCCACGCTGCCAGAGGAAGGAAGGGGACCACCCACGGAAAAGAGAAGCTTTCCCCCGGCTCTGGAAGCGTTACAGAACGGGAAGATGAATGGAAGCGATCCACTCCGCGGGGAACCTCACCCACCTACCCCACCCTGCCCGGGGGCGGCCGGATCCGCTGCGGGGGATGCAGGGCGCTGCCTCGCCTGGCTCCATCCCTACCTTGTGCCGCGCTCCTTAGCGGAACAAAGCCGTGCCAGCCCTTTGTTGGCGCCCTCCTCCCACGCCGCAGCAGCGCAGCAATGGCAGGGTGACCGCGGGGGAGCAGGCACTCCTTTATCTTATCTGCCCCACTGGAAGAGGAACGTGCTCTTATTAAACTCCAGAATCCTCGTGAACTCGTTGGAGAGGCATATCGAGGTGGTCCCGAATTCTATTTATATTCAGTCCCATTTTCAATTCCTTTGTTTAAAGCTTTCACAGCCTGATGAACACCGAGCTGCCACCGCGTGGACCTGCACAGGTGGCTGCACTTTGTGCAACGGCAGGAAACCTCTCCTCGAAGGTCTGGCCTCAGGGCAGTGAAAGCAGCTACAGAAGTGGGAGATCAGAAGCACCCCCAGCCCAAATCCCTTTTGTCCACCCTCGCTTTCCCGTGCAGCCCTGCCTTGCCAGCAGCCACTGATGGACATGTCGCAACCTGTGCCTTTGCCAGGGCTGAATCACCCTGCGCTTGGAGAGCTTCTCCCACTCTCTTTCCAAAATCTCTGTTAGTGCAATTTCTCCTATGTTCCCAGAGGGCATGAAGAGCAGTTTACTGCTGTGCTGTGTGGCAGTCTGTTATATACTGAAAGCTTTACTCATCTCCCTTGCTTCCCTCTGCATTTGGCAGCGGCAGTCTGCCCAGCTTGTCCCTATGGGTCACATCACTGTGCTCTACCATCCCTAATGCCATGGCATGTCCACATGTCTCCCATAGCCTCCACATCCCATGCTGCTCTCACAGAAGGCTGCCACTGTTTACTCATGTACCCCAGTGGCCAAGCTTTTGCCCTGAAGAAACAGGGTTTGTCCCTGCTGCATCCTCGTAAGAGCAAGATGCTTCCTACTGTCCATATTCCCTTGGGTACACTTTCTGGGCAAAAGTGAAGAAAAACAGCAGTTAAGCCAGTTTGTTTCCTCCTTGGCCAGCTCAATTCAGCTCTTGGGGCCAAGGGAGGCTATGAGAGCCTCATTGTGCCCATTTTGTATTTGTCTCCTCTCACTGTTGTGATGTAAGCACTCAGTAATAAATGTGGCACATTTAACGGGTGGAGAAATGGCAGACCCTGGGCAGCAACAGCCATAGGGAGGGATCTTAATCCCTGCTGGCACACTGCATATACCCAGCAACAACTAGGAAGGTTCAATTGTCTCGGATTGCACTTGCAGACAACATTACAAATGCAAGTCTACACACAGCCCCAGCTTAATAAAAAATAAAAGGCGGATCCCTTTTTTGCTGGAAAATTCTGTGTCACCGGGTTGCAGCACGAGGAGGAAAAATCTCACTTGAGGCCAGGATTCTGCCTAGGGAAGGGCTTAGCACTGAGCCTGTTGGCCAGATTTTCCTCACCTTCTGCCTGCACAGGTGGTGGGTGCAGGCTGGCACCTTGCTCCTGTCAGCTCCTGGAGCAGAACAAGGGCTGGAACTGGGCTTGCTAGCAGCTCAGCAGAGCAGTGCATTCATAAGCAGGCAGGTGAGAGCACCCCAGCCTTGCTTCTCACGCCATGCTTCAGTTCACATAAAACCAGCACACATCCAGCCATCATTTCCTTTGTTGTCTTCACACAGGTGAGTGTCCACATCTAGACAATTAACATCCAGACAATCCCTGTAAATGGCATCCCAGCAGGGTGATGTATGCTGCCACTGGTTTTGGCTCCTTGCAAGTAAGAAATGGGAAAGAAAATGGGAAAAGAGGAACCTGTATATTTTAAAACCTAACAAAACCGGACTATATGAATGACTTATCTCCCCCAGCCCCTTGTGATCACCATGCTTAAGGCCAGAAAAGTCCATCAGCCCTGATAACCTAGCAAACAAGGACATCCTCTTCTGCAGAAAAGAAGGCAGCGTTTGGAGGCTGCAGCACAGCATGCAGGGAGCATGAGGCCTTTGCTGCTGCTACAGAACCTGCCAGCAGCTGAAAGCCACTTTGTAGGAAGGTTAAGTTTACAGTGTAACTGAAACATCTTTAAATATCTGCAGCAGGGGCATCTTGCTAGAAGTCCAGTCCTGTCCAAGCTGTAAAGTGGCTGGGGTAACACTGAACACAGCTGGGATGTTCCTGGGTGAGCTGTCAGGAGCACACAGGGACAGGGAGGATGTACCTCTCCATGAGGACCTGTATTTCTCCACAAGGACCTGCAGTTAATTCTTTACAAGCTTGTTTCCTGCAGACCAGACTTCCCACAGCCACACTGCTGGATGAGGAGGTCGTCCGTGGGTCACAGCCAGCAGCCTGGGAGCTCAGGGATAAGCAGGGGGGATTCCCTTGGATGAGAGAAGAGTTCTCCAGCCCAGGCCTGTGGCAAGAAATGCTTCCTTGCAGGGCTCTGTTTTATTTCCCACACATCCACAGTTTTTCAGACCAGCAGGTTAGTGGTTTGCACAGCTTTTGGGACAACAAAGTTGGTGGCCATCTTCTGAAGATTTTGGGGGACACATCTTCCACAGGAAGGGGAACGGCTCTGTGCTGTGGCTGTGATGGTACTTCATCCAGCTGTCAGCACCTGCCATTGGTGATATGCAAACAGAGCTACTCTGGCAGCTCTGTGCCATAACACAAAGGGCTCCCCGAAGGATTAGTGGGGTTGGCAGCACTGCCATCAACTTATGAAATCCTGAAAGCACAAACAGAAAGCAATGATGTAATGTAGTCAGGAAAACAGAGAATTTCAACACAAAGTGCCTCCTGCAGAAAGAAGGAAGAAGCAGCAGCCACAGCATCACTTTACCTGCAGCTGGTGCATGTGTGTGCAGAGATGTAGGAGCCTGGCTGAGCTGACCGGATGCAGGGAGGCTGAGAAACCTCTCAAGACATCACATCTAATATTGCAGCTGCTTCCTTCCCCATTGCTACCACCCTGCCCTCCCTGCCCAGGGGTGCCAGCGCTGCCTCCATCCATGCCCAGTCTCCTACCAGCCCTCTCCTTACTTTCAAGAAACGAAGTCATTTTAGTGAACTAGAAACAGGCCAACAGACTTCAAAAGGCTGAAGTATATGTCATTCCTCTGTGCTTCCACAAAATACATCTTTTTGCAGCTTTTCCTTCTGTTTACAGCACAGGCAGAACTGGGTGGGACCGTGCACTCAGGAACCAAATCCTCAGCCACGGATGACCAGCGTAATTGTAGCTGAACTGGTTCCACTGCAACTGCAGGCACACAACAAAATTGCTGATGACACACAGGGATGTCACATCACTCCGTGACTCCTTCTTTCCAGGCTTAGAAATGTAACAGGAATGAAGGCATCACTAGAACATGGGAAAAGAGCAGGAGTCATGCAGGGGGCTTAGGGTAAGGGTGGGAAGGCAGGGTGACACCACAGCAGAGGAACAGGGCAGGGAAGTGTTTGCAAAACCCAAACCGAGTGAAAAGCAGGAAGCTGTGAGAAGGAGCACGCAAGTGATGGCAACAAGGCTAAACCAGCATCCTACCTGCAGGCTGCCGGATCTGCAAGAAGCGAGGCTGGTTTCACAAGTGTGAAAATAACTACAGAGTTTTGCTGTGGAGGAACTGGGCGGCGTGGTGACCCCTCATGAGGACATGCCAGGCACTGCTCTCCAGCCTGCAGGGCAGGCAGAGGGGAACATCTCCTGTAGCTGCCTGCAGCACTAGGGGCTGAGGTGGGTGCCAGGAGATGGGTGCCCAGCTGTCCTCAGTGACACAGAGAGGCTGTGAGCCCATCTTGCCCCTCCGATATGCACACACTGAGAAACAGAACCTGAAGAAAGGGTTGAAATACATGGCTCAAAGACAAAGATCCTTCCTCCTGTGTTCAGAGCAAGCAAGTATGCAAAACAGGAAACGTCCCCATGCTTAGCATAGACATGTCTGTGGTGACAGGTGGGAACTGAAGGCTTTGCTCTGGGAGTTGGGAGCAGGGCGCAGGGGACACCACCACCCTGAAGTTCCTGTTGGGGAGACCAGAGTGGCAGCAAGCTATGGTGGGACAGAACCAAAACCCCAAATGGTTTGCAGAAGCAGCTTTGGGATGTGCAGATGCAGATGAGCTGCAGCTCAGACCACTTCCTACCCACGTTCCTTGGACATCTTTTCCCCAGTGGTTCTTAGCCCACCTGTTTTTAAATTCTCATCATATTGTAAAATAATCTGTGCTGGCATTTAACACTGGAAGTGGAAAATGAAACCCAGATGTTTTTTGGTTCGTGTTCTGCTCAAGATGGGCTGCAAATAACATATTATGAACATGCAGAAGGAAGGGAGAAAAAGCCACCAGGTGAGCAGCATAGGAGAGCAAGAACAACGAGCAAACCTAGAGAAGCTATGTAAAAGGAACAGAAGAGAGAAAGAAGAGCATTCCTTTAGGTCAATGCCTTGGGGCAGCAGCAGTTTGCCATGGCAAACAGATGCAGAAGACAACCAAGACAAGTCAATTATTTCTAGAGGCAGTGGAAAAGGCACCACACGCTGAGAGGAAGGTGGAAAGCCCTCAAACAAAAGAGACGGCGGAGCCACTGTGCACAGAAGTGGCCTGATTATCTCTGACAAACGTATGTTGACGTTTGCAGGCTCATCACAAACCAGAACAGCTTGCAAAGCTGTGAGCGATGATCGGTGGCGTTGCAGCTGGGTGACAATATTTGCAGACACAGAGCCAAGCGGCAGCACACACAGCCGTGGGAGGCAGGTTGTGCCCCAGCCACTGAGCCCCCAGTAACTGAGCAAACACAAATCAGAAAGGGAAAGGGGATTTTTCAGCTGTGTGTAGCCATCTGAAAAAAGAAACAACTCAGGGTTGGTTTTTTTGTTGGTTTTCCCCCCCCCCCTCTCTTTGCTATTCGGAGAACGTCTGTGTCGTTTGAGAAGAGGCACAGCAGGGAGCTGGCACTTGCTTTGCCAAAGCAGAGAGAAAGAACAGTCTCTATTAAAGTCACTACTCTCGCAGGGATTATAAGTATAAAAAGAGGTGAATTTATACCGTTGAACCTAATCCACAGAAAACAGCACGGCAAGGAGGCTGCGGGCAGCGTGCCGACATGCAAACCATATTAAAATCCTATAAAGGAGCACCAGGAAGCACACCTTCCTGCAGAGGAGCCTTCAGCCTTGCAGGGTCTCCCTGTGAGCATGGATGCAGGGCTGAGCTCAGATAGGCTGCGCTTAGGCTCCCAGCATTGGCTTCCCTGTGGCCAAGCACCATGCCACAATGCAGGGAAAAACACCTTGGAAATGAGCCTTTACCTACTGTGCTTCTACCTGAGCACAGCCCACTGTGGTGCTCACTGTGCTCTGAATGCACCCACCCCAGATCCTACCAAGTCTGCTGCTGTTTGTGCAGTGGTCATACTCTGCTCAGCCTTCCCAGCCTGCTGGCTGGCATGGCACAAGATGCCACAGCGGGGCTGGAAGCCAGCAGGTGCTTTCCAAACCAGCAGAACTCAAAGCACTGGGATAGCCCAGAGCAACTCGTTACAGGCTCGTCACTCAATTGTCTTCCTTGTGAAAGGGAGGGAAGGTCTGCAGCAGGAACAAAGCAATTCGATTCCAGGAAAAATAGAACAATTTACTGCTAACGCCGGTCAAAGTGTGGTTTTGGCTGTTTTGAGTCAGAACAAGCACTTATAAAAATGAATAATTGAAGACATCATAAGCCTTGCTTTAGCTCTGCAGCAACCATAAATGCTTGCTCCTGAGCATAAAGATACACCCCACAAAAATGTCACGGATGCAGCAGCCTGTACAACTTCCCAAGGAGCTTTGTGCTGATTTACACCCTGAAAAGCCCAAAGCAAAAACATACAGCTCTCATTTCTGATCAGTTTTACAGCTCCATGATGAAATATGCATCACTCATACTCCACAATAATATTTCATTTTGCAGACAATGTAAGATTCCTGTCATTAACCCTGTCCTTGCTTCTAGGTCATTAGACTTTGTCAGCAATGGGAGACAGATGCACACTGTTCTCCTTTAGCACCTTACCGTGCTTTGAAGCAAAAATCATTGAATTTGGCCAGTGTTGTGGGTTATTTAGACAGGGCTGCAGTACTGTTACAAAGCTGTTTGTGGGACGTGCCAGCACTGTGCTGTGGCATGCAGGTTCCCCCGGCTGCAGTGACACCATCATGAGGGGATCAATAGGGTCGAGGAGGGCCCTACCCTGGGTAAACAGCTCCAAAATAAAGCAGGCTAGTATCCCAGCCACCCACCCTACAACCACGTACCATGGTACATGAGGGGTGGCACAGCAGTGATATGCAGTACAGTGCCAGAGAAAAGAGAACAGAGGAGGTGGAAGGATTTAAGCCCTGTCTCTAAGCCCAAAGTTACCCGAGGCAGTCTAAATGGAAAGAGTCACTGCACTGATGCAAAACAAGCTTAAACCTGTGCCAGAAGCACAGCAAGGAATCAGCATCTGTGTGAGCCAGCGCAGGGCAGCGCTGGGACCCTGCTCTCTGTGATGCTCCACCACCCTGCCACCTCATGGAAAAAAGCTGACATCCTGTTTCCATTGGCAAGCCTAGCCTGAAGCTGTTCCAGTGACTTCTCCCAGGTTTGACACGTCAGTCCCAAAATGGAGCCAAACACAAGGAAGCCGGGTGCAGATGGGTTTCTGACCCGAAATCCCACCTGCTGCCCAAAGCGCTGCCCAGGAGGAGAGCTGCAACTCCCTCATGCCTCCCTTTGTCAGAGCTCCCAGGGATGTTCACCAGTGCCTGCAAACCACCCTGCCAAAAAGGCATGCCGTAAAACCTCATTGATCGTGCTGCAGAGAGTGGGAGGCAGCTAATGCATGGCACAGGGCACCGGAGCCTGCAGCCCTCGGTCGATAGCTGAGCAAATGGAAAAACGATGGTGGCCAAAAATGACCCCCGTACATTTACACAACAGGAAGAAAAGAGATAGGAGGATGTGATCTTGCAGGAAGGACTGCACAGGGATGGCTGGGTTGTTGGCAGGCACCACCAGCAGCTGCCCCAGCATTCCCACCAAAACCACATCCCCACCACATGGTTTATCCATGTCCATGGCCACTCTCCAGCCCTCTGCCTTCCCCATCTGACCCCACTCAGAGCTGAGCAAAGCCCCTCACTCTGGCACTGCCAAAGCTCAGCACACAGGATCCAGGCCACCAGGGCTCTTAGCTCCATCTATTGTCCAAAACTCACAGCTAGCAGGGCAATAAGGAAATTCACATCTGCAGGAAAAGCTGCTCTTCTCCATGCTTATGTTAGTCAGAAATCATTCATGAATAATTTGTCTGCTCTTAACCATGTGTTTGAGTGGATACAGATAGGCCTCAGGCTGCAGGATAACCTGCTGCCAGAGTTGGCAGCTCTCACTGCACTTTAGAACCATTATCCAGATCGGAAAAGACCCCTTGGATCCCCAAGTCCAACCCCAGCCCTCTCCACCACACCTACTCACCACATCCCTCAGTGCCACATCTCCACAGCTCTGGAACACCTTCAGGGACACTGATCCCACCTCCCTGGGCAGCTGTGGCAGTGCCTCACCAGTCACTGCAACAGGATGGACAAATCCTGCGAGAGCTCAGTGGGATGGTTTGGACTGGGGGGCATGATGCACACCAGATCTCTGACTTTGTCTTCTGCTCCCTGCCACAGAACAAATCCTGGACGCAACTGGGCTGTGCTGAAAGGAGCAGTACCTGGCTCAGCTGCCAGCCTGCATGGGAGCGGGTAGGAGCTGGCAGGGTCTGAACAAACACATCACAATGTCCCTTTTTGGCATGAGAAGCACCAGTGTGCCAAGGGCCCTTGCCAGGAGTCAAGCAGCACTCCGTGGGGCCGGGGAAGTTTGTCTGTGATCCCCAAGGAAGGGGACACACTGCTGCCAGAGCCTAGCAGGAGTGCCCCTGCCCAAGCTACCTGCCGCAGCATGGGAAGAGCCCATCTGTGTGTTTGGGAAGGGCTGACAGATTGGCATCCATGCCCCTGCACAGTGCTCCATCCGTCCACGGGCTGCACCAAAATAGCATTTTACAGCCTGTCAGCCTGCCTGCTGGATGACATAAACAGTGTTTGCTGTTTTTAGCAAAGCGAGGGTTGTTGTCTCTTGTACGTGCTGTATCCAGGGTGGTGGGGAAGACGAGGGCACAGGGCAGGGCAGCTCGGAGCAGGCGTCCCTGGGGCACAGGTCCTCGAGCCACAGCAGTGCAGACCGTGCCAAGCCTGGCTGACAATGAGCGTCCTGCTTTGCTTTTGTAGATGGCTATATATATAACTCCAAGCTTATTTTTAATTCAAAGGAGAAGCTCCAGTCCACTGGCCATCATTGCTGGCTGGGATTGGACCTAAAAGAGCAAGCAAGGCCAGGCTGAGCGTAAGGCTGATGAAGGCTGGGAGCTGAAATCTGCCTAGATCCCAGTCAGGGAGAGTCAGCTAATCAACCAGTTCTATGCTCTGTGTTACTGGATGAGAGAGGACTGATTTGAATCTTCACCCTGCCTGGAAAAATTACTGTCAAGTAAAAAAAAAAAAGTTCAAATTCTTCAAATGCTGGACCAGTAGCTCAACCAAAATAGGGAAGAAAGCAAACAAGCAGCTCAGTGATGGCTCCACCCTGTTTCACCCTGTTCCTTAACACTACAACTCTTTTCCCTAGCTGAATCCCATGCCTATACATCAGAAAATCATTTATTACACACATCCTTGCCTTCCCCCAGACAGCCAGCTTTCAGATTGCCACGAGCCCTGCCGCATGCAGGAGGCAGCCTGTTTGCCCAGCTCTGTCTGCAGTGCAGCTCTGCCAGCACTGCCTCGTCCCAGCGATTCCCTTCTTTGGTGCAGCAGCAGTTCCAGCTGCTGAAAGGAGAAGCACAAACTTCTCACACAGTGATTCATTTATGAACACATTGGAACAAAAAAAAGTCACGCACATCCGAATGTGTTAATACAAGCCCGTAAACGCCCTTTCTCCATCAGCTGCAGAAAAGTCTTCCAAGTTACCCAGAGCAGTGGCTGTTCACAGGCACCTGGAACAGTGGAGCCTCAGACAAGCCAGCTTTCAGGCACTGACTTCCCCCAAAACTTCACTTCTCTTTGCATTTCCTAGAAATTCCCAAACTGCTCTTTCTCTTCTTATGGATACTTTCACAAGCTGACACTTTGAACTAAACAGCATAAGTGACCCCAAAAACAAGTGACGGCTGGAAAAGTTAATGGCAAGACCCAACTGTTAAGCCAGTGAGTGCAACAGCAAATGGAAAATAGAGGATCTTAACGAACAGCTCATCGTGCCCTTAGGGACAGTGCTGTGCTGTCCGGACTCCATTCCTAAGGAGACTGCAGCAACAGCCAGGACTCCCAGGATCGGTAAGCATGACTTTTCTCCCCTCTTCCTAAATACTGGCTTTGCTCTTCTTTTCGACTGAACCACACACAAACCTTCCCCCCATCATATGAAGATTCCTCTCTGAGCCTTATTCTCAGAAGAGATAATGATCATCTTAATCCAAGAACTGCTCATCTCCTTTACACTCCCCACACTTTTGTTTCCAGAACCACTGTTTGCAGATCCAAACTCCTCAACCCAGAGCAGTCAGGAACAGCAGCACACAAATCCATAGCTCTGGTGGAGGTACTGCAGGGGCACCTCTGGAGCAAGTTCTTTCTGCAAGGAGCCCCAGCAGCACTGGCTTTGCTCCTTGGCACAAATCTGTGCTACCCAGGGCTGAGCCCCAGAGCAATTCGGTGCTGTGACAGCAGCAAGGAGTGTGCTGCCCGTGCTGCCTGCAGGCACTGCTAAAGGAGCACAGGGCTCCAGGAGCCCAGCTAAAGCCCTTTGAGGGAGCCAGAGGAGGTGGAAAGCACACATGGCATTTTTTGAACCATTTTGTGAAGCAAGTTTGTGCATGTATGTGTCTGCATTAAACTTCAATTCTGAATGACATTGTTCTTACACGTGATATTCTGATTTCTGCTGCTAAATGAATACGCTTCCAATAATGCACGTGAGCTTTAATTCTCGTGGCAGTCTCTGTATTTACTGAATGCTACCAGATCTTCTTAGTTTACCTGTTACTTCTCTGAAAAGGCACCACTGACATTTACATGCCAAAGAATTGCTGTTTCCCAAACAAGAAGAATAGCAGTGAGGAGTACATGGAGCAGGGTAGGGACAGCACTCTCAGCACCAGAAGTGCCCCCAGGGGGGGCCTCCTTCCCACCATGGAGTGTTGGAGCCCAACAGCTGGGAAACCACAGCTGTTCACAGCTGTTCAGCTTTCCTGAAAGCCCTGTCACATCCAGAAACAAAATTCACGGTAACCTCTTTGCAATTCAACTTGCATTGAAGCCGCTATGCCATAGATGAGCAACTTCTGAAAATACGACATTTAAGTGGTTCACAAAAGAAAAAACAAAATCAACTCTGCAACAGAGTTGCTCTGAAATACCATTTCTCTCAAAAATTATAGAGCTAGGGCACTCTAGTGGCCATGCTGTAATTCACATTTCTTACTCAGTGCGCCACTCCCCATAATGGGCTGCATCTTATTTCAGGGAAAAATTCCTGCATGGGGAGCAGGGCAATACAACAAAGAGATGTAGATATCCATTTCCTGAATGATCTAAAGCACGTGAAGGTCCCATCAAGTTTCTGAGAGCCTTGGGACAGTTTGTCAGGCTGAACATGGCATGTTCCCACACCTCCAGTTCCAGACAAATGTGCTCTGATGAGCAGAGCAGCTCAATTAAAGAAGAGTATGACTCTGTGGTACACAGATGCGCTCTTGCAATCCAAAAACACAATTGAGGTGGAAAAATAACAACAGTACCATAACTCAATACAATCAAAAAGAGGAAGTTTGCATTACTCTGGGGTATGAGTTTGCATACTCATGCTGTAGGTACAGCGACAAAACAACCCTTCAGCAACAAAGCTTTTGAGATTTGAATGCAAATCTGTGCTCCCAACCAACTGTTCAGTCAGCCAGGTGGAAGTTCAAGCACATCGCTGCTAACTGAGCAGAACTCTGCACAGAAACCACTCCCAGACATCCCCAAACCTACCAACTTAGTTCTGAGTTCCCACCATGTCAGTGCAGCACAGTCAGTGAGCACCTAAGAGCAGCTCTCCAGCCCGCTTCTCTGCATGCTGGCTTTACTACAGGGCCAACATCCTCGCTGCTATTAAGGCCCCATCCTGGCTCTGCTAACTGGATGTGACACCACAGAAAAGCCACTGAGGTACACAGAATTAATTTCCTTCAGACGTGTTGATTCAAACTGTAGCCTCCTGTAGTTAGCTAGTATTCGAAGGTGTGGGGGGTTTCATCACTTCTACTTCCTTTAAAACTCTGAAGTTAACGAAACCCTTATCCACTTCAGGAACTCACCATGAGGAGCTCAGCAGGCTTCGTTGTTTGCTCACTGCTGCTGCTGCTGGCATTACATGGCACAGAGGTGGCTGCCCAGGATGACCAGACTGACCCCAAAATGTCATGTGCCAACTGGATGGGAGGAGCACCAGGACACCCTGGCCACAATGGGCTGCCTGGAAGGGATGGCAAGGATGGAAAAGATGGACAAAAAGGGGACAAAGGAGAACCAGGTTGGTGAGGAGCTTGGGGTACACACATGCTGGAGCACATGGGCAGTCCCAGGATGAGCCCCAGGCCCAGTACACATGACACCTGGTGGGTGCATCCCACGAGCAGTGGCTGACCATGTCCAGATTGCTTTTGAATGCCTCCAGCAATAGAGATTACACAGCCTATGGCAAAAGCTAGGTAGATGGCTGTTTTTTCAATTAACAATTATTCCCCAGACACACAGCTACCAGCAGCTTGGCACACCTTGGGGGGTGGGGATGTGATGTCCCACACCATTGGGCACAGATGTCACCCAGCCTGCCTACAAGGCAGAAGACTGGGCTCCATGCTGCTGGGCAGCCATGATGCCACGGGCCACTCTGCAACTCTGGCACCAGGGTAGCAGAAAAGGACAAACAGATTCCAATCCAAATTCTGATTCCCAGGTCTACAAGGTGCCAGAGGTGACACAGGTGAAAAGGGTGCCACAGGTGCAGAAGGACCGAGAGGATTTCCAGGACACATGGGGATGAAGGGGCAGAAGGGTGAAAGCGCCTACGTGTACCGCTCCGCCTTCAGCGTGGGGCTGACGGAGCGAGCCCCCCACCCCAACGTCCCCATCCGCTTCACCAAGATCTTCTACAACGAGCAGAACCACTACGACAGCAGCACCGGCAAGTTCCTCTGCAGCATCCCCGGCACGTACTTCTTCGCCTACCACCTGACGGTCTACATGTCGGACGTCAAGGTCAGCCTCTACAAGAAGGACAAGGCAGTGATCTTCACCTACGACCAGTTCCAGAAGAACAATGTCGACCAAGCGAGCGGCTCCGTCCTGCTGCACCTCAGCTCGGGGGATGAGGTCTGGCTCCAGGTGTACGGGGAGGGCGACAACAACGGGGTCTATGCCGACAACATCAACGACTCCACTTTCATGGGCTTCCTCCTGTACCCAGACACGGATGACCATTAGAGCAGGGGGGCTACACGGGAGGGGACAAGGCCGCTTAACCCCACCTGCCTCCTGGGGCACTGGCACTACAGCTGCACTTGATTTACCAGAAAATTCCCCTGACCACGTGGGGACCACCATTGCCCAGGGTGGACTCCATCTCCCCTGAAATCACTGACTCGACACACAGGCGACTTCCGTGGGACCAAGAGTTCACTCCTACCTCTGCTCTTGCTCTTCTGATGGAAACCAGGGCCCCAAGTCAAACAGCACTCTGGCCACATCATGAAACGGTCGCTCTCAAGATGGGCCGGCTTTGCTTTTAAATTTAAAGCTGATTTTCATATATGTTACATTTAAATATCACATTCTACCTTACCCCTTTTTGTCGCTTGAATCCAGTTGATACAAAGGTACTTGTATCAGCCAGCATTACCTCCCTGCTTGAGTACAGCTGGAGCTGCTGGCTGGGCTTTGGACATCATCACTCCCCACCTTGTCAGGGCCTCTGATTTCCACCCATGGTTTGTCCTCCCTCCTCTTTAGCCCACACCTTCCCAGGTATACAACACACAGCAGAGCTAAGGCTTTACTACAAGCACAAGACAGCATTAAGGGCTTTGACTAAAAATACTCCCTACAGCAGCACTTCTCAAACCCCACGGGATTACCACACTGCACAGAGTATCACAATAAAGTGCTCTCTCAATACAGAACTCTCCTGCCTCTTTGTCTGCGTCGTTCGGAATGGCTTAGAGAAAGGGGATAGCCTCCCTTCATCAGGCAGCCCAGGAAGGAACATAACAGTCTGAGCATGCTGAGCTCAGGCAGGTGGGAAAGAACACCAGTACTGCTGCCTGTGCTACAGCACAGCTGACAGCACAGCCCCATTCCTGCAGCATTCACCCCTCAGGTGTGTTCTCTGGCAGCTCAGGGCGTGAGGACAGCACCCCAAAGATCTCTTGGCCTCCTTTTAGCAGAGAATGGCACAGCCCTTCTATACCTGCCCCCCTATCATGAAAGAAGCTCCTATAAGCGCAACAGGAAACTGCTTTGAACAATGTCTTTCCATGTCCCACAGGACTCCTCCTGACTTTTCCCCCACTGGCACAGCGACAGGGACTGAAACACCTACACCAGAATTATGCTGCGCTGCTCCTGGATCAGCAGCTGATTCAGCCAGCAATTGATCCCCTCCACTCCCCAAACATTGTGTTTTCACAGAATCACGGCTCTCAGAGCAAACACTGCAGCCAGTTCCCATGAGATAATAACCAATATAATGGGTTGCTGCTCTGCAATTTGGGCAGGTTATGAAGAAAGCTCTCTAATCCCATGATCTTGACAGCTATGTTTGACTCTTCCCTCCACATATCGCTGCTCGGTGAAAGGCAACATGCTCTCACTCTGAATGTGCAGCACTGAAAGATTAAAGTCACCACACTAACAGTGCAAAATAGCTTGGATGCAGCTGGAGACACTGGCCAGCTTCATCCTACAGGGAAACCATCTGTGAAAGCATCCATGCCCCTCTTAGGGACAATTGTAGGCTGATCCTAATTGTGCCTCAGTCCCATGTAATCATTTGTGGCAGTAATTAATCAGGATACAAATAGCAGCTGCACCAAGCCACAAAAGGCTGAAAGAGAGATAAGTGGTTTTCCTGGAAGCCCTGTTATCATATTTATTTGACAAGTATAAACTTGCTGGAAGCTTTTTGGCATGGAAGGCACAGGGATGAAGCCTACACGTAGCTGACCTGTCACTGCACTTCATGCAGGAAATGCCACCAGGTTCAGTTTTTCCTTTAGACAAAACCAATCCTGAGCACACCCAGACTGGGACAAGATGCTGTTTGTTTTTGACTTGTTTGTGCTAGATGAAAGCACTCAGTACATCAAGCATTGCGACACTTGTCCTGCATAACACCACTGCTGTTGGAGGAGAGCTGTGTGACCTTCCTACAGACAGCTTCACTACTTGCAGGGTGTTTATTCCCATGGAAATAGAAACATGAAACACAAAACACCAACACCTGTTTCCCCTTCAGGGGCACAGCAGATAATTTCAACCCACAGAAATCTGTGTAGTCCACCCATAAAGATATAGGAGAGCAAGGGGCAGAACAGGTGAGCTCACCCCAGGCTGCCCACCACATCCCTGAAGGAATCAGGACAGGAAGGATGATGGGGGATGAACAAACTTTTTTTTTTACACACCAGTCACCACCTGATGACAGGAGTGTCCTCTTGTGTGTCCTCTCAGAGGCTTCTTCAGCTGGGCCAATGGAACCAACAGCAGTGCCAGCAGCTCCTTTCTGTACCACAGATGCCTTGAACATATCCAAGGATGTACCTGCTAGAAGCTCCAATACAATCCCTTGTTGAGAAGCATTCCCACACCCACAGTCACCCAATGTGCATGTGGTTCTCAGCTCTATGTTCATCAGAGCAATAGACAGACTCAGGTTTTTTCCCCTCAAAAGGGGTTACATGAATTCATGTAACAAGACTAAAAAGGGTTCCTATGTGCATATCACAACTGCACATAAGATAGCAGGAATACAGCTAAAATTACAGCCGACTACAAGCAAACTGAATCTTCCATGAAGAAAATATTCACCAAAGGTCCCTTCTGTCAATTTAAAAGCTTTAAAAGGCACTGTTCCTCTGTCCCTCTGCCCTTAACAGCCTGCAGGAGCTTGAGAAAAAGATTACAATTTGGATTAGGATTCTGACTCTGCTGTCGTGTAAAGATCAACTGGATCACATACAGAAGGCAAACAAAACAGCTGGAGGTAAAAGCCTAGAATCTTCAAAACTCCTGCCTTCAAACTTACCAAGGACCATCTTACACAGTGCTGGGGCATTTCCAAAAGAGTCCTTGTTAGTGTTCATATCCTAGCCCCATCACCAATAGGGGATTAGCAGAAAACCAGGCTGCACTGCCATCTGCAAAGCACATTTCCACGTGCAGAACACCAGCACAGCCAGAGCTGGACAACGCCTGAAACCCCAGGGAAGGAGGAAGAACTCCATTTATTCATCTACACCGCTTCCTTCTTCATTGACAAATAAATACCTTCTACTTCAATTATTGAATAGAAATACTGTAAGAAAAAATCTTTCAGTCCTCTAGAAATTAACAAAAAATCCCAAACAAAAATAACCAAGGCAAACCTGCTACCTCACTTAGCCTGAACTTGCCTCTACTTGCTCATGACAAGAGCTCTGAGTTCACCCCCTAACCAGCTCAGAAATGGCTCCGCAGAAGCATTACACGCAGATTTAAGCTAGTTTCCTTTAGCCTTGCTACTTCCTCTTCTTCACAATCACTATTTTTCAGCTGAAAACAGTTTGTGCATTCCTAAGCACGTACTGCAGCAGCTGGCAGCTCCCAGCTAGAGGAATACCAGCCTTATGAGACCAAAAAAGGAGAGGGCAGACGCTTAGGTGTCTTGCAGCCTTTGCTTTCTACCTGTGCTGTGCAACTGGCTGCCTTTTAATAAAGCACTGCAGCACTCAGCACACAGGACCTTGGTCTGCCAAAGCCTTCTCTGTCATGTACTGTCCCACTGAAACCAATGGGACAATTCATGCCACTGTATTCAGCATCTCCATAAATCCTTTCAGAGAGGAGCATTGATTTGAACACTAAGCTACAAAGCAGCATCTACTGAACTTAACAGCCCTGTTTATAACATAACGTTTATCAGCCTAAATATGTGCAAAACAAAGCAGAGCCACTCATGCCTTAACAAAGAAAAACCTATCCTGAGTGGTGTCAATATCCACAAGAGGTACAGCAATAGAAAAAGTCGCTAAATGAAATGGTGCAGGCAGGCAAACATTTCCATTTTTATTAGAGACTGGCATCTCATAATTATCTCCTGATGGCAGGCTGATTACCTGCACACTAATTAGACCGAGAGACTTGACAAGAAGAAACAAGTCGAAGCTCAAGGGCATTTTGTTTTTCAAAGTCACCCTTCCATTTTAATACTGTCCCAAAAGGGACCCAAAGAAATTACAGTTCCTGATGAGAATTCCTACACTCTAAGAATTCTTTAGAAAAACAGTTACACACACAGCCTCTCCTTCCAGTCTCACTGGACTGGAGATAACTTCATATCCCAGATGACTAACAATATGTGTACCCTGCCAATCACCCCATTAAACTTGAAGATTTACTTCTTTCTTGATTCAAATTTAACAAGGCAAGCAGGGGGAGAAAAAAAAAAGCAAAACAGTACTTCAAGGCAACTATCATGAAGAATCTGAGCATCAGCAGATGCATGCAGCCAAACCAGCACAAAAGGGAGCAGCTGTATCTTCAAGCCTTCTCTTCTCATTTGGCACTTGCTCAGAACGCAGAGTCTGTTTACTGGTAACAGCTCACTTCCCAAAGCCTTGCTCAGGGGAAGCACAGCACCAGAGACAGGAATAGTCCAAACAAAACTGCTAACACTAAGCAGTCAATGTTTAGATTGGTTTCAGTGAGGAAAGCTTGAAATCCCTCCCCTCTTCAAGCAAAGCAAGATCTAAAAAAGAAAACGGAGACTGCATCCACAACCCTGTTTCCCAGAGGGTCACTTTGTGATGTCAGACACTAAGCAGAATAAATGCCAGAATGCTGCTTTAAACTGCTCTGGAGGATGAAACAGAAGAGGGCGAGAAATCCACAAGAATAAAATAAAAAGACACACAGTTCTATTTACTCACTGTGCTCCCATCGTTGCTCCAGAGCCAGCAAATGTGCAACTAAAATAAATACTTTTAACCCCCTCTTTCTTAAGAGGAAAAAAAAACAAGGCAAAAACATATGAAAGAGGCAAGGAAAGAAAGGGTTTCATTTTTGATTTTTTCATACAGTTTAGCACATAAATTTCACTCGGAGCATTGATAACTAAGTCTTTAAGGAAAGATCAGTCACAGGATTATTTCTGAGATGAGTGTATAGAATTTAGACCTTACTTTAATCCTAAACAATTAATTTAAGAAGAGAAGAAAGGACTGAATTCTTGATTTTGAAATAATACATTAAAAACTCCCTGATCCTTTCATCCTGAGAATCATTTTGATCACTGGAAGGTGCAATATCATACAATTACTTTTCTAAAAATGAAAGCCTGAATCAAAAAAATGCTAAAATAACTACTTTTTGTTCCTCTGCTACTTAGGTTGAAACAAAGCACTGATGGTAGCAGAACATCAATCTTGAAACTGGACAAAACCCTCAATTCTTCCTAGTGCAATGAGTCAAAGCCCATTCTGAAAAAAGTAATCATCTTAGCAGCAGATAATCCCATACTCTGAGATGAACAGAACACCACTAGGCAGAGAAATATATTGATACAGGAAACATAATAACCAAGAGTAACAGTGGATGACTTCATAGAAATAATAATAACAAAGAAACAACTCAGCAACTCAGAACACAGGTTTTGTTAGGGTTTTTTTTTTGTTGGTGGTGGTTTTCCCTTGTTTTTTTTCGGGTTTTTTTTTTTTTTTTTTGAATAGCATGTCAGCAAATACAATTTTAAGACAGATCTACAAACACCTTCCTAGAAATAACAGTCCACAGTTCTCGGTTACTTTTAGCCATCTGACTTCCACATTCCCTAGGCATCTTTTCACAGTCCTCTTTTTCACCCCCTACGAAATTTTCCTGTTCTAATCATTGTAATAAATAAAGGAGACCACAGGCGATCCCAGAGAAAATTCCACATCTCAGCACAGCAGCACAACTAAGTTCACTGGATGTCATCGTCATCAAACAGATCTTCAAAATCTAGTCAGAAAAACAAGACAGGGTAAAATTAACATTTGAAATTCCCAGCTGCTATTATATGCAAACACCACACAAGCTTTCATTGGTCTTGTTATTGAGATTAAAGACAGAAGTCAAGATGAATTAAGTACATGTACATACCATCAGTCACTACAAATGTAACATCGAGGCAGAAGGCAGAGAGGAGCAAAAGCAGACCAGAGCAGCATGCTCACTGCCACACTTGAATGCAACTCATTTAACAACGCAAATTCTGCAATTAAGTTCATGAAAGCAGTCTTATAAAGCAGGGGGTCTTATAAAAGCACGAAGCAAGCATTGCAGTCAGTCACAATCCACAGGCTCTGGAACTACACAGGCATTAACCCTGAGCACACAGGGGCTCCTGTAGAGCTCTGCCTTTACATCACAGCATTTAGGCACATAAGCTCATACCTTTTGCAGACATTCACATTTGTGGTTTATTGTAAAAATCCCCTGCTTAAAATAAGCTTCATTGCCATGAGGGTGCTTCAAGCGTTTCCCTCACAAGAAAGTCAACACAAACTACCGCTACAGCAGGCAACGCACAGCCGCCACACAACCACACGAGCACTTATGTACATCCCACCCGCCCCGGGAGGCACGGCGGTCTCTCACCGTTGAAGAAGTCGGCGTGCACGGCCTTCTCGTTGGCGGCCAGGTCCATCAGCAGCCCTGTGCTTCCCCCTGCCTGGAACAGCAGACGCTGAGTGCCTCGAGCCCGTTTCCGGAGCCCCGCTGTTTCTATCCACCCACCCCCCCCGCTCCCACCTCGTCCAGGTCCACATACGGACCGGCACCCTCAGGAAACATCTCGTCCACCGCCGGCTTCATGGCGGCCGCAGCGCTCTGCCCTCCTACTTCCGGCCGCGCCGAGCCAACTTCCGGAATCAGCCTCGCCGCTCTACGCGCGCGGCGGTGCCGCCTCTCTATGGTAGCCCTGGAGGCGGGGCCGCGAGGAGGCGGTTCGTGCTGAGCTCTGCTCCCCGTGATGGTATTGATACAAGTTGTGACAGCATCGTAAAGCTTGCCCTGCAGTTTGTGTAGATAGCGGCAGAGGCTGTGTGTCTGAGGCGAGGAGACAAGGAAGTTCTGCTGAGTCTTTGCACCAAGAAAGTAGGAGGTCCTGCTGGGAATCGGTCGCTGAATGTGTGACTTACCTCTGTGAAAATTCTGCATGCGTTACACAAGTAATGCATCTAAACTGAAGATCTTTTGTGTAAACGATGCATGATTGGAGGATAACCCCTGTGCATCCAGCTCTGATTAAAGAATGTTTGCTTTCTAATGTTCCATCTTGAGTCTTAGCTTTCTGATTGACCGATTTAGGGTAGCACTATGACTGCTCATACAGCAGAGCTTGCTTTCCTGAGACAAACCCAGCAGCATGATAACATAACAGGAGCCCAAACCTCACCATATGATCAAGGAGTTTATTGATTTTGCACAAAAGCGCAGCTTGCAAAAAGAAAAGTCTAATTTACCTGCGGCTTTCTAAAGCACATAACACTTCAGAGGCCCATTCATGTGGCCGCAAGCAACTGAAGGGGCTGCTCCAGCAGCTGCATGTTGGTGTGATGTCTCAGCATGATGGCAGGCAGTGCTCAGTCCTCACTTGCAGGCAGGTGGAGGCCGAGGTGGCTGCCTGCAGGCAGCTGTGCAAACAAAGCCCTGGCCAGCTCGGCAATCCTGTTGTAGGCTCCCAGTGTCCTGAAGTACTCCACGTAGGACCAGAAGTCACTGGAGGAGAAGGGCCAGTATGGCATGGCCACAGGTTCTCGATCTAAAATCAATCAAGAAAGGTTATTATTACAACATGAAGTATTGGCACAGGCACAGCCACTGAACCCTCTGTTCCCTTCACAGAGGGTGCAGCCACTGTCCCATCCCAGGAGCACCAGATGGGACAAGGCAGAGAGCAAAACTGAAGGGACACCAACAGCATTGCAGTGATTCAGGAATTGCCGAGGTGGCTTTAATTTCCAGAAGGCGGAGGAGTGTTTAAAAGCAAGGAGGAATGGCGATTTGAAGCCATTTTCCCCGTTGCTCTTTCACTCTATCATTCTGTGCCAAATATAAAAAATAAAAGTCAAAGATGAGATGAACCAAAGTAAACTCTGAAAATGCCAAGAGCTGACCTGTCTCGAGCCCAAATCAAGGCCAACACAGAATCTTGTAAAACATAAACGCTTGCTGCAACCACACAGTGATAAGTATCTTTCTGTGCAGCAAAGCTAAACCCAGTATTTTGATTTTAAGCCCATTTGAATAAAAGGTAATCATTCCATTCATCAGACTCAGCTTCAGAGCAGGGTCTTCAGCAGGAATTAAGAGCTTTAATCAATCTTTGTGTTGGACCCTGTTGTTAATTTTGCACTGCACAGGCACAGACAGCGTATAACAAACCAAACAAGCCAGCCAAATGCTGTCTGCAGAAGAGAACTGTTAATATCAGCTGAACTTAGATTCACTTTGCAGTCTGCTGCTTGGTCAGTGTGAAAGAAAACCCCAATTGTTTATAAAGAGAAGAGGACACTGCTGAAGAAAATCTTACTTTCAGACTGCCACACTCTTACCTAAGAGGTTACCAAGGAAATACTTGCTGTGCACAAATAAAACAGTGTGTTCAATCCAAAAACTTTGGAAACAGAGATCATGCATTCAAAAAGGTTTTAGAGCCATAAGGAAAAAAATAGAGCATGAGAAGAAGGAGGATGCTGCTGGTTAGATGTGCGCCTCACTCAAACAACAAGAGCAGTAATCTTGTTATGTGAGTTCCTTCTATGCAACTTTGTTTTCAGAAAGAATTTTGTCTGAACACACCAAACCAAGGTTAACCTACATAACTGTTATCTGTAAGCCACTGTAAATATCATTAGGATGTTGGGGGTTTTTCCTAATCAAAAGCAAACACTCATCTGATAGGCTAATCACCCAAAGGGACACAGCAGCAGAGAGGCTGTGTTAAGGGATTTATTCCAATATTTCTTTCATCAGATTTGTGGCAATCTTTATTCCAATATTTCTTTCATCAGATTTGTGGCAATCTCCACAGGTTTTTGCTGTGGAGGATGGTATTTCTTGCCAATACTTGGACAAACATCCAGTATTGCTTATCAGGACAGCCCAAATTCTCAGAAGTCTCTCGTATGATTAGAAGTCTGGTGCTTTCCAGTCATGTTTTCATAAAACAGATTAGCAATGACTTGAGCACAGCCCCTTGGGGGGCTTGTCTTTAAGGGGTCATCATACTTGTTACTGTTTGGCTTTTTTCATTTTAGGATTGTAAGAATAGAAGCTTCACCTTTGGACTTAATATATTTGCTTTCTGCATTTAAAAAATAATTTAAAAAATCACTCTTCTTTCAGGGAGATACAAACGACTCTTTGAATTGTTAATGATACATAAGAAAGAAAAAGGTCTTCAAATTACCGTCTCCTTCCAGGATTGATCGGGCATCTGTAAATAAACAGGAAAATCATCAGTTCCAACTCTCTCACAGGAGAATTTTCTGTTAACAAAAGGTTTGGTGCATAGAGAAATGCTGGCAACTCCTTTAAGATACGTTTGGAGCCCTCCTTATAGTCTAACAGCTTTGTTTCTCCAACAGTTGAGCAAGGAATTGCCCATTTGTAGTCAAGAGCACTGCAAATCAAACATGCCAGGAAGGAGTTGCAATTAATACACAGGCAATATCTGATGCTAAATAGAAGATGCTGTTTGAGTGTGAAAATGTTTCTATATTGAAAAGTCAGCATGAATAAATGCAAGTAGTCTTACCTGTTATTGTGTTCATCAGCATCCAGAAGAAAAGGAAGCCAATGCATTTCATCTTTTCGGCAAGCAACTGTTTGTTTCTGAAAACAAATCTGTACAGCTGGAGGTCATTAAAAGAGACGAGGAGTTATGCAAAGTAAATCATTTCATCTTTTATTGGAAAAATCTGCTCCAAAATAAAGTCTAGTTATCACTTGAGTCATAGCAAGATCCAATTATATTGCATTACGTTTTCTGAACTGTATTACAGAGCATTAAAAAAAAACCTACTGAAGTATGAAGTGGTATTTATTTCTAGGAGGCATAAAGCCAAAAGGCTTCTCTGAACTGACACAAAATGAAGTGTTTTCAGAAATATTTTAAAGTGTGGTTGATTTACGTTCACTCTGAAGATTACCTCTCTTCCCCTCCCCTTTTCTTCTTCTTTCAATAGCAAAGGTCTGGAGCTCTGAGTCAGCCACAAAAATCCAAAAGGATTTCTAGTGCTGTAAAATAGCAGCACTGTGTAATGAAGGGTGGGGGGAAAGGAGAGAAACGTCACCGAGTTAGTACACCAATCTGATTCTGTCACCTTCACAGAGTTATTTTAATGGCTCACATTTGCATTATATTTCAACACTGCACACACACACACACACACAAAGATCTTTGCATCAACTTTAGCAATGGCACTTTGATATTTTGAAAACAAATGCAGAAAATCCAGGATCACGCTCAGCTTATTACCACTTTTCCTGACCATCTTAATTTCTTTCCCTCTCTTCAGGGAAGTAAAATTTTAGAAATGTGACTTGTGCAAATTGTGAAGAGGTTACTGAATTCCTTCCTCACAAAAACATTCAACACTAATCGTCTTCTCTGGCTTTCTCTGAACCTTAAAACCCAGAACTTAAAATGCACATGTGCACCAAGTGCCCACTGGAGCCAATTAGTTTGCATTAAACAAAAAAGCAGGTCCCTGCTGACAGTGAATGTATTGCAGCCTTCAGAGAGAAGGGTAAAACAAGCTCCTCTGACCCCCATCAGCTGCAAGCTTTCAGCTGCTTTTAGTCTGAGACTACAAAAATCATTTATCCCTTGTGATTCTAGAGGCTGCATTTCCCTACTGCATCTGCAGTTTATTGCATTTATTGCTGCATTTATTGCTGCATTTATTGCTGCATTTCCCTACTGCATCTGTGGCACCTGACTTTTGGTGCCTTTGCTATACCGCAGCCACTTGTCTGCCATATGAAGATCACGCAAGGAAAGCCTGCCTGCCCACTCAAAGGCCTGGAATGGAAAGAACCAAGTGAGTGGCCTTGCAGGAGGACCCAGCTTTGCTGGAGTTTCTTCCTATCTACATGCAGAGTTAGATAGTCCTGCCAAGAATTAATTAGAGATGTTCTGAGCAAGGGAAAATAAAGAGCGCTTTGTAGCACACTAAGCTGTGCCAGCTCATGTGGAGGCTGAAAAGAAAAATATTATGAAAGCAAAACCTATTCTGTCTTCAAAGAGCTTTAATCCTCCTGTTTAATATTTCTTATTCCTGCAGGATGGGTCCCTGCATCACCCACGTACAGCCAGCAGCTCTGCCGCACTCACCTGGGTTATGGACGCTGCTGGAGTGAGAAGGTATGTCACTGCTTGGTGGAGCCTTTTGGTGCAGCCGTGTGCTTCAGGTCCACGGACCTGCACAGCTTATTTGATTATGGTATACAGACAGGGCTTTGCAGGCTATGAGAAGTACATGATAACATGCTTTGGGTGACGATGAGGGGAAATAATTTTGCAACTGACGTAGCCCCATCCTGCAGCTCTCCTCTGTGGGAATTAATGAGGTGCTGCGGGAGGATGACAAAGTCACCGAGGTTATCAGGGTCACTCAGGTCCCAGCAGGGTCTGCTACAACACTGGATGATCTTCAGTGGTCTCACCTAAGCACTGAGACTCACACTGATGTACACTGGGATGGGCAGTGCTGCACCTCCACCTTCTTTATTTCCTTTTCTTAAGCACAGCACTGGACTAGAGGAGAGCTGATGAACTGTGTGAGCACTGCTCCAGGTGTTCATTGCTTAGCTCCAATGTGCACACAACGCAGCACATCTCCTGGGGCCAAACTAAAAGCACAGTGTGCACTGATTTGCAGCATATACCACAAACATTCCACATTCCCCTTTCTTTTTGCTCCCGGTCCCTTTGTTCAGACTTTACCCAGAGTGCAATCAAAGCCACGGCACTCTGCTCAGCACAAGTGACGGCGCTGCTCAGTTTGCAGAGCCTCCTACTAATGGCAGCTGCCTTGGAAGTTCTCCCACTGATACGGAGTAACTGGAAGTGCCACAGTGCCCACAAATGCAGGTCTGACACAACAGTAACCACATATTCCAATAGATGCTATAGCACTTAAGGGAGCAACTGCTGGAAGAGTTCAGCAGTTTCATTTCTACTCAGTTTGGAATAAAAATCAATACCATGCCAGGCAGTATTTTTAATTTTCCAGAAAGGCTCGTTGGTTCCAAAGACTGTTACCAGAATTGCTGGCAGCAAGTTCTCCAAGCACCTTATTCTGAAGATGTTTTTCAGAGAAGGCCATTAATTCACTGAAGCTTGGTTACAGAGAGGAAGCTAATAGTAGCGAACGCATCCCACCAACCTGTCCCCAAAGGACCCAATCAATATGTGCTTTTCGTAAATAGCTCTCAAAGCCAGAAAATCCCACATGCTTCAGCCAGCTCTGTCAGAGCAGAAATCAATAGGAGCATTGAGGACATCCTCTTCAGAACAGAGGCACGCAGTGTGGGCACAGCAGTTGTTTGTACGACTTGCTCCCCTGTGGGTCCCGGAAGCACCAGTGCCAGGATCTTGCCTTCTGGTCATGTCATTTGTGAGGGGATGATTTACAGAGCCAGCCTCTGTGGAGCAAAGCAGTTCTCTTTGTTAATTAATGGAAAGGGAAGGGAAGGGAAGGGAAGGGATTAGAAAAACCAAGCTTACAGATGCCTTTGTTTCCACAATAGCTATACTGATATTCCTATAACTATAGCTAATAGCTCTACTGGTGTTGCACAAATTTGCGTAGTCCTACAGGCACTGAAAGGAACTGTTTTAAGGAACAGAATACACCTTAATCAATAGGCAAAAGCACACGCATGCAGAACTCCGCAAGAACTTATTTTAAAACCAAACGGCATTTCAGTTCCATCTGATGTGCTTTGTCTTTGGTTTGAACAGACAAAATGTTCTGTGTAAGGCTGCAGCGCTTTTGCACAACAGAAACAACCAACAGCAGCGACACAGGAACATCCCTGGGAAACAAGTGCTTGATTATTTCCCCCAGCAACTTTGTCCAAAAGGAATCACCAAAAGGAGATCCGTGTGATTGAAATACGCTTTCTTTAGGTCTGAGTTGGCCTCAGTCTTTCAGGCATTCCTAGTTCTACCTTCTTTCCTTCTAAGGCCTTCTAAGCAGCTTGGCCTGAGCAGTTGTTTTCTGTGTTTTCCCCCAAGCCCATCCGAGCCAGTCGCATGCAGAGGATGGCATACAGCTCACCGCCCAGCCAAGAAGCCTGGAGGACTTGGGAATACCAGCTACTACGCACCCTGCATTCCTTCCAAGTCTGTAAGACAACCAAGGGTCACACATCCATCGAGAAAGAATTATTTTTTCTGACTCTAATGCTTGCTGTTCAGAAGCCTGAAAGGATAAGGGCCATCAGACCCCATCCCAAGATGGAACAGCAGTTGCCAACCATACTGTGCTGAGCAATTTTCTTTGCACAAAGGAGTTGGCTGAGAAGATTCAAGGTCCTAGCTAGGGCTCATGTGCAAAGCTCCAGGGAGGTTGGTCAAACCTGGCATAAAAAGTAAACAAAACTTAACAAATCAACATCTTTAAAATAGCTTTTGTTGGCTTTTACATGCTGAAATTCCTTGATGCTTCCAGTTGAACACAGAGCAGGTATTGCTAAGTAGTTCATCATTAGATGATCACGCCCTGAAGAAGCCCACGTTCTACGCATTGTATTTTGCACCTGGTTTGCACCTGAACTTGACTTTAATGCACTATTTGCCAATATTGACCAAGAGAGCTTTAGCAGGGCCACGGTCCGGTGGGCAGCAGGGCACGAGGCTCTGGCTCCCTCTGCTGCCACAAAGAGCCACAGCGGAACCAAACCCAGAACGTAGTGTCAGAGGCACTATGATACCCCTAGAGACCTTGTTTTCTAGCACCGACGTTCCAATGCACAACAGAAAAATGATTTATTCCCGATTTCTGCTCTAAGCGATAAATCCCCCCTTTCCCTTCGCAGCCGCCTTCCCTCTGTGGGACGCGTTGGGAAGCGGGCACGGTCTTTCAACCCCGCCCCGCCCCTCCAGGCCACCGCAGCCAATCCGCAGCCGCCGCCTCGGCCGACAGCCAATCCGCGCCGTCCCCCACCCCAGCTGGCTGGTGGCGCCCAATAGCGGAGGGACGAGGAGCGCGTGCAGCCGTCTCGGCCCCGCCCACCGGGGTTGCGACGGGAGGGCGCGGCCTGGTGGCCGTTGGCGGTGTGTGCGGGTGGCGGGTGTTGGGGTGCAGGCCCTGAGCGGGGCCTGGCGGTACCGGGGGGGGGCGGGCCTGACGGGAAGCGGCGCCCCTGCAGTCACCCAGCGCCCCTCTGTTTCGCTCAAGTCGCAGCCATGAGCCAGCAGCGAGGCCGAGGGGACGCTGGGGACGCTGTCCGAGAGCCGCGGGCCGGGCCCGGCCGCGTCAAGCGCCGCAAGACCAGGGGCGAGCGCAACCGGGCCAAGTTCGGCCCCGGCGTGCGTGGTGCCAGATGGAGGGGGGGGAGGCACCCCTGGGTCGGCTTCCCTCCTCCCCGCGCCGCCCAGCCTCCCCCCAGCCCCCTGCCGCCCCCCCGACCCGTCATCATCACCCAGCAGCGGCTGTGTCGTCCCCGGGGGCTCCTCGGCCGGGGGGTGGCCTCCATGGACATAAAGCGGTTGTTGGAGGGTGGGCAGGGGGAACGGTCCCCCCCACGGCCCCCTGCTGAGGAGCTCACAGGACCTCCGGAGTCCCCCGGGCCTGTCAAGGGGATGGAGAAGGAAGGGCAGAGGTCACCCTCCCCTCCAGTAAGCCCCTCAGAGAAGGCGGTTGGTGACAGAGACTCCCTCAGCGCCGTGACCTCTGCCCGGGGGCTGGCTGCCCGCCTGTGTGCCCTTCTGCCACAGCCTGCCGAGTTCTGGGGACGCGCGCTGGCAGAGGAGAGACGCCGGACGTTGCTGGCCGCCCTGCTGGAGCATCACCACACCCTGCCTGACCTGTCCACTCTCCTTCCCCACAAAAGCGTGGGAGCCGCAGGGGGACTCTCCCACACACAGCCCCCCGTGCTGCCCCCTGCCTCCCAGCCACCCCCAGGGCTTAGCACTGCTGAAGCTGAGCTTCTTCCCCAGCCCGTGCGGAGCAGGGACCCAGCACTCCATCATAGCCACCCCCCAACACCCCCACAGGCCATCACTCAGGTGAGTGCCCCAGAAAACAGTTTCCCCCAGACACCTTTTTCTGTCCTCAAAGAGGTGATGCCTCTCCAGATATCATCTTTTCCCTGCTGCCAAACTTGCTCTCCTCCTGCAGTCACCAACTTCTCCATCCCAGTTCTCTCCTCCCGTTTTCAACACTGAGACGAAGAAGAGGCAAGTGAGTATCCAAACAGGGGTGACCCCATCCCCCATGTCAGGAGGAATTGATTTATGCTCCCCTCCCCACAGAGTTTGTTCCCCTGGATGTCAGAGGATGAGGATGACACACATCCTGAAAACCCAGCTCCGCAGTTCTGGGTCCAGACACCCCCACTGCCATTCAGGCCCACCCCCCCTGCACACTCCCCCATCTCTCACCCCCGTGTAAGGCATTGCACACCTGAACCAGAGCTGCTACCCCTGCCACCCCAGCCAAGGCAGAGAAGGGACCCAGCACCGCACTACTGCCGCTGCCGTGCCCCGCTGCAAGCTGTTGCTCAGGTGAGTGCCCCAAAGAACTGCTTTTCCCAAAAAACATTTACTCTTAACCACCCATCTCTTTGTCCCTGCTGCCAACTACACTTTTCCTCCACCAGACTCCAAGCCCCCCAGCTGTCCTGCCACCCCCTGTTTTTGGTGCGGAGAGGAAGGAGAGGCAGGTGAGTTCCCAGATGGGGGTGCCTGCCCCTGTCCCATCACCAGGAAGAAAAGGGATTGATTTATGCCCCCTCTTCCCTCAGAGCTGGTTCCCCTTGATGTTGGAGGATGAAGACAATGCACGCCCTGAAAATTCAGCCCCGTTCTGGGTCCGGACCCCCTCACCACCACTGTTTAGAGGGCAGACCCCAGCTCGCATCCCCTTGAGGGAGCCAGGCTGCACGTGTGGGGTAGCATGGGATCCCAGGGCAGGGGACGCAGCTGAGGGGCATGGCCAGATCCGCCAACGGTCCCGTGTACCACAGTGTCACCGGGCGTCACAGCATCCCTTGGCAGGGCTGCAAACCCCCCCACAATCCCATCAGTGCCGTGGGAACAGGCAGACACTCCCTGCCTTGCACCGGGGGACATGCCCTTGTGCTCCCTCCCCACCGCACCACCTTCACAAGCACAGCCCCTGTCCCCACAGCTGGCCGCACCCCACTTCAGACCTCCCCGTGTGCCGCTGCTTGCCCCCCACCAGCTACCAGCTGCAGGGCTGCAGGGGTCCAACAGAGCCACGGCACAGGGGATGGCACTTGTCCTGCTGCCCCCGCAGTGCCGCTCCCCGCAGGGCAGGGGATGGGGACTCCAGCCCTAACGCCTGGCTCTTCCCCTGCATGTACTGAGGGCACAGCAGTGCGGAGGAAGACTCGCTTTATTGGGGTGCCCCTCCCCGTGCTCAATAAAGGCTGTTATGCCCTATGGCTCTTTCTCTGATGTTTCCTTCTGATCTTTCCTTCCTCCCCAGCTCCTCAGTCCACAGCGGGTTGGGTTCTGAATATGAGAATGTTGACATGAATGTTGACAATCTAGGTTTTTTACTTTGCTGACTTCTCCTAAGTGAATCTGCATGCCACCAAAAATGACACCAAAGCATTTACGTGTCAGCGTACATCTGCTGATTAGGAGTTATTTAGTGGGTCAACACCAGCTTTCCATTCCTTGGGTTTACAAGACTGACCACACATGCAGAATGCCAGGAGAACAATTCCTCTACAAACATGTGTGTGACCTAACTCAGATTTTGGGGGCACTGGCATGTAATGCAGGTGCCATGCCTGTCACCTGATGATGAGGAGTCTGGACAGTCAGCACCTTTGGGTTCAGGCTCACCTTAATACACCAGACTGGTGTATTGTCTCCAGGAGAAGGAAACCTTCTTGGTGTTGTTTTCATCATTTTCCATCACATTTGCAAAGCCACATTCCAGACTGTTACGGATATGAGCATGAGTGGAAAGGCCTGATTTTATTACTGAAGTGATTGAGTGCTATCTAAGTCAAGACTGGTACTCTAGATGACTGGGCCCAGAGGTCGCCAGTGCACGGAGCAGGGGGATGTTCCAAGCCCTGCTCCATCTGTCTCAGCTTGCCGGCCTGCACTGGCACAGCCGCTCAGGCTGCGTCCAGTGCTGTGCTGCTACCAGGGCCCAGCACCTGCTGTGCCAATAGCCCAGAGCCACCATCTTGTGCTGAGGGCCCAACGCCGCCATCTTGTGCCCAGCACCCAGAGCCGCCATCTTGTGCCTGGAGTCCTGGCCTCAAGGCAGACTCCATCCTGACCCAGGGCTGGAGCCACAGCTTGAACAGAAGCAGTGGTGGAGCATGTCCACTCACACTTCTGCAGCTCTTTGGCTGTGTGTGGGGCACATAGCCCTGCCAGGCTCCACCACTGTACAATGGACACAACGCAAGCCCCCACGGGACACTGCCATCAAGGACAGCTTGTGGCAGCGCAGGGTCCTGCAGGGAGAACCAGCCACAAGCATCCACATGCACTGCTGCACTGTGCTCTGCTCCTGAGCAGGTAGACAGGCCTCAACTGGTATTGGCAGACCTAATTACTATGTGATTAAATGCTTACTGATCCCCCCACAATGCCTTGTCCTGCAGTCTTTCCCATGGTGTACAAGGGTTCCATGTGGGTCCCACTGGGCCATAGCGGTTTTGGCATACACAAAAATGCAATAAAAACCACTGTCTCCAGAAAGCCAGCCAGCTGAGGGCGGATGAACAGTTGCATTAATGTGTAATTATTGTGCAGTCCTGGCTTCCCTTCTTTTGGCAGTGCAGCATTAATTACAACTGATCTGTGAAACATTGCACATGGATTTTATTTACTGCCTTATTAATGGCATCTGTTATTCCAGCAAATCTCAGCAGTTTGCTCTTGTTCAAGGAAATGACAAAAACCCGCTGCACAGAGGGCTGTTGCTAACTTGCATGCTTTGGCTAGGAAGGAGCTATAGGATGTGGCCAAAACACATTTTCACTCAGACTGTGTGCTCGTTCAATGCGTTGCCCCAGCATCTCAGTGCATTGCAACATGAAGGAGCGGACACAGCTTCAGCCAGCAGATCTGAGGGCTGTGCCTGTGATGGATAACTGGCAATATCAACCTTCCCAGCCTGCCCACAGCACGACCCAAGGGGCTGCCGGCACTGGGCTGCTGAGCGCCCCCAGACTGCAGGAGAAGCGTGACTCAGGCAGACTCAAGGCTCGCCTTTGTGCTGCGGCTTTCAGCAGTGCACAGGGACTGCTGCTGCAGCCTGATTTGCTGGGAGGCTGCCAGCCGCCCTGTCTTCTCCTCCTCTCTGCAGGCAGCTTGCAGGCAGCTCTGCCCTGTTCTCCACTCACCGCTGCGTCTCGAGCGACGAGATGACCTGCCACAGGGACATGGCAGGCTGACATCCCCACGGCAGGCATGGAGTAGAGAAGCTGGTGATGCAGGTGGAGGATGCTGTGGGGAAGGTATGGCTTGTGTCTGTGGGGAGCAGCGAGGGGGGCTGGCATGGTCCGCAGGCAGCTTGCAGCACCTGCATTGCATCCCTGTCCCTGCAAGGTGCTATGACTATCCTGCTTGGGGGAGGGGTGACCCCAGGGTAAGGGGCTGCATGCTTCCTGCAGTGTGCAGCCGAGCTGGGGACAGGCAACCTGCACTCTGCCGTTGTCCCCAGGCCCCGAAGGACACTTTTCTGAGTGCTGCCCCGTGGGTTCCTGGCTGCTCCTCACCTGCAGCAGAACTGAGCCTGGGTGTGCAGTGCAGCCATTATTCTGCTCCACCGCTCCTTCCTGCCACCAGGAAGTCCTCCCAGCCCTTATCGTCCTGGCTGTGATGCGGGGTTCGGCTGGAAGCCAGAATCCTTGTTAAGCTCAGACCTCCTGACCCTCTGCTTTGCCACCGCCTTAACAGTGCTGTGCTCAGTCTAACTGCAGCCCTTTCTGCCCCAGCTCTGCCTTCAGCTCACGTGCATCCTTTTCCTTTGCTGCATTCGGGATGGAGATGTGCAGCACCTCCCCCCTTAGGAACAGGAGAGAGGAGCAGCCATGGCGGTGCGTGGCCGGCACACCAAGGTGCTCCCCTCCCAGCTGAACAAAGTGTGCCCTGAGACAGGGGACGGCCCCGCCATGCACCCCAGGGAGGTGAGCGACTTCGAGGTGGTCCCCAACCTCCAGCAGAGCAGCAGCAGCATTGGCAAGGGCCAGAGGAAGGCACATTTCCCCTCTGGCAGCAATGAGAAGGCAAGTTGGAGGTCTGGAGCTGGTAGAGGTGGGAGCTGGCCATACGTGGTGGGAGAATAGTTGTCCTGGGACACATCAGTGAGGAATCTCAGGCTGGGGGGAGCACTGATAAGGCCCCTAGGTATGCTGAAAGCACCAGCATCTGGCTCCCGGTGCAAGTTCTGACCCTTCGCAGAAACAATGACCCCTCACTGCTCTTCCTGCTCCCTCAGGAAAATCTCATCTCATGGATTCCTGAAAACATCCGTAAGAAAGAGTGCACATACTTCGTGGAAAGCTCCCAGACCTCAGACTCTGGGTAAGTCAGACTGTCCCTCCTTTCCCTCCCCTGCCTGGGAACAAAAGGAACATCTGAGGACAAAGCTGCCTCACTAGAAAATCCCACCTTTCTGTTAGGGGAACTGGTATGCCAAGGGAATTCACCAAGACCTTCTTGCCTGTGTTCCTTCATCCTGCTCTGTGGCACTGCATGGCCGATAGCCAGCTTCCCAGGCAGTTACCCTTCTGATGCTTGCCATGCAGCCACTTCCATTCATACTTCATCCAGTGCAACCTTCCACTTTCTGTCATAAGCCACCACAGATGGAAATACCAATGTTTGCTATGTTTTCTGCTAGAAAAAGCCCTTGTTTCTTCGTAAGTTCTGAGCTGGAAGTCAGGTTGGGTGGGAGGTGCTGGTGCCTGTAGTGTTTTAATGATGATGCCAGCACCTTCCAGCTGGGTTGAGGCAGGTGAACCACTGGGGCTTTGCCCTTTGGGGTTGGCTCGTTTCCCACGGAGCTGGTGGTGTACATTGCAGGAGGGTGGTGTGCGAGTGTGGCTACCTCAGGGAACAGCACCTGGAAGATGCTGCCAAACCTCCCCTCTTCCTGGGGAAGGAGTGGGACCCCAGCAGGCACATCCAGGAAATGCCAACAGATGCCTTTGGTGACATCCGCTTCACGGGCCTGGGACAGAAGACAGGAAAGGTGATTTGTTTCTCCTCTCTGTGATACAATGGGAGTCAGTGTTCAGATCTTGCCCGGGAAGATGAAGTGCAAGTATTTCCCTCCTGATGAGAGGAGGTTAGGAAAGCATGGAAATGCCCCAAAGACAGCACTGATTCATGCACAGAAATGTGGATGGGACAACATCCCTCCTCGCTCTCGGTGCTGTACCCAGTCCTTTTCTGAAATAGTAAGACTGGTCTCCATGCTGTGAGGCCCATGCTCCAAGGCATGGCTGTTCCCTGTTCAGGTACTTAGGCAATCATGGAGATGCAAGCTGCCAGGGACATAGTTTGGAACAGGGTCACGCACTAAGAGTTAGGGCAGAAGCAAGAGACCTGTGCCAGGAAATGGTAGGGGAAGCCCCCAGTTCTTTGCTGGGACAGGAGAAAGTGTGGTGGCGTTGCTCTGCTGCCCAGCCCAGTTCTTTCTACCTGAAATACATGTGCTCCCTTTTTACAGTATGTGCGTGTCTCCTCTGATACTCCTCCACGGGTCATCTATCACCTCATGACACAGCACTGGGGTCTTGATGCACCCAACCTGCTCATCTCGGTCACTGGTGGAGCCAAAAACTTCGTCATGAAGCCAAGGCTAAAGAACATCTTCCGGCAAGGGCTAGTCAAAGTGGCCCAGACCACTGGTAAGACATGCTGCACTGTTCAGAAAGCCTCTCCAGTGCTGGCAGGGCTTGATGCAAAGGGCAGAGAAAATATCTTCTGGGGGGTGGAGCATCTTCAAGGACTGGGTGCTCCTGCAGCCATACAGTGGGATGTTAAGAGATTGCTGTGAGCAGGGTCTCTCCATTCCCAAGCTTCTCTCTGACCTTTAGGGGCCTGGATCATCACGGGGGGGTCCCACACTGGTGTGATGAAACAGGTGGGAGAGGCAGTACGAGACCCTGTCCTGAGCTGCAGCTACAAGGAAGGCGACATTGTCACCATTGGCATTGCCACCTGGGGGACTGTGTACAACCGGGAGAGCCTCATCTGCCCCATGGTGAGCCAGGCCAGAAGGGGTGATGGTTCCATGCTGATGCTTTCTGAAGCCCCTTATGGCCTCCCCAGTGCCTTGCATAGGTGTTTTGCTTCTCCTGGGAGCAGACTAGGAGGGCAAGTGGAGCAGAGATAGGAGCGTGGGGCAGGGCTGATATGAAAACCACAGGGATGGCTGTTCTGCCTTGCATGCTGTCTTGCTCCCATTCCACATGCTGGTTGACTTGAGCAGCTGCTGCTGCCCCTCAGCCCCATCAGGCTTTGCCCAGGGTCTCTCCTTCTGTACCTCACAGGGAGGCTTTCCAGCTGAGTACGTACTGGATGAGGAGAACCAAGGCAGCCTCTCGTGCCTGGACAGCAACCACTCTCACTTCATCCTTGTGGACAATGGGACCCATGGGAAGTATGGAGTAGAAATCCCCCTGAGGACCCGGCTGGAGAAGTTCATTTCCAAACAGACCAAGGTGAAAGGAGGTAACAGCAACATATAGCCAGGCCAGAGGCAGGGGAGGGGACGAGGCATGGTGAGCCATCTCAGCTGCTCGGGGGCTCCCTGCAGGGAGGTGACCTGGGCTTTGCTTCCCTGCAGGTGTTGCCATCAAGATCCCCATCGTTTGTGTGGTGCTGGAAGGCGGCCCTGGGACACTTGATGTAAGGAACCACTCCTGACTTCTCACAGCAGAGCCAAGAGGGGTAGTGGTGGGATGGGCTCGGATTGGGAAAGCCAGGAGCCAAGGCAGAGGGCAGAGGGCAGCAGGTCTGCTCCTTGCCTAGGGATCACAGAACCATTAGGGTCGGAAAAGGCTGCTAAGATCACCAACTCCAACCCCAACACATCCCCACCATGCCCACTAAACCATGCTACTCAGTGCCACATCTCCACAGTTCTTGAACACCTCCAGGAACAGTGACTCCACCATCCTGAGATTTCCTGATGTTGGTGGGAAATGGGAAATGCAGCTGGATAGGAGGAATACTGTGGTGTAGCAACAATCTCAGCAGGGTTGCTGGCCTCTTGGTGATACTAGGACCAGCCTCTCTGCTTTGTTGCAGACTATCTACAATGCCATCACCAATGGGACCCCCTGTGTGATTGTGGAAGGGTCCGGGCGTGTGGCTGATGTCATTGCACAGGTGGCTGGCCTGCCTGTGTCTGAGATAACCATCAGCTTGATCCGCCAGAAGCTGAGTGTGCTTTTCCATGATACCTATGAGCAATTCACCGAGGGCCAGGTGGTGGAGTGGACCAAGAAGGTGAGCCTCTTGCAGGCAGACACCTCCTCTCCCTGAGCATCTGGAGACCTCAGAGGTTTCTGGGGACAGCAAGGCTCCCACTAGGAGCATTTGTTCTGGTGGACCCCAAGAACAATGTGGCACCAGCCCCAGCTGGGCTGGGAAACATGGTGGGCTGCAGATGACCCAAGGAGAGCCAGGAGCTGCCCCACACAGGAGGAGATGCTGCTGCTCAATGCCTTCCCATGGCTTTCCTTGTAGATCCAAGACATAGTGCGGAGCCGGCAACTCCTGACCATTTTCAGAGAGGGCAAATCTGGTCAGCAGGATGTGGACGTGGCCATCCTCCAGGCACTGTTCAAAGGTGTGGAGATAGGGGCTGCCTGGGGGCATGAAGGAGATGAATGGAGTGGCAGTCCCAAGCTTGGCTTTGGAGTCACCAAAGGGCTCCCTAAATGCTGAGCTGATTGGGAGGAGATGTTTCTCCCAAAGGGTCAGGCCTCCAGGGGGGGCTTTCAGAGGGTAAACAATCCTCTGCTCTAACGTATGCACTTGGCACACAGCATCCCGAAACCAGGACCACTTTGGTCGTGAGAACTGGGACCACCAGCTGAAGTTAGCCGTGGCCTGGAACAGGGTGGACATTGCTCGGAGTGAGATCTTCACAGACGACTACGAGTGGAAGGTAAGGCAGTATCTGTGCTGCTTGTCTGCTGCATGGCTGTGTGGGAGACACCAGGCTGGGGGCTGAGGCAGAGCTAAGGGGCTTTCTCCCATTCCTGACCACAAACAACCAAAGCAGAAGTGGGCTCAATTTCCTTCACTGCTTGTAATGATCCTACATAATTTTCTACAAAGGTGGTTGGTATTTCATTCAAAACTGGTGTCTTCAAAAGACAATGTACCAACCCAGAACCCAGAGTCTCTTGACACCTAGAGACCTCTTGGTAGCCCTGCCCTATGGTCTCTGCAAACGCCATCATGCCGAGTGGCTAAAACCTTCCCCCATCTGAGCAGGGTGCGAGGTGTGACCCTGCTGTGGGGCCATGGAGCCCCTCACCTCTGCCTCTGGTCTGCCAGCCCACAGATCTCCACTCCGTGATGGCAGCTGCCCTAATCTCCAACAAGCCGGAGTTTGTGAAGCTATTTGTGGAACAGGGAGTGCGTCTCAAGGAGTTTGTCACTTGGGACACCCTGATTTACCTCTATGACAACATGGCCCCATCCTGCCTGTTCCACAGCAAGCTGCAGAAGGTCCTTCTGGAGGAGAAGGAGCACACAGCCAGCTCCAAAATGCCACGAATCCAACTGCATCATGTCTCCCAGGTGCTGCGGGAGCTTCTGGGCCGCTCCACACAACCTCTCTACCCCAAGCCCAAGCACACGGAGCGGCCCCGGCTCTCCATCCCTGTCCCACATATCAAGTTAAATGTACGCATCTTCAGGTTACATGGTGGCAGGGTTGTGTTTGGGAGGGGGGCACTGGCTGAAGAAACAGCTCTGGAGGTTCTGGATAGCTCAGTGTCCTTTTGCCCACTCAAGAATCTTACTTACAGTCCCCTAAGGCCCTTCCCAAGTCATCTGCCTCATACTGAAAATGCAGCTCCCACTCTCCTACCTGTGCAGCACTGGGTGGCTGTGTGTCTGGTGAGCAAGACCCAGCAGGGTGAAGGACAGAGGGGCTCCTTGTGCACTGGGCAGGCTTGGCACATCCCCTATAATTATAGTCTTAGAAGGGGAGAGGCTTTTTCAGGATGAGCCCAGCCTTGGCCATTCCTCTCTACAGCAAAGGCCCTTCCATTGTGGTGGAGGAAGGCACCCGGGGGCCGGGGAGGATTTGTGTTGACAGGCTGTCTCCTCTAGGCAGTCTCTTGGCAGGCAAACAGGTCTGATTGTTGCATACCTCTCAGGTTCAGGGGTCAAGCCTCCGGTCCCTCTATAAACGCACCTCTGGCCGAGTCACCTTCACCATTGACCCAGTCCGTGACCTGCTCATCTGGGCCGTGGTCCAGAGCCGCAAAGAACTGGCAGAAATCATCTGGGCCCAGGTATTGCAGCCCAAACCCACCAGTCCCAGCTGTAAGGTTCAGCTGAAACCAAACCTCCAAAGCCCAAGAGGCAAGACTGCATGTGGAATCACAAACATCCCATCACCCAGGGCTTCCTATTACAAGAGCAGGGCTGTCCCTGTACTCCCAATGGCACTGGGTTACCTTCTGCCCTGCACCCAGAGGGGAGGACAGCATGGCCCTTGCCAAAGCAAGTTGTCCGTCCTGAGCAGCTAGCTTGGGACATACTCCTTCCCTCCCATGGAAACACCAATGGACGTGTCAGAACTGTCAGGGACTTGTGGGATGAGGCTCAGCATCCCACACCCTCTCTGACCTCTTTTGCCCCAGAGCCAGGACTGCATGGTGGCTGCTCTGGCCTGCAGCAAGATCCTGAAGGAGCTGGCCAAGGAGGAGGAAGACACGGACACCATTGATGAAATGCTGGCCCTGGCTGAGCAATACGAGCACAAGGCAATTGGTGAGTGGGAGGGACACCAGCAACCCAGAGCACTCTCATGTCCTGTCATGCTGGATGTGCCTAAAGGGTGGGGGGTACAATGGATGGTGTAGAGCCGTGGTGATGCTCACCTCAAGTTACAGAGCTCTTCTTGGTGCTCCTTCTGCTGAGCAATGGGCTGGCACAGAGCTCAGCCTTATTTCCCTGCTCTCCCAGGTGTGTTCACAGAGTGCTATCGCAAGGACGAAGAGAGAGCCCAGAAGCTCCTTGTCCGTGTTTCTGAGGCCTGGGGGAAGACAACTTGTCTGCAGCTAGCACTAGAGGCCAAGAACATGAATTTTGTGTCCCATGGGGGTGTGCAGGTGGGTTCCCAAGGGTGGTGAAATCACCAGGGAAATCACTCATCCCTGTGCAACAAGCTCAGGCTCCATTCCCGATGAGCTGGACTTGCGAATCAGCCAGGATGCAGAGGAGGCTCCTCTATCAGTGCTCCCCTCCCTCCTCACAGGCCTTCCTAACCAAAGTCTGGTGGGGGAAGATGTGTGTGGACAACGGGCTTTGGCGGGTGATCGTGTGCATGCTCTTCTTCCCATTCCTCTACACCAGCTTCATTACATTCAGGTACTTGTTGCAGCTGGGGCATATGCACATGGAGGCAGGTTCTGCTTCAGCTTCCTCCTCCAGCTGACTCATAAACCTCAGGCAGCTGAGCCATGCCTCCACTGCCCTCAGGGAGAAGAAGATGCAGCCCATGGGCTGCCTGACACGTTTCCGAGCCTTCTTCACGGCACCTGTCGTCATCTTCCACATGAACATCCTCTCTTACTTCACCTTCCTCTTGCTCTTCGCCTACGTCCTGATGGTCGACTTCCAGCCGTCACCGTCCTGGTGGGAGTACCTCATCTACTTCTGGCTCTTCTCCCTGGTGTGCGAGGAGACCCGACAGGTATGGGGCAGACAGAGCAGGGCTTGGGAGGAGCTGAGAGGGGCCAGGCTGCCAGGGGACCCCTCTGGTGTTCCTGGAAGGTCTTGTGCTCCTTCCATGCCCTGGCAGAAAACCCTGTAAGCTCAGGTCCCCTTCAGGTAAGCAGAAGAGTCCAGTCATGGCCAGCAGCTCTCTGCACCTCTGTAAGGCACATGAGTACCCTATAGTGCTTTAACTGGTGTTCCACCCCACTTCTTTTTCCAATAGCTCTTGCATGATCCAGATGGGCTCGGAGTCCTGAAGATGGCTTCCCTGTATTTCAAGGACTTCTGGAACAAGTTGGATGTCGGTGCCATAGTGGTGTTCATCATAGGGCTGACCTGCAGGTGAGTCGCAGTGCTCAGGGCCGAGCTGCAGGCTGCAGTGGGCCCTACACTACTTCCACAACTGTGCATCTTTTTAACTCTTAATTCCTTCTTCAAAGGACTGAAGATTGTCATAGCCATGTGATTAATCTTGACCGATTTACTGCTGTTTCCTGCCTCTTTTAGGGGATGTGTTTTTCACGCTGTTGGCACTGAGATATTCCTTTCCTCTGTTCTGTGCCCAGGCTCATTCCATCAACACTGTACCCCGGGCGCATCATACTGTCGCTGGCATTTATCATTTTCTGCCTGCGCCTGATGCACATTTTCACCGTCAGCAAGACACTGGGGCCCAAGATCATCATTGTAAAGCGTATGGTGAGGGCTGCCCTGCCCTGCCCTGCCCGCAGGGAACGTGCCACCCATCTCATCCTACCAGATGTGCTCCAGGACACGCTTTTGTCTTCATTGTATCTTTGCAGATGAAGGATGTCTTCTTCTTCCTCTTCCTGCTGGCAGTGTGGGTGGTGTCCTTCGGGGTTGCCAAGCAGGCCATCCTGATTCACAACGAGGAACGCGTGGAGTGGCTTTTCCGTGGTGTGGTCTACCACTCCTACCTGACCATCTTTGGGCAGATCCCCTCCTACATCGATGGTAAGGGACGCCGGCCTGTGACTGTGTGGCACGAGCCCGGTGACTATTACAGAGCCACAGGGTGCCACGCTCGTGCAGCCATACAGTTCCTGCACAGGACTCCTCTCCATGCCATAGGGTAAGGCCAGGAGGGAACAAAGACGAAGTGTAGGGCATGCTCAGAGTGTTACTACCACTCCAAAGCCAGGGACTGAATCTGCCTAACAACTCAGGATAACCAGTCAAGATGTACAGAGGCACAGGAGCAGGGTACCAGCTGCCAGAAGCTGATCCAGCTGTAAATTGCCAGGAGTAAGTGGAGTGCTGAGGACAGAGAGGATGATATGGAGTGGGCTTGGAAACCCTCCGCACACACCAGCTGCTCCAACCCCTGACACGTTCTCAGCCACCTTGATATCCAAGAGCACAGCATGCTGCTTGAGAGACCAAAGGGCTGGCTGCAGTGGAGCAGTGCTGTGCTCTCTTGCAGGGGTGAACTTCAACATTGATCAGTGCAGCCCCAATGGGACTGACCCCTACAAGCCCAAGTGCCCAGAGACCAACGAAGACAACAAGGAGCCCATCTTCCCTGAGTGGCTGACGGTCATCTTGCTGTGCCTGTACCTGCTCTTCACCAACATCCTCCTCCTGAACCTCCTCATCGCCATGTTCAAGTGAGTCTGCCCCGGAGCCCTGTTCCTGACTGTGAACGCTGGCTTTACTTGGCCCTAGGCAGGGCAGCGTGCAGACGAGGGGTGCCTCCTTACTCCCCTGCACAGCTGACGCCTGGGCTCTGTCCCCAGCTACACGTTTCAGCAGGTCCAGCAGCACACAGATCAGATCTGGAAGTTCCAGCGGCACGACCTCATTGAGGAGTACCACGGCCGCCCACCTGCACCTCCACCCTTCATCCTCCTCAGCCACCTGCAGCTCCTGGTGCGGCGGGGGCTGCTCCGCAGGCCAGCCACACGTCACAGGCAGCTCAGTGAGGAGCAGCCCGTCCCCCTCCTCGGCTCTCTCCCAGGGAGATGAGGTGCCCGGGGAACTGACAGCTCTGCCGTCCCTTTTCTCCTGCAGAAGAGAAGCTGGAGAAGAATGAAGAAGCCGCCCTCCTCTCGTGGGAGATGTACCTGAAGGAGAACTACCTGCAGCACCAACAGTGTCAGGAGAAGCAGAACACAGAGCAGAAGATCCGAGACATTGCACAGAGGTACCAATGCTCCTCAGACAGGGACAGCCTTCCTGTTCTGGGCAGGAAGGATTTGGGATTGGAGCTGTTGCTGCCCTCCTTGTTATGCATACAAGGATGCTCGTGGGAATCTGTCTTTTGGAGGTGTAGGCACCCACACAGCATGGGCTGCTGAGTACCTGCAGTGGCTCCTAAGGAGGTTTTTCTCTGCACCATCCCTCCAGAGTTGATGTGCTGGCAGATTTGCTGGACATGGATCAGGTGAAGAGGACAAGTCTGGTGGAGCAGAGATTGGGTGCCCTGGAAGATCAGGTGAGGCAAAAACCGAGCAACTGCTTTGGGAGCGTGGGCTTTTCCAAGGACAAGGGTCAACTGAATCACAAGAGCAAATCCTTCTGAATTAGCTCTCCTTAGAACATTAGAGTTTCCTTGAGAAAACAATAGCCTCAAAAAGGCATATGGGAAGTGGAACATTGCGGGATGAGCCCCTGTACTGTTCATCCAGCTCTTCTCCTGGGTCTGAGAGGACCCTCCAGACCCTCACCTGTCCCACACAGGTCCATCAGAGTGCCAAAGCCCTGAGGTGGATCATTCAGGCATTGCAGGGCAGTGGCTTCAGCTCAGAGGAAGATATGCCGCCCTTGGGTAAGCACAGCCCCAGCAGCACAGCCCAAAGGGATGCCAGGAGCAAAGACACAGCATTAGAGCTAGGCAGACCCTGAGGCTCAGCACTTCACCTGTGAGGCCTTGCTGTCTCTGCCTTGCAGTCTCCAGCAGGACCTCAGAGGAGAAGGAGTTCGACCCGGAGGAGAAGCCTGGAGAGAAGCAGCCCACACACCACGTGCTGGCCCGAAATCTCCTCTACCCAGGGTCCCACACCATGCGCTTCCCCGTGCCAGATGAGAAGGTGCCCTGGGAGGTAGGAACTCAGGCGGTGGGGCTGGAGGAGGATGGGAAGTGGGAAGGGGAACAGAGCCATTGTTGCAGCGAGAGGGAGATGTATCATACTTGGGAACTGCTGTTCTCTCCAGCCCTTGGAGATACTGCCAGTGCTCAGTGCACTGGAGCTGGGTCTCCAAAGCACAGAGGGTCCAGGCATGGCCAGAGATGCTTCCCTGGGAAAACACTGTGGCTGTGCTCAGTGAAACAAGACTGGGTTTCACGTGGGGATGTCTGGAGGTGTTCTGAATGGACAGGCACATCTGGGCTGCCAGTGGGGCTGACACAACCATATGCCCTGCAGGTGGATTTCCAGCTCTACGACCCTCCTGCCTATTCAGCCGACCACAGGGACACAGCTGTGCAAGACCCCTTCAGCCCGTGAGTAACTCCGGGGGGGTCCCTCCCCATCCAGCTTCCCACCTCTGCCCCATCCTCACACATGGCACAGCCTGCCCTCACTGCTGGGCTGTCTCCTGTGCCCAGCTCCTTGGAGTCTCTCCTGAAAATCAACTACAACACCATGGACGGGCTGATCGACAGGCAGAGCTTCCACGGCCTCTATGCTGTGCAGGATGGACTGCCACTGTGAGTGCTCCCACCGTGGGGAGGTGGGAGAGGGGGAGTGGGGCATTGATGAAGATGCTGAAGAGCACCAGTCCCAACCTGTGCCCATGGCAGGGGGTTGGAACTGAATCATCTTTAAGGTCCCTTCCAACCAACCCGTACTGGGATTCTATGAATTAGGGATGGTGGTCCAGGTGTTTGGACAGCCTCCAGCCTGCTCGCTCTCTCCCACCAGGAATCCCATGGGCAGGACGGGGCTGCGTGGTCGTGGGAGGCTGCACTGCTTTGGGCCCAACCATGCCCTGCACCCAGTTGTGACCCGGTGAGCATGTAGGGATGCTGGGGACAGAATGGAGAAGGGGGCATGAAGCCATTTCAGATCGAGGAGAAGGAGCTGAGCATGGTTTGCAGCATAACATGGGCCTCTCTCACAGCTGGAGGAGGAACTTGGATGGGTCCATTATCAGGAAGAGCCTGAAGAAGATGCTGGAGGTCCTCGTGGCCCAGTATCCCCTGTCAGACGTCTGGGCACTGCCCGGGGTAAGAGCCACAGCAGAGCAGCTCCAGCCATATTCTCAAACCATCGGCAGAGAGCTGCAAGAGCAGCAGCGGGTGATCGAGCACCGCTGAGGGCTTTTGGCAGCAGGAGGAGGGAGGGAGGCCCCGCTGCTGCCTGCTCCCCTCCACCTGAGTCTGGGGCAGCCATGGGACGAGCCATGCTGGTGGCAGCTGGGCTGTGAGAGCTGTTTGGGTGCAGGGCTCACTGGAGCCGGGTGAGACGCTGCCGCTAAAGCTCAAGTGGATCCTGCGTCGGGAGTTCTGGCCTCAGTTCCAAAACCTGCTGAAACAAGGCACTGAGGTACGGGCACACAGAGCTCTTGGTGCTCTCAGAGTGGCAGTTATGGCTCTGCTAATGCAGCAGCACTTCCCTGTGCGCAGATACACAAGGGGTACCTCGATGACCCCCGCAACACAGATAACGCCTGGGTTGAGACTGTTGCCATCAGTGTGCACTTTGACAATCAGAACGATGTGGAGATGAAGCGGCTGAATTCGGTAAGAGCCTCTTGCCTCTGCAGCTCCCTGCACTGGCTCCTGGCAGACGTGGGGCAGGTAAGCTCCCTGAGAAAGGCTCCTCTGAACAGACTGCCAGGCAGTCATCATCCCCAGAGGTGTTCCAGAACCTTGGAGATGAGGGACGTGGTCAGTGAGCGTGGTGGGGTGGGCTGGGGTTGGACATGGGGATCTTAGTGGCCTTTTCTAACCATAGCGATTCTATGAATTCCTTTGGCTCCAGCCCCAGATCTCACTGTCATCAGAAGTAAGCTTCTCCAGCTATGTGCAGGGGAGGGGGAACAGACTCTGCCCATGGGGTGGCACCACAGCAGGGGCCCCAAAACCTCAGGGTGGGAGGCTGGCGGTGCTGCTGAGTGCAGCTGGCCCTGCCACAGCACACACATGGTGTCTTGATTCCCTTCCAGTTCCTCCAGGGCTGCGACCCAGAGCTGTGCATCCGCTGGCAGGTGCTGGACAGGAGAATCCCACTGCATGCCAACCACAAGCAACTCCTGCAGAAAGTCTCCACCCTGCTCGGTGCTTACTACTGAGTTCTCAGGCACAGCCAAAGCTGCTGCAGCCCTGGGCCAGGATCTGGCCATGTGAGGCCATGGGCTGCCATTGGAGGCCAGGCAGCTACCACAGCCACCAGCTCACCCTTAGCCACACACTATCTGCGTGGGCACTGCGTGAGAGCATGCAGGGCATCCATCAGGCAGTTCTGCTTCCCAGCCCGCTCTCTGAGCCCCAGGAAACTCAGCACAGCTCCTGGAGGGTTGCTCAGGGTCTCTCGCAAGAAGCTGCCCTGCAAGTTGCTGTGACATCTGTCCTCATGTCTCCAGTTGCCTCAGACCCAGTGATGTATTGAGCTGTGATCCAACACTTCTGAAGATGAGAGCAGCTCTTGGCTCACACACCTGTGGCTTTATATCTCCACACAAGTCCACCCTCTCAAGTCTTTTGTGATCCTACGTGTGTATGCTGAGCACTGCATCATAGCTGATATCCTTTCCTCTGCTAAATGGCACCTGCCTGCCCTACCCCCTTGTGAACATGGACAGAAAAGGGCAGCTTGCTAGGACACACGGGGGTCTGTCCTCTGCAAACACTGGGGCAAGTGCGTCCATCTCACACATCTCTGCTCACCTTTTCTGCTGCCTGCCATAGAGACAGTGAGGCACAGTGGAGATGCTTCCCAGGGCCTCTCAGTAGTTCAGAACAGCCCCATGGAGGTGGGTTATGCCTTGGACTGCTTAGGGAGGGATTTCAGCTCCCCAGATTCTCCCCCTGGAAAGGGGACACAGTCAGGGCTGTTCTCTCCCACTGGTGGCCATTGCAGCACAGCTGTGGTTTCACCAATGAGGCACAGGGCTGGGAGAAGGGGGCCAGCTGGTAACGTAGTCAATGCTGCTCAATAAACAGTGTACTGAACAACTCAAGGCTGGCAGCACGTCACTGCTGTTTAAGCACAGCACCCCAATCTTATAGCACAAATCCAACCCACATGCACATTCACCCATCTTACGAGCTTTGGGCTTCCTGGATCCTCCCCGCTCCCCTTGCCCCTCACAGAGATACTCAGCAGCTCCTCACCAAGCTCCAGCTCTGAGTCATGCTCCTGTGCCACACTTTGACCTTAAAAAAGCCACCTCCGAATCACTGCTTGGCAAACTCCTTGGAAACGTGACTTGTACCAGCTCATGGACCAGATGGGAAAAGCTAAAGAACTCCAGGTTTTGTTATTTAAAACCCCAGCGATGACTAAGCCAGCTGGGTGCGTGGGGAATCTGACTCACTGCGTTTTTAAACACTTGGGGTTGATGAGATGGGAATTCATTGCTGCTGCTCCCCAGCAGCAAATCATCACATCCCATGTGGAAGCTGGCTCTGGGCTGGAGCAGAAGCTCTCAGGCTGTGCTCATGTCAACACTCCATCCTACAGCAGCGTTCCGGTGGACCCTGACCTCAGCCCCATGCAGGGCATCACCAGAGGAGGACGTGGTCCTGGGTGCCAATTTCTCAGTTGAGCCCTGCATGTAGGAAAAGCCCTTGGGGTTTGCACTGCACTGAGAGCTGAGCTTTTAGAGGTTGATGTGGTCTGGGACCCAGGGAACCCCTCTCAGGTACCTCCTCCTCTCCTAGCTCATCCTGGTCTGCAGAAGTTCCCTCCTCCAGGCTTGACCCCTTCTGCCCCTGCCATCCTGCAGCTCCAGGCTCTGCAGTCAGAGCTCCCCCAGTTCCTTTGCAGGCGGTCACACTGCCCCTGGAGGTTCCAGGTTTCAGAGTCCTGAGCTAGATGCCTGGAATGCTCAGGAGGCTCTGGGTTTCAGGGCATCGGCATAGCAGGAGAAGGTCCCATCCTCACACCTTCCTTGCAGCCCCCGCTGGTCCTGCAGAGCCCAGGGGTGACCATGCAGTCCGGGGAGCCATGAACCAAAGGAAGAGTCCCTGGTACAAGCAGAGCAGCTTCAGTAGCCACAGCTTGTGGGGGGTGCAGCAGTTTATTTGAGCTCTGGTTAAGCAAAAGATGCCCCCAGATAAAGGCAAGGAAAAGCATCCCCAACCCTGTGCAAAGGGGTGCACAACCAGCATCAGACCGGGCAGTAGATGCTAGTGATGTGCCAACACACATCTCCAAATCCCTTTGAACAAGTGCCAGTGTCAGGGTGGCCTGCCCTGCCACCTGCACTGTGCTGGCAGTGACACAACACCTGCCTGCCAGCTGCAGCTGCAGCACATATCCGTGGCTTTGCACGATGTACACACATTGCTCAGCCTGCACACACAGCCTGCAGCCAGACACAGAGTGTGGGGCAGCATCAGGCCCACGGGCCCTGGCACACCGTGGCCCCAAGCATTGGGCAACCAGAGCCAGCCTGAAGCCAGCATTTCCCCAACTTCTCATACATCATTTCCTCCCAGCACCATGCACCCGATCCAGCGGCACGTGTTCTTCTCAGGCTTCTTCTCCCCTGGCTTTGCACGAGCTCCAGCCACCATAGCAGAGCTCTGAGACCCTTGGCTGGAGATGGCTGACCAGGGAGCTCCCACCCTTCTGTCCTGTGGCACGCACAGCCCCACGGGTACTGCAGCTGTCCCCAGGCTCTCAACGTGCCTTGGTCCGTCCTCACCTCAGTGGCCAGCCCACTCACATCCTGGCAAGGAGCTGAGTGTGCTTCAGGCACCTCAGGTGGTTTTCAGCTTGAGCACCTTGGAAAGGGGCTCCTTGGCACTGGAGTAGAGGAGGTAGGAGCCCTCTGTGGTGTTAAATGCCTCCCAGTCTCTGCAGCCAACAGTGGGAAGGTGGTGAGCTGCCACGAAGCCTTCGTAGCCTTGCCACCTGTGTGGGAAGGACAGTCAGCTGGGGGCCTTGCACCTTCTTTTATCATCCCACAGTGGTTTGGGGGTGGGAGACACCCCTTGTGCCTGGAAGCTTGGCGGAAGTGGGGAGCAGAGGCAGCAGGATCCCCCTGTGCCCATTCTGTGCCCTCTCCGGACCATCTCCTTGCTGTACCCATGTCCCCCCACTCCCCCCAGGCACATTCCAACTCCTGGGCTGTGCCAGGTTTGGCAGTGAGCTCACCCTACCCCAGCCATGCAGCAGTACCTGTAGATAATGCTGTTAATGGAGAAGGTGAAGCCATCAAAGGAGTTTGCTACCACCAGAAAGTAGTCATCTCCAACCGAGAAGAACTCCCAGTCCAGGGCACTAGGGGATGAAGCAAGCAGAGGTGGGTGAGATGTGCTCAGCCCACACTGAGCTCTTGCACCTGGCCATCCCATCCCCATCTCGTGCTTCTCCAGCTCCACTGGGATCTGCTGCCCAGGACCTGTCTCCCATTGCCCTCCTCCACGTCCCTTTGCGCAGGCGGTGTGCAATCCCACATGAACCCTCCAGGAGACCCCTATGTATTTTGGGGTGTTCAGGGGAAGGCCATGGACTGAGCAACACCCCAGCTCCTTGCACAGGTACCTGTAGGTGAGGAGGTCCTGGAATTTGACAAACATCTGGGCAGTGATGTTCAGCTCATAGATGGAGGAGTTGATGGCATAGAAGTTAGAGGGCGCTGGGATCCTGCTGTCATAGCTATGGCTGTTAGCCACAGCCAGGAAGACTCTGTCCCCAATGTGGAAGACTTCCCAGTCAGCAGCCCCAAAAGTCTGTGGAGAAAGAAGCCACCTGAGAAGCTGTCCTGGACATGGACTAGCATATGTGATGCAAGTGCTGGGAAGCAGTGGGACCTGCTGGAGGGGCAAAGGGGAGGTGACCTGCTCTTAAACCCAAGGAAAAAAGATTTATAGAATTCAGAGAATCATTAAGGTTGGAAAAGACCTGTAAGATCACCTGTAAGATCTCAACACCAACCCACTCCACCATGCCCACTGCCCACGTCCCTTAGTGCCACATCGCCACGACTCTGGAACACCTCCAGGGGCCGTGACCCCACCACTTTCTAGGGCAGCTGTGCCAGTGCTCTTCCTGAGAAGTTTTCCCTCATATCTAAACTCCCTTGGTCAGTCCATTGCTGCCTTTCCAGAAGTCTAAGAGGATCAGCCTCTGAAATGATTCCCTGGCTTGTCCCAGCACAGAGGGGGAATGGAGAAGCAGCATTTGGCCGGTGGATGACCTTACCAGGATGGACTGGAAGAGCTGGAAAGAGCCACTGAGCCAGATGTAGATGTGAGAATAGATGTTTGTGGATGTGCCATTAAACGTGTTGGCCACGGCCAGGAAGGAATAAGGCCCAATAGCAAAAAATTCCCAGTCATAGGCTCCAGAGGTTGGGATTGTCTGGTTGGTTTCAAAGAGCCCCGTGCTGGGGTTCCACCTGTATATCACGCTGTCTATGTTGTGGTTATTCCCTGAAGGAGACAGAGATGTGCAATGAAGAGCATCTGGTTTGCAAGAGAAACGAGACCCTGCCAGGAGTCTGACTACACAATATTTCAGCTCTGGAGGGAGTGAGGGTGGTCCTTAGCCCTGCTTGATGTGTGTGTCCCCCAGAGGGCCCTTCTCTGGTGCCGGTGGAGCTGATGTCCAGCAACAGACTGGTCTAGGGCCCAGACTGGGCTTGGACTGGCTCTGAGAACAAGGGCTGGGTACCTTCTCTGTGGTTGACCACTGCAAGGAAAGCCTCTCCCTCAATGACAAACGCCTCCCAGTCCCTCGCGCTGTGCGTGGTGATCCTCTGATAGGTGACGAACTTCTCCTTCCTGTGGCTCCACTTGTATATCACAGAGAACTCCTGCCCCCTGTCATTCTGCTCAAAATTAGCCACTGCTAGGAAGATCTGAAAAAGAACAAGGCAGGACACTTCCATTTTCTCCATTTCAGATGTGGCCCTGAGCAGCCTGTAGGCAGCACAAAGCACCCCAGGGACACAGATGGAACAAGGGACACAGTAGGGTCTGCAGAGACCCACTGAGATGGGGCAGGGATGATGCTTTGCTCTCATTGGCCTCCACAGCTGCCCAAGGTTGGGCTGAGGACCAGCACTTTCGTGGCAGGTGTGGCAGCAGCAGCCCACCCAAGTGTCCCAGGCAGGGTGACAGCAATGTCTTGGAGCTCAGTGGGGACAAGGATGTGTGGCTGAGTGTGACACCGTGCTGGTGACACTGGTTGGGGGGGGGGGGAGATGGGGTTCAGGGCCTGAGCCTCAAAGGTTCCCATGGGGAAAAGTTGATCAAATTATAAAAATAAAAATCACAGCTATAACAACCAGATAACAACCATAATGATAACAATGCCCTGAAAGAAAACATTTTCCAGGCCAAAAAAAAAAACTCCACTGCTTTTGGCATTTTGGGCTGCTTCTTCCACGTAAAGCCCAAAAACACACTCAGAAAAAGAAGGGATTTGGTTTTCTTCTAAACTTCCTCTTTGGAAACAAATGCAGACCCAATCCCCCCACCCTTAGCATGCACCCTTAGCACCCAAGAGCACCCCAGGATCCCTCCAGGTGGCTCTGCTCCCCATGGGGGCTGCCAGCTCCCCCCATTTCCTTTCCTCATGCCCTCACCCAGTGCTGCTGCAGGTTTCCCAGCTCTTGGAAGCAGACAGTGCCCTGGAGGAAGCTGGGGTGAGGCAAAGCTAATGTTGGGCACCTGATATTTGGTCCAGCCCCGAAATAACCTTCCAGGCAGCCTCACCTTTTTGCCTATGGTGAAATACTTCCAGGACTGAGCTTGGTAGGTGGGGATGTTCTGATAAAGCACAAACTTCCCATCGGTCCACTTATAGATGGCTGATCCGGGGGGGCTGTGCCTGTTGGCAGTGGCTGCAAACAGTCCAACCCTCGGGATGGTGAAGACCTCAATGCCCATCGTCTCAGAGTTGGTCACCAGGTCCTGGTATTCTTCCACGTAGTCCAGCCGCTGCTTGACTGGGAGACCACAAAAAGGAGCCAGGTTCAAACTCAATAACCCCGCAGTTGGACTTAAGCGATCCCTGTGGGTCTCTTCTAACTCAGGATAATCTATGAACGACTGGAGCCCTTTTTGCAGGGCCTGGTTGCCCCGTGACTTTGTGCAGCAAGGCCACCGCAGCTGGAAGGACATGGGGTCACTGTTATTGCACACACTGGTGTCTCCGGTTTGTGATGAGCAATGAATCACAGAAAGGCTTGGGTTGAAAGGGACCTCAAAGATGATACAGATCCAACCCTGCTGCAGCACCCCCAGTGTGCGTGGCACAGCTCTCAGTGAGCCTGGCTGTCCTGCCTGGGCAAACAGACCTGGATCCTGCCCCAAGGTGCTGGCAGGGTGAATCCCTGGCCTTGGAAGAGCTCCCCCTGCCCCACAGAGCTGGGTGCTCACAGCATGAGGCTGATCATTACCTTCCAGCATGGAGATCCAGGCACTGCCATCACAGAGGTACAGCCCTCTCCGGGAGGCATTGAACCAGAACTGTGCCTTCTCCTGCTTGGTGCAGGGCGGACGGGACCCCAGGGTCACCTTCATGTTGGTACCTGGGCACAGATGGAACAAGGTAAAGGTGGGTACCCTTCAGATGGATAATGGAGGAAGAACTGGGCATGCCACTCTGATTCTGATGGGCATCAGGGAGCAGGGGGACGGCATCCCGGCACCAAGCCAGAAACCTGTCTGCTCACACCTCCAGGAATCAGCAGTGTGAGCCCATCACTGCCAGGTTACCCGGGGACATCAAATCCCATCTCACCCGCTGGACCCAGTCCCGTTCTCCCTGCAGTTGTGCCCACCACCTGCCCCGGTTCCCCCACCCTTCCTCGTCTTCCTAAGCTCAGAGCAGCCCACAGCTCCCTACTGACCATGTGGGTACTTCAGCACCTCGTTGCTCACTGCCTTCACTGGGACATCCTGGAGAACCGCAGGGATGGAGAGCGCTGTGGCTTTATGGTTCAGGGCTGTGCAGATGCGAGGGGTGGCATCGGCTCCAGGCAGCAGGACAAGCTGCCGCAGCAAGCCCTGCAGAACGGGATGGACAGCATATCCAGTGGGACTGAGGGATGGGAGCTGCAGGAATACATCACCCGAGCTTCCCACCAGAGGCCCATTCGCTTCCTTCTCCCCTGGGCTGCATTTTTCAGATGCCTGTTAGGTACCAAAACCTCTGCCCTGGGGCAATGGAACAGCTGGCAAGGCAGGAGCATTGGCAAGGACTGTGTGAGCCGCAAGTGACTTTCCCTGCCACCACACTTCCTAACCACCGCTTGGGACTGGACCTAACCCTTCTATCAGTAAGAATGTGCCATCAGCTGGCTTTGTGCCTCCAAGTGCCACCAGCCTAACAGAGGTGTCCCCACAGCCACATGCAGTGTCCCTGCCTGGGGACCTCCATCCCACAGCCATCCCGACACCCACCAGGACCCTACCGTGAAGAAGCCTTTCCTCCTCCTCCTGTTGCCCAGGTAGAAGCTGGCTCTCTTCACTGACAGAGAAGCAGGAAACGGCGTCTCGACCACCCTGCGATGGGCAGAGGGCAGTGTCACAGCAGAGCCAGAGGAGCACCCCATCTGCTGCATCCCGCAGCCCAACCTACACGTCCTTGGGGAGGCCGCAGTCCACCGACAGCGAGAAGGACTGTCCAGAGACGGCCAGCACCAGCGTGTGCCAGCGGCTGTCGGCCAGCGAGACGTTGCGGAAGGTGACACGGTTCTGCCAGCCGCCGGCGCGCTCTGGACTCCAGAAGAGGAAGTGCAGCTTGCTGGGTGAGTAGCGCAGCCCCACCAGCACGCCGGGGCTCTCCTCTGCCATCAGCGTGAAGATGTACTCGTTCCTCTGCGGGAGGACGCGGCGCTGAGGCCGACACGCTCCACGCCCAGCCTCGTGCCCGACGCAGGGCCAGGCCTGCCAGCAGCGCTCACCTTGGTGGGGACGGCGAGCACCCGCAGGGTGACGATGATGGAGAACTCCTCGGGGAAGCGGTCGCAGTGCAGGAAGAGGCGCGAGGCGGGGAAGGCCAGGGCGCGGGGCCTCGAGGCGTGGAGCTGGAGGCCGCTCAGCCCCTGTGCCTGCAGCACCCCCATGCCATGGGCCGGCCCGCTGCCAGGGAGCAGCTCTGCCAGCACGTCCAGCGGGCGCAGCTCTGTGGGAACACGGGCATGCAGGGTGACAGCGGCCCCAGATGCAGGCTGCCAGCCGGGCACGGGCTCTCCCAGCCCAGCCCTGCCTGCGCACACGCACACGTGCTTCCCTGGCAGAGCCTAAAAACCTTCATTAAGTAATTATCCCTTTTCCCAGAGGAGAAAACAACACGCGCAGCCCCAGGGCATCATCCAGATGGAAAAACTAGCACCAGGAGACAGAGCTCTGCTTGCACACATCTGGGAAGCAGCAGCCCCTGATCCGAGCCATGGCCCTATGCTCATCACAATTCCCACCAACGGGCTTTGGGCTCCTAACTGTGCTACAGCCTGGACTGCTTGGGCTCGGGGCAGCCAGGCAGGAGGGGCTGTGAGCGAGGCTGGCCAGCACGTGTAGATGTTTTCCTGCTCAGCCTACAGTAGGGAACCTGCATTAGCAGATTGGACTAAACAACCTCCAGAGGTCCATTCCAAACCCTATGATTCTCTGAACTAGAACCAGTTCTGGGGGAAGCACGTCCTGCCTTGGGCACCTTGCTTCAGAAAGGATCAAAATGAAATGCATGTTTCCCACTTCACCCAGCAAAAATCACAGGCTGAGTTCAGTCCTGGGTTTGCAGAGAGGTTTCACAGCCCCAGGATGAGCCTACAAGTGGGAAGAAGGGCAGGAGGTGGGCTGGAGGCTGTGCCCACATTCAGCAGCCAAGGACACGACCTCACTGAGGTGGTTTCCTGTTGGAATCAAAGCCGTGAGTCCCACTTTCCCTCCCACATCAGTTGTTGCTACCGATCACAGCTCCCAGTGGTTTGAAAAGCAGCTGGAAGCAGTTTCACCCCAAGACAAGCCATGAACACACCAAACCTGGGCCCAAGCACCTAAAAACCAGAAATTTTCCAAGAGATTTTGCCACCGGGAGGATGTAGGATGCATCTTTCACCCAGAGATTCACACCACCTGTGCACCCCAGCTCCGGGCAGAGGCCAGTGATGTGCCTTCATGGGCTCCGCACAGAGCGTGTTTCCCAGGGTCTGCCCTGGCAGCACAGGAGTCCTGCAAGATATCCCAGCACCACCAACCTCTGCAGCTCCCGCCCGCACCGCCAGCCCCAGCTCCTACCTGTGCAGTGCTGCCAGCTCCTGCCACCCCCGCCGCACGCCCACTGGAGGAGGACAGCCCAGAGCAGCAGCGGGGCCAACATGGGGCTGCCTTCGGGATGCTCAGCCTTCTGGGTGCTCTCACATCATCTGTCGGAGCAGGGCTAAGGGCCGGCTCTCCCTGCCCCTGCGTGGGCACTGCCCGGCTGCAGGCTGTGCCGGGCTGGCCGCGGCGCACAGACATTTAAATGGGAAGACGGCGGTGGGAGAGGAGGAGCCCCGTTCCTTCAGAGAGCTTTTATCTTGTGCCCAGCCCTCTGCAAGGCGGCTTTTGGGAGGGATTCTTTTTTTTTTTTTTTTTTTTTTTTTTTTTTCACTTCCTTTCAGTTTTGGTGATTCATTTTTCTGAGGTCACATGGGGGAAAGCAGGACATCGGCCCCTGCCCACAGAGGCCAAGGTGGGCACCATGCTTCCCCCAAACGCACCAGGCTTTCGGCAGCAATCCCAACCTGTACTGGGCAGATCCTCCAGTTTGCTACACCCTGCTCCAAGAGCCAGACCCTACGAGGGACATTTCCCTCCCTTGCAGGTGATGTCCGGTCAGTCTGCCCACACCCAGGGCACAGCTCCCAGCCTAGGGCTGGGCATCGCAGCTGGACTTGCTATGGGGAGGGCAGGGATGTGCCAAGTACCAGTTTAGAAACCCTCGAGGTTACAGCGCTCAAACAGGAGACAGCAGTGGAAAAACTCTCTGCGCACTGCGAGCGCTGCTTGGTTCCTCTTGCCACAAAGCAAGTCACTTCCATCCTCCAAACAATTGAAATTAGCTCCCCCCACCCCAAAGTTTTCCTGCAAGGCAAACTGCAGAATGGAAAGCTGACGGCCAGCACAAAACGACAAAACATCGAGAAGCAAACCAGGACTTTTTTGGAGACAAGCCACCAAAGGTGCACACGCCAACACAGCCCTCGGCCCGAACCGTACAGTGACCACTGTGCCCCACAGCCCTGCAGTCACCCCACGTGGCAGTGCTGCACACATGTGTCACGTTAGCATGGCCCAGGGAGCTGGCACCATGTGGGGACATGCGTCAGCGGCCAGATCTGTGCGTGCTGCCCGAACACCAGCAGGGAAGGCTTTCCACCAGGACACAGCTAACACTGGGGACTTCACTGGCTAAAACACCACTGGCAGCCAAGGAGGACATCAGCAGACTCAAGGTCACAGCTGCTTCTGTGTCCTGCAAAAGCAGAGGGAAGTCAAGAGGTGGGCGAACAAACCTCATGTGCTTTTGGCGGACAGGGCTGGCTGTACAGCTTGAGGTTGAAGCTGGTGAGGAGAGGGACAGCAACAGCCCCAAAGGGTTTTCACTGTTCTTCAGCTTGGGAACCTGTAGATGATGTGCCCTGGGAAACCAACCTGCATTGTTAAACAAGGGCTTGGGAGCACCTATGCCCGTGGCTGCGCTCAGCCCAAGACCCGCTCCTTGTCCCAGCAGCACTAGGAATAGGGCTGCAAAGCTGTTCCTAAGCACACATGCACATTCCTGTGCTCACAAGCAACTGAGAGAGGACAGACTGAGACAAACAGAGGAGATGTTTGCCTAGTTCCTATGGGTTGTAAATAAAACCATGTGGCAGCGCTGAACAAAACGATCCTTGGACTTCTCCCAAAAAAGTTGGGCCATCCCTGGATGAAGAAAGGTTGAGAAGCATGTCTGTGGACAGCACATTTCAAGCAGAGCCCACATGCAGAGAACAGAGCGAGAAGGGCACCCGCATCACTGCAGGGGTCCTGCTCACAGCCTAACCGCTCCCTGGGTGCTCCAGAGGGACTCACACCACGTCCTTCACATGGATGATAGAGAAGCCCAGTGAGGATGGAATGCATGGGTTTGCTCCTGGCTGATGCTCCCAGCAAACACGAGAGACAAATCATCACGTGGGAGCAGGCAGAAAACGCAGTGCTGGCATCCCCCTTCCTCAGCTCTGCTCTTTCTTCCGAGTCAAGATCCTTTCCCACGTTTCCTGGAGCAGCTGCGGCTCCCCAAGGCCAGCCCACAGAAATCCCCACGCCAGTAAACCTGTCAGCAGCACCCGGCGACTGTGGCTGCCATTAACCCCATCCCCACCTAAAAAACTTCATTCCCAGAAATTTTGGATGGGTTCTGCCAGGAAAGTTTTGGCGAAGGGCCACGTGGATTGCAAAAGGCACCATTTTTTTAAGAATGCCACTGCAAAATCACAAAGCGCTCCGACTGCAAGCCTTGCCACCAGCTTCCAGAGGCAATTCTGGTCCCTCCATCCCACCCTGCTGCAGCATCAGCACTCCATGGGCTCCCAGACAGAGCTAGCAGCCTCCTGCCCTACATGGGAAGCTCTCGGTGTTGGCCTCGCAGCAGACAGCCACTGGGTGACAAATGGACGGAGATACCAAAGCAGGGAAGCCCCAGGACTTGTGCCCACATGCCTGGGATGTTCTGTGGCTCTGGGATGTTCCCTGATCCTACACTCACTAGCCCTACAGCAGCCGGAGATTCTCTAACCCAGGCACCAAACCTGGTCAGAGCCACTCTGCTCTGCTGCTGCAAGGAGACACCCTGCCCTGTGCCAAAAAGCAACTCACGGTGCAATTGCACTGCTTTCCCCACGGACAGCTCGTATTATTGTTAGTGATCATTCAGGCTTTGTCAGCTCAAGCTGCCCATGCTTACAGGCCGGTGCCGAGGCACTGCCCGACATGCAAACACACTTCTTGGAAGAAGGCTGAGGGCAGCACGGTGCAGGGGCAGCGCACTCTGCCCACCCGCACAGCTCCTTCTTCTGCAGCATCCGGGGAGGGAAGGGAACAAAGAAGGAGAACAATTGCTATTGTTTCTGCAGACATTCTCAGGGCTGGTTCCGCTGCTGCCCAGAGACGCAGGCCACACAGAGGCCCTGCTGTGCTTAGAGCTGCACTGATGGCAGCTCCCATCCCTATCCCAACCTGCTCACAGAGCTTAGCATGGAGCGCCAGGAACACAAGGGCTGGGCAAGCTGGCCACCAGGCAGCATTGGTCCTGAGCTGGCCCGATAGAGAAACCCTACTGGGCCATCCCCCCAGCAGCCAACCATGCCCCATGCTATGCAGATTCTGCAGGGCCTCCTGGGGCTTGGCTGTACCACCAGGTCCAGGAGCCTCCTGCAAGAAACACCCAGTCCTGGAGAGCCATAGCGCGGGGCAAGCCTTGCCCCCGCATGAGATTTCACCCACCTGAAGTTGTTGTCACGCCAGCCCAAATTTGGGTTGCAATTTGCCAAATTGTTTTGGCATGGGAAAAAAAAAAACCTGCTTTGGGGCAAGACAGCTAACCTGGCTGTGGGCGGAGAGACTGCCAGCAGCCGGCCCAGCATCCAAGAGCGTGGGTGCCCCACACCCCCCGGCATGCTGCATCTTGCAGCCTGCTGCTTTGAACCCACCTCCTGCAGCCCCCAGCCTCTCAGCCCACAGGTGCCCGGTTCTGTGCAGTGAGGGGAGGCTGGAGCTCACGCACGGCAGCTGCCCTGTAATAACCCACCGTCCGTATCATTACCATTAATTATATATTAACATACCCCATAATCTGCGTTGCTGCTGCAGTTCCATCCCAGGGTGTGAGCTGCTTTCAAAAGCCACAGTATGGGACTGAGTCAGCACAAATTGTGTCACCTGATTCAGGTAGTGGCAATGGACCCAGTGCTGAGCACCTTCATCCTGCTGTCAGCCATGGCCTTACTCAGAACAACATGATGCAGTGCCCTACAAGTGGATGGTGCATGGTCAGGAGCCCCAGGAAGAAATACTGCAGGAATTGCTCCTGCAAGTCTGCCCTCCTATTAAACTGCTTTATGTGAGTAAGAAGTGCTCAGTATTTACAGGTCTTGTCGCATAGTTTGCATCTTAAGAACAGTTAAACAACAAAGTATGCTGAATCTAACACTGTTGTGCACCCCTGATCTCCAGCCAAGGCCACGCTGCAGGTGGCTGTGCCTCTCTGTTCTCACAGAGGCAGAAGACACACAGCATCCTTCCCAAGACACAAGTCAGAGGAAAGCAAGAACCTTCCAGAGATGCAGAGCTCCATCCTGAAGGCAGCACACCGCCTTCCTTCCATTCACATCCAGCCAAAAAAAAAAAAAAGAAAAAAAAGCAGGAGAGCACCCTCTTGATTGCTCTGCCCTGGAGCTGCAGCCCTTTCATGTGGTTCCAATGCCTCTCCCGCAGCAGTTTGCACTTTCAAAGAACAGCGTGCAGGCACACACACACAACACAATTACTGAATGGCTTGCATCCCACTGTGTGTGTTCTGACACTGCTCCTTTTGCCAAGAAGAAAAAAAGCACACGCATGTATATGTAGGCATACACAAAGGCTCTCGAAAAGACACTGCTTGCATCTTTACAGCTCTGTCGAGTCTTTATATACAGATAGATAGATATAAGCCTAAGGCAAACATAACCCACAGAAAGAGTTTTTGTGTCTTTTTTTTTTGTTTTAATCTTTAATACTTAGCTTGCATGCGTAACACCTGTAGCATTCTGACACTCCCCAAGGAATGTATTTTATAGTAACTGTTGCAGGCAGAAAAAAGGCAACGGCTCAGAAAATTATTGCTACTGGCTAGCATTACACACCTTGCTAGCGTGAGTACTCTTTCAAGGAGAGGATTAAGCTTTCAGGGGAGGCTATTGCAGCATCCAAGTGGCAGCTTTACAAGCAGGAAGGTCGGGGTGTTCCCCAGACAATTGTCTGTGCATGGAAACTCTCAGTGCAGGCTGTGCTGAACTCTGCTTGAGAGCTCTGTTTTGGGGGCACTATCCAATTCCTCCTGAGAATCTCCAACTAACTGTCCTTCCCCAATCTGACATCTGGTATCGGCACTCAGGATGATACACAGCAGCTCATGATTCACCTGTTGCCATAACAAGATGTTCCTAAGCCCAGAGACTGAGATCATCACAAAACCTTTGTTAGAGGCAAACTGAGTCACATCTGTTGGCTGCCAGATTTTTAGTTTTCTTTGAAAGATCAAGTGATTGCCATCACTAGAGACAAGATACTTGCCTGGAAAGCCCCAGCAACTGCATCAAGTCTTTCACATCTCTAAAGCATCCCCAGTGTTTTACTCGCATTACCACAAACTCTTCCACTCCATTGGCCCACAATGAAACTGGACTCTTGACCAGCTGTTTACCCATGAACTTACTCAAATACATTTGCATGTAGTTATCAAAGGAAAAAACATAATCACTTTATTTTCAGAATACAGACTAAATCCCACTGTAAAATAATGAGCAAACACACACGATTAAAACACTCTGCACTTAAAAAGAGCCTCACTTTGCCATGTCTGCTGAACACAGCATTTGCTCTGCAGTGCACACAGCTCTCCAACAGCAGCTGAGGTACTTGCAGGAGCTACACTTCATATATTATAACCCCCAAAACCACTCTCATTTTGCATATAAATGCTACATTTTCCTGTATGCCTTGAAATACTAGTTAGGTACAATACTATCTTGTCATCTCTGCTCCCATGTTACGCTGGGTCCACCTTGCACCCTTCCACCGAAGCGACAAGAATTACTTCTACAGGGCTAAGCTCAGCAATACAAACTTTAAAGATGAGAAAAGTGGCAGCCAGCAATCTGCAGCCTGTGAATAAGCAGCATGTGCAGCACGATGTAAATACTGACAAGTTCAACACACACACACATGCACACAATCTCCTCCATTAAGCTTTCTGCACAGCGCAGCTCCTTCCATTCCCAAGCTTCTCCTAGAAGAACAGTCCTTCTCAAACGTAGCTCATTTAAAACAGCCAGCAAAATTTGATTTCACATGCCATCAATGGGCGTTGCTGCTTGTAATAAATTGGAGAGGATTTGGCTTTAAACAAGAGACTCACTTGCAAAGGTCACCAGTGGCTCCCAAGCAGCTTCACAAAGCATTGCAGGTCATCTCCTGCCACCAGAAGTGGCCTACAGTGTTCTGCCCTTTTAAACAAGCATCTTACCATCCTCCAGAGAACAGAACTGAGGTTGCCTGTGACTCCTACTTAAGAGCATTCAGCATAAAGAAGCATTGCAGTCCATTTTACAAAACTCATTGGTGGCAAAGGCTCCTTCACCTGAAAACTGGGTGACCTGGGCTGTGGTGGCAAAGGCCAGCGATGCCTCATTTTCTGAGCGTCCAAATGGCTACAGGAGAGAAGAGCTGACCTAACTGCAGAGATATCTTACATCCCCCATGGAGCAGGAACAACCTCATTGCATTTTCAGGCTGCAGATGACATACCTGGGGCTCACAGTGAACCCTGTATGTATTTAAAAACTCAGTCTTTACATCTTGCACCTCCAATTGAATGTCATGTTTATACTGAATGTCTTCAAGGACCAATAAAGCAATTCTTGGGCTTTCTTCCAAGCAAACCCAAACTCTAAGGCTCAGTACAAATTCACAGTGTAACGCAGGAGTACCAGCCAGTTGCTGGCAATGACCACGTGGATCTTCAAGTTAGATGGTGCTGAATCACTTCCTATGTTAAACCATTCTGTCTACAACCCTCTTTTATAGCTTCTCTGGTTAACCACTCTTCAAATCAGTTCTGACTGCAAACGCTGTCCTTAACTTAGCTGGTATAATAAAACTAATAATTATTTTCTGCCTACTGGTGTTCCCAATGCAATGCTGCCTATACAAATGCAAAGCTAACTCCTCCAGCAGGTCATCTAACTAAGGCTGTTCTCCAATAGCAGATTGACAGAAGCGGGCTGCAGATTGCAAAGTTTCCAAGCTTTCCATACCATGAAGTGAGGTAGCAACAAAGAGCCTTTCAAACAGCACTGTTCCCATTATTTTCCCCAGCAAAAAATCCCTTTCCCATACAATTTAGTGAGTAAACTAGAGGCTTCTGTGCAGCAGCGGAAGCAGAAAAGAGATGGCAAATAAATAATGAAGGATAAGAACTAGACCAATAGTTTTGCAAAGTTTTCCTTTTTGGTACCAGCACTGAGCACTGCTCTTTTTCAGGTGGAGAGAAATACAAAACATTTCAGTCTTTTTGTGAGCTTAAAGTCCAAGTGACTTCTGCACAATCTGCTTGGCAATTTTATTAAATTGTTCTCTGTCTTCCCGCCACATCTTGGAAGCATCTACATTGGCTCCACTTTCATCGTTTGGCTCTGAAACGAGAGAGATGGAAAGGTCTGTGGGCAGGCAGGGGACTGAGCAACATCAACTCATTTCTTCTGCAACGTCTCTGCACCGCCTCTTCCCTGTGGCTCTGGTATACTTCCCCTGCTCAGCACCATTAAAGGAATTACAGTTGCAGCTGCTGGACTCCCTAACAGTTCTCATTTAACTGATCACAAGAGAGCATGGCAGCAAGGTAGGCTTCAGGCAAGAAACAAGTGGTGGAGAAAGACTGTTTCACTTTGCTGGGGAGCTGAGCCCCAACATGCTGACAGAGTACCACTGTGTGTCACCAGCAGTGCTGTCAGAGGTCTGTAAAACTGCACAGGGCTCCTTGCTACACATTTGTTCTGGTTCTGTGGCTTCACAAACACAAAGCCCCACAAAGCAGGCCACCCAAACAGGCTCTGCCCCTCTTCTGGATGGTTTGTTCTATTAAAAAAAAACAACAACAAACAACACAAAACTCAACGTAAAATGCTTTCATTTCTGCAATATCTTTCATCTGAGGATTTCAAAGTGCTTTACAAAGTAGACTAAGACCCTGCAACTCAAACACTTCTTTTTGTAGAGAGGTAAGCTGAGGCATGGAACTTTTCAGGTTCACGGTCAGCATGCAGCAGGACAACTGTCATGGGATTATACAAGCCACTCCAAACATACTCCACTCATTTTGTTTCCCATTCTGGTCCAAATACACAACTCTACACTACCCTTAAAACCCAACAGTCAGGATAGATGCACAAGACACTCCATTTGGTAAATTCAGGTTTGCTCAGTTAGCAGATCCACAGCTGAGAGCTTGCCAGCAGCCTGGAGGAAGATGACAATTGATGTTTTACGCTAAGTCCTCCAAAAGCCATGGGGAAAACAGGATCAGAGAACAAGAGAGACCATATGATTCCCCTGTAGAGCAGTCTAGGTAAGGTTGTACAACAAGCCATGTTCCTGGAGGGCACAGGGAGCCCAATGAGGCACTAGTCTTTGGACAGATTCCATCAGCAGGTTGCTATTTTGAAGTTGACACAGTCACAGATAAAAATCTTTTGCATGTTCTTTGATCAGCTTTGCTGCTTCTAAAACCTAAACCTTCATCATTCCAAACTGATTCTTGGGGACAAGCTTCTGCCTTCTCAGGCAGCTCAAAGCACTGTCCACAACGTGCAAAATATCCATCAGGAAGATGAGCATGAGAGATCTGATCCATAGTTCTTGCAGGATTTAAAGTAAGAAGTTGCACTGACTGTTTTCACCACACTCTGCTTCTCAAGAAGGCTTCCTTTATTTCAGAGATGGCAGAATGGGGTGCATTTCCCAGGTTGCCAAACAAACAGAAATCAGGGAAAGTGGCTGGGAATAGAGGCCACGGACTCCTATCTAGCATACTGATTTATCTGCCTCTTAATCCTTCAGTTGCTAAAGCCAAATCCATTACTGCTTTGTGCAAGAGCAGCTGAACTTCAGGACCCATTACCTGACCATCACCCTGTGCCTGGCTGCTGCTGACCAGAAGGAACACGGTGCAGTTGTCAGAAAGCTGGAAACCCATTTACTAATTCAGTATTTTTTTTTCCCCAATTATTTTAAGAAAATTGGTTTATTGATAAATAAATATTAGGGCTTTAAATACTCTGATTGCTGCCAAGTAGCTTAAGTGCAAAAATGCAAGAAGCTTTAGCTATGTATCAAGCAGAAGCTAGCTGAGCTCCTGCTAATAAAACCCCAGCCCTTACCTGCCAGCATGCTAACGACAGACAAGAGGATCTTTTCCACACTCTGCACAGGACTCCACCGCTCAGCACTGCTCTCATATCCCATGGGATCATCCCCAGGAGCGTGAAGAATAGAGATGCAAACTCTCCCATCTGGGTAAACTGTGCAAGAAGTACAGGGGATTAACTGTTACTCTAAGGAAACACTTGGCTCTTCTAGATATTTCAGGCTTTGCCTACATATGACTGATACAGACTCAGTTTAAAATTTCCTGTTGCAGAAAACCTAAAGACAAAAATCTAATAAAACTTCTCAAAAACAAATTTACAAATCATCTTCCCCAAGGAAAGCTTGCTGGAAGCACTCAGATCACTTAGCAACCAACAAGAGGTTCCTTGGAAAAGTAAGAGCTGCAGCCTGGTGGAACAAGCCCAGCATTAGTGCACAGCCAAGTAGGTCTAGTCCTACTTAAATCTAGTCCTGCTTAAATTACAGGGTAACAGTCCTACATCACTGAATGCATGCTGGAGTCCTCCATTGGACCATGACAGTAAAAAAGAATAAAGCAAACTTCTCTGCTGCTTGTGACCTTGAATTTTCATTACCATGACCCAGCGTCATGGAAATGCCCACGTGTAGCTGAGTCAAGCTGCTTGGGCCTCCAGCAGCCCACCCCCTCCTGGCTATGCTGCTTTCTGTGGCACAAAGCAGCTCCTAGCACAGATCTGCAAGCCAAGCCCAGAGCTAGAATCACAGCATACTGCATGGATGCAGATCTGCCCCAGCAAGAAGTCTGGGTGAATTAGCCCAGCTGGAGCAACAAAGTGATTTGGCCGTGCAGTTTCCATATGCCGACAGCTGCTGCAGATGTCAGAGCTGCAAAGGTGACACTGAACTGCCTCAGGCACTTGTGCACAGTTCTGTGCTGTCATGTGCAAACATGTGCCCCCCACATGAGAACAAAAATATGGGCTTGTCTGTGGATTAAATGGGCAAGAATCTGTGTCAGTAGTGCTTTGGGAAAAGTTAAAGGGACTTCAAGTAAATGCAAAATTCCTTGGAATAAGATAATAAATAAATAGCTTCCCAGCGGAGACTAAGAGTCGCATTGTACAAGTGTCGGAATGCCAGCTGAGAAGGAAACCCTAGGCAGCAGGGCAGTGTTTGCTGCTTATTGTTCTCAAGTGGCAGAGGCCTAATAGCCTCAAACATGGGACCAGCTCATCAAATCTGGGTGATGACAACAATCTCATCACAATCCATGCTGATTTGGTAGATGCATTCACAATTGTACAGCAAATGCCAGCACTGACTCCGGAAAGTCGTGCTCTGGGTTGGAAGGAGCTTTAAGGTTTTTATCAGTCCAAAGAAAAAAGTTGTACTCATTGTTACTTCAATTCCTTCCCCTTAAGTCCCAAGAGACATAAAGCTGAGACGTTGTCCGCTCTGGATTTGCAGCAAAAAGGCCAGCAAAGTGTTGAGTATTGAGGCCTACAGATGTACCAGCTGCATGGACAGAGCACCCTGGACTTCAGAAAGATCATGCCTTTGTCAAATGGGGAAAAAAAGTCATGCTGCCAACTAAAGCTGCATCCAGACTTTGGTCAATATGAATAAATTTTCACCTAAAACAAAACTACTTAAAATACAAACCACAGAGCAACACTGGAAAGAGTCTGTATTGTTTTACTAAATCTTACATTGTGTACAAAACACTTCTGTTTGTTTATGAAGTAGTTACAAGTATTCCTGGAATGATCTTCAAGGCAGTGGAACTGTTGGAGTCTATTGGGCTGTTTAACATCATAAGGTGTGTAAGGACTAATGTGACAAAGAGAGAGCGATCCTAGCAAAGAGCAGCACTGCTGTGTAGCTGCTCACGCCTACAGACAGGGAGAGCACCATTCATCCCTGAGCCAGGATGCCTGCTCTCTCTCAGCAGAAGCTGTTTGTTTATGGTGTAAAAGCCCCCTGCTCCCCATGCAGCACTCACTGTTTGGATGGAACATCTCACACGTGAACCTCATCTTCGGAGGACTTAGAGGATAGTCAAGTGGGAAGCTCAGAACAGCAGGGAAAACCCCGTACTCGAAACAGGTATCTTCAGGACCCCTAGAAAGAGACAAAAAGAGATTCACCTGAGTTACGTGTATTTCTTTCACCAGCTTCTTGTCTAATGAGACGTCTTAGGTTTGCGTTATATCATCTACTCCAGAATACTAAGAGTTAAAACGCTCTCATCCCACATCTCATAAACTTAAATCCAAATTTGGGGTTTGGGAGGGAATGGGGGGAAAAAAAAAAATAATGAAAAAAAAAAAAATCAAAGCTTGCACACTAAATTACTAGGAAGGTCACAACATGGCTTAATTAGCAGGGTGTGTCTGGCTATAATTGGAGTATCTGGCTCCAAGGCATGTTCCAGGATTTGAGTGTCTGCACGTCAAGAGAAGGCAGAGGCAGGTGTGGGACTCCCGTGCCTTTGAAGATGCTGTTAGGCTGCAGAGACAGAGATGTCAAATGCTGTAGCTCAAAAAGAGCTTATAAAGCCTAGGAGGATTCCAACAGCCAGTATCGAGTGCAACCACACCGTGTTTTGTAAAAATAAAAACGCAGCCCAGGGACCAAAACTGCCAGATGCAGGACAGCCCCATGCTTTGCAGACTTCAGGCATTTAGCTTTCCCTCCCTCAAATGTATACAGAGAAGAAATAACTTCATCAAGGCTCCTGCAGAAACATTTCCTTCTTGTGTTCAGCATCCAGTTCAAAGCACAATCAGGTGAGCATGCAGCTATTTTATCCTCTCTACACAAAACGTTTTTGGAAGGTAAGCAAAAAAGTTTACTTGACATGATTTATTCCAACTAGATGAACCCCCTGGAAGTTATAAAACAAACTCCATCTCCCCTGATTGGTAAGATCAGGGAAAAGGCTTCGTCACTTAATGTCTCAGCCAAGGAAACCTCCTGTCTTCACTAGACAGCTTTTGAAATGAGGATTCTATTGCCTGGGAAGAAAGATTTAGGAATATATTGGTGCCTGCACCTCCCAATCCACCAACATGTTCTCCATGCCAGAAGGAACAAAAAATCTCAAAGCCAAATGGTCAAAAGCTTCATCCAGTTCAGATTACATTGGTGATCTACAGAAAAAGAAAATGGAGGCAGGCAAAACCTAAAGCCCCACAGAGGATCACTGCTAAACTCTGCAATTCAGAAGGCTTGGCTGACAGATAAACACAAGACCTCAAGTGCTTTAAACCTGAACATTGACTCGAGGTGAGATTAGAGAAATGCAGCTATGCAGGATGAGCTGAAGCATCTCAACCACGTATGCTTCCTTTTCTGTCTTCTCCTTAAATTTAGTCAGGATTCAATATTCACATCTGAGGGCAAACTGAATGCATTTTTTCACAAGTATTTTAATTCCAGCTGCATTTTCAAGGCTTATTGTTGAACTTCTAAGAGTATGTACATACAAGCATTGAAAAGCTGGTGGGTGTCTTCTGTTCTGAGAGCAAACACACAGCCTTAAGGGCTCTTCTGTCAAATACATTAACCCAACATGCTCCATTTTAGGCCCTGCATTAAGAGAGCACACTGCTTTTGTTTCAGCCATTCACTGCTGCCAGGGTCAACTTCAAAGAAATTATTTAAGTTAATCCAAGACAGCGTTTGCAACTACAAAACACACTGAAGACCACAATGGTTAAACTTGCTGCTTCCAGTTCTAAAAGGATTATCAGCAGGGCCAGCAAGGCAAAACACACAGTCCTTCTGCAGCCACACTGCCTGCTCCGTAGGAATTTCACAGCACGTCACATTTTCAGGACCTCTGTGCCTTCTGCAGGGATTTTTCCTGAGCTTCTCCCTCTGATAAGGATTTCCCCAAGAAAAGCTCAGAGCACAGCAGTGGCATCCTCCCCGTTGAGCCAACAGGCCAGCAAACATCCCTTTTCCCATGGGATGCCCTTCTGCAAATTTTCTGCTAGGGTCAGAGGGAACTTGTCACCTGCAGGTGATACATCTGACTCAGCACTGCGATCTAACCAGCCTTCCTTATCCTCTGCCTGCATTTGTTTCTTTCCTTGCCTGTCTTGCTCCCAGCAGCTATGGCAAAGACATCGATACAAATTCCAGAAGTTAACAAAAAGTTGCACTATTCCTGCAGTGCCTGTGCTAAATGTAACTATGCTGACTCCAGAAAAAAAATCAGAAAAAGTCATGCCAGGAACAATTCCTGCCATACAAGACATAATATGAGATTCTGAACTCCGTGAGCTTGATGTTATTTAGGCAAGGGAAAAAAAAACCCAAGGGCAGTGCCTGCCAAAATAGGAGGGAAAATTGAAGTGATAACAGCGATTAATGCCATAACCATGGCTTCAAGTACATTTGTAAGTGGTTCCTCAAAAAGAGGGCGAAAAAAGACCAAACCCCACAGTCATCAGATGCTGAAAAGGGGAATTCCATGCTAGAGGACAAAACTTGGTCTCGAAATGTTAAATTCATGAGCTTGCATAACATAACACAGTCTGTCAGACCTCACGCAGTGTCAAGCTGATAAACTCCATTGACGTGCTGGGGCTATTTATCACCAGGAAGGAGGTTCCCGGCTGCAAAGGTTTGGTTTCTGTAAATACTCCCATCAGCTACTGTTTGATGCCTTATCAGAAGGGCACACTGAACACCAGGCTGTAAGCTTTCACTGTTCAGAAAAATTACCATGTTGTATTCCAACCTACAGCTCTAATCCATAAGCCTAAGAACTGTCCTATCATTCAGCCACGTCAGTGCGGAATGTTTATGCTCAGCATTTATCCAGCACTGCTGCTGCAGGCAAGACCATCAGGAATACAAACAGTATTGTTACTTATTATATTAAAAGAAAGCCTTTTAAAACAATCTCTGGGCCAAGCTTCCAAGCAGTCTCTGTAACATCACCCAGCCCCCCTATAGACTGATAGATGGGCAATGTCTTTTCCTCTTAACTCTCTTTTTCTTCAGTTTTGTTTGTGATGATGTACTCTAGCTTTCTCAAAAGCGTGTGGAGAGAAGAATATTTTGCTCTCTTTTCATCACTACAGCACTTATCTACATTTTGCATTTCATCCTTCTCAAATGTAAGTCAGCCTTACTTTAATCACCTCATCTGCACTTCTTTCAATCCCACAGTCTCACACAGCACATTTGAGATTACAAAACACTCAAGAACATTATCACAAACATAAACAAGTTGTGTAGCTGTACTCAAACATGTTTACCAATAGAGTATTGTAAAGAGATTAAAGTAACCCAACCTGCTTAGAGTAAACTTGTTTCTATTGTACCACAGCTTCAGAATTTAGCAGATCTTAGAATATGATTTTATTATGACACACACACAATTCAGAAACTAAAAGCACCTCCGCCTCTCATTTAGCGCTGACAAAGACCTGAAGCTCAACACTCAGCACTTTAAAGGGCTTGCAAGTTTGCAAGTAGATCCTCTGCTGTTTAAGCATTTGTTAGGAAAAACAACAGAAAAAAAAGATATTTTCTAGGTAATAAATCAAATAAAGAAGTATCCTGTGTGCCCCCCATGAAAGCTGTCATCAACCACAAAATCTCTGTTACTAGAAAGTAGCGATGGACAGGAATTTCCTTCCACATTCCAAGAGCAATAAATCCTCTGGGGTTTCTAAACACCAAGAGAGCTTTCTGAGCTGGCAGTAGGTACATCACAAAACACATGTTATAGAGAAGTGGTAACTGTCCCACTTACAGAAAGAAGAGTAAGATTCCATGGTTGCCTAAGGTGACAGGTTTTGACTGTAGTCATCTACCTCATTCCATGACTGGTGTTTATCTTCAGGAGACTGAGCTCCCAGGAGGTGCAACCTGTTCATCACAGGATGCCCTGCTGCAAGCAGCTCTGTGTCAACCCACGAACGAGCAGTGGTAATCCAAATCTCTACCAAGGATTAAAATAACTTAGAGCCTCATGCTTGCAAGAAGGCAGGATCACCCCCGCAGCTCGTACAGAATAGGTGATACACTACAGCTTGATAGGAATGGCATTGTTTGTGTGCCAGCTGCTTTTCCACCCTTGGACAACAGTGTCCAAGGGGTCACGCACCATGAGGAGCCATGCTGAAAGCCTGCCCTGTGCCCAGCCCCAAACAGGGTCAGCAAACACTGCTCCTACCAAAGAGCACAAGAAATGCAGTGTGGATTAGCCCTACCGACAGGTTATCAGCTGCAGGACTGGAACTTTCTCATCTCACTGTTAGGTGTCACGTGTATAAACTGTCAGACCTGTTCCTTCCCCTTCAACAACTCTGTAGAACTTTTATCTTGTAAGAATCACCAGGCACCCAAAACTCCCCAAAGAAGGATGCAGACAGCATGAGTAAAGCAGCAGAAGCGAGAGAGGACTTGTAGGCTGCTGGGTATGACCCTGTCTTTTCAAGGTAACTTCAGCTGTGAACAGCTGTACCCAACAGCTCAGGAGCAGAAGGATGCAGCCTTGGAAGAAGTCTGTCAGCCCCCAGAATACAGCAGAGTGATCAGAGCTGTTCACCAGCAGAAGAGTTCTACAAGGAACCACCACACCCAACATCTCCTCAAGAGCAGCTGTTCCATGAAATATAAAGAATTTGAAAAGATTTTTAAAGCGTTGTTTTGCTGTTGTGTTTTTTGTTTGTTGGTTGGTTTTTTAATTTCAGTGCTAGCTCAAATCAATCCTCTTTCAATTTCCCTACAAAAAAATTTGAATAGTAAGTCAACTAATCTTAGACAATGATTTTTTTTTCTCCTATCTCTGATGGTCTATCTGGCCATTTTGCTCCCCTTAAAACTTGAGGAAACCTGTCCTGTATTTGCAGTTGAGCAATGTTTGTGTGGTCTACAAGCAATTTATGGTTTCCTGCAGTGCTTGTATACACAATATATCCAGTGGAGCCTGAATGATGACTCTTGTAAAATCTGCAAGTTACATGCCAAGTGTTTCTTATTATGGCACCTGCATGACAAATCATCACTTCAGCTGCCCCGTCACACTGTTTAAATTCCAAATATAATTTCCAGTTTGAATCAGAAAAGAAGTTTCCAGCCAGAGATAGGCCAAAGTCAATGTAATGCAAAACTAGGAAGATGTTTTTTTAAATATTCTTGTTCTCCCAGAAGGTACTCATAGAGCACAAGAGCTGTTTTCAGAGAAAGAGGCAATATTGACTCACATAATCAGAGCTTCCCACTCAAAGAAGTTTTCCTCGTTCATAGGACCTAAGAGGAAAAAAAAACATGAAACGATGCTCAGAGCTGTCAGAAAGTAAGGCTCCAACTTCACAGTGCACAAGCTGGTTAGCATCTCACCTGCTACTATCCCTTCTGGTGGGTTCAGGGTCAGTTCTATAAAAGAAAAAGGACAAGGAATGTTAACACAGCCTGAGGAAAGCACAGGAGGAATCTTCTGGCTTTGCTTTTCTGGGCAAGTTTTGCCATCCAGGAGGTCAATGCAAGACAATTTTCTAAGCAAAATGACTGCAGAATCATGGAATGGTTTGGGTTGGAAGGGACCTTAAACACCATCAAGTTCCACCTCCCTGCTGTGAGGGGCTGAACACAGTGCTTCAGGTGGGGTTCACGAGGGCAGAGAGGAGGACACTGCCCCCCGACCTGCTGGCCATGCTGCTTTTAATGCAGCCCAGCATGCAGTTGGCCTTCAGGGCTGCAAGCACACACTGTCCCAAAACAGACCCAAGGGACAGCACATGGACATGGGGCTTCTGACCACAGCAGTGAGTGCAACCATCCAGCTAACTCATCATCCACTGGGCAGTCCATCCATCACATCCATATCTCTCTGTTTCAGAGACAAGGACATTGCCTGAGGTCCTGTGCTCTTTCAAGATCTCAAAGCTTGTCTTCCCAGTGGAAGAAAACTGGGAAGGAAGGCAAAAAAAAATCTCTTTTCACAAACACGGGGCACTGTGCTACTGGGTATAAAGGTATACACTCAACAAACAGGTTGTACTGCTACAGCCTATTTGCACCAACTTAGACTTCACAGCACGTCCACATAAAACCCAAAACAACACTAAAAGGTAAAGGAGCAGAAGCAAAGAGATAATGACAAGTGCCTCTGTGCTGCAGACCTAAACCATCTCGCCCCGTGCGGCCTGGGAAGTGCAAGTTGAAAAGAGACAACAGCACAGCTGTGGATGCACACAGAATGCTGACTGACCCACCCTTGCTCTGTATAGGAAATGGATGCAATTCCCAATTCATCAGTGAACTTCTACCAGCGACTCACACCACGCAAACACCAACCACAGAGCACCACATGCATTCTGCAACCTGAAAACAAGCAGCAACGCATCACCAGGGAAGATGAAAAGCCACGAAGGGCCGCATGAGAGGCTTAACCTAATTCCTGCTAGGCTGTAAGCGAGAGCTGTGGGTAACGCTGCACAAACCAGAGCACAGATTTGTGTCTCAAAGTGGTGATGGATTCAAAAGCCATTGAGATACGCTGGCAGGAAAGACAGCAAAACCCTCTGGCTCACTCAGATTGCCATCAGCTTCGGCACAGATTCAAGTTCAAAAGAAGAGCAGCAGATGGAGGTCAGTCCCAGGGCTGAACACATCCTGAACACGAGAACAGGGACATTACAGAGCGGGTTTTTCCAGCTTGACAGTGGGTCTGCAGCAGCTCTGCTTGTAGATGGTTCTAGGCAGATGGAGGTGTCAAACCTGGGAACTCCTGGAGCTGTTTTGACCCATATTGGGGCTCTTTTTTTAAGGGAAAACAAACAAGACCCCGCAGTTCTGTTATTTCCCACGACTTCCCCTGAAAATCCAGGGAGCTCTGATATTTCAGACCCTAAGCTGGCGGGGCTGGACGTATGGCAGCTGTGCTGAGGGATTCTGTACAGCTCTCCAAGCAAAGCTGGGTGCTGGGAATCACGAGGCAAAACCCCAGAGCAAGGAACCTGCAAGGTGATGGAAGCTCACTTCTTCTCTTCTCCCTGCTCACCTCTCCCCTTGGGCACCAGTCAGAGGTTTCCATCCTGAAGGACCAGGCAAGGCAGTAACCAGGCAGTGAACGGGCACAGGAGCTTTGATTTGGAGGAGATACTTAGGAAGAAGAAAGGCCTTTCAGACATGGATAGTCACATCCTACTGTATGGTTTGTCCAGAACCACTCTAAAGGAAACGGGGTGCACTGCATTCAAGAGCTGCAAAGCACGAGCTGCCAGGAACTGGCGTGGCAGCAGCTGCTTCAGTCCCATTGCAGCTTCCAAAATAGAAATCAAAATAGGACAAACACCCAATCAGCAGGATTCTGCTGGAGGCCTCTGAGAGGCTGGAGGATGAAAGGCAACGTGGCAAGGAGGAGAAAATGGAAATTCAGAAAAGGAATGCTAACAAAAAAAAAAAAAAAAAAAAGGTTTTGAAGAAGCAAACAAAAAGGCAAACAAAGGAGCAGAGAGGCTCAAGAAAAAGCTGAGGCTGGCAGGTAAAGGCACTGGGCATTCACACCCCAGAGGAGCTGCCCTGGAGTGTCCCAGGAGCCTGGGTGGCTGCAGGCCCTCTGCCACGCACATATGGTGAGTGCATGTGGGAGCAGCCCATGGCAGGCAGCCCACCAGCTGCCTCAGAACAATGCCTCTCTTCAGCACTGGGAGCACTTGGAGCAGTTGAAGCTTTGCATCCTCCACAAGGCATCCCATTCGATTTGCACGGCGGTCGTGCTGCACACAGTCAGGGGATTTGCTTCCAAATGCAAACACAATGAAGTCCCAGCTTGCAGCAGAGGAGCTAAGCCTTGTTTTAAAGCTTTGCTCTTAAGGCGAGACCGAATGAAAGGGAAAAGCCGGCACAACCAAAGTGCGGCGCTTCTGCTGGGAACATGGGACAGATTTGGGTGCACACAGGCTCAGTGCATCCGTTTCCATTTCACTGCCCCACCCCTGCTGCTCTGCATGATGCAGATCTGCCTTCTCCAAACCTCCCGGCTTTAACCCTGCGCTGCCCCCAGCGATACCTGCCAGGGTTACAACCCACCACTCAGGCACCTCTTTGCTTTTCTGTAAGGCGCATAAAACCAAACACTGCACGTCCTGTGCACCTACAGCTGCGACTGAGTGTTTCCCAAGTAGCCCGTTTTAGATTGAAAACAGACAAGATACCTTCAAGAGCATGCAGCAAGGAAATGATAAAGGCAGAAACAGCGGGTTTCCTTCCCTTAAGTCTCGCAAGCATAAGCTCCTATTGAGAGATACATTTTAGGCTTTAATACTGTTAAATATTCTAAACTGAGATTTTAACAAACATATACACCAGCAGGAATTACATGTTTTTTTATATCTGATTTTTGAAAGCTTTATCTACATGAGTATAAAAACACTTCAAAACATGAGACAGCAAACAGTCGTCAGCCTCCAAACATGCAAACAAAGCTCTAAATGAGGACAAAAACGAAATGAATCTTGCTGGTGCTCACAGCCACCTTCCCTTCAGCTCCACCTGGATGGGAAAACATTGCCATTTCACAGCACCTCCCAGAAGGAAGTAATGCTTTTCTGCTCTAGCAGGTTGAAAGCTCACACAGCATCAAGCATTTTTCACATACGGTAACAACAAACAGATTTAAACATGCACACACACACAGAAAATTAACAGTCAAAACTTATTAAAGAAAAAAAAAAAAAAGCAGGAAAGGAAAGAATCAGCAATGTGGTAAACAAAATGTAACCACCAGCAAGGCACCGACTGCCAAACATCTCTATCACAACCAGAAGTACATAAAGGGAAGAGGAGAGAAAGAAGGAAGAAAACTTCAACAGAACAGAACAAATTCTGCAAGGCTGCAGCTTGGCAGCCTGTTGGGAAGCAGCAGGGAGGGGCTGGGCTGTTTGGTAGTGAAGCTGGACAAGAGCACCCACCAAATACACGACCCCAGCCATGAAAACAGCACAGGGCCACGCAGGCGACCACAGGAACCAAAAGCTCTACTTTACTTCTGGAATTCAGGTGTGCAGAAGGAATACTGTGCCCTCAGCCACACTGCATTATTTTGCCTTTCACAACGCTCTATCCAACTACTGTTGGGAAAGCGTAAGAGAGGATAATAAACAAGATGGTATCTCAGGTCACGTCGAGTGCTGTACCAGGACAGCATGCAAAGAAGATTCATGGCATGCCAGCCTGGAGCATTAAGTAACTTCCTTTTAGAGGTTCTTTAGTTAGTATCAGTTTTCTCTTAGCAATTCATTCGTGTGTGGAGCTTCCCAGTAACAAAGTATCAGAAGTACTTCAAAGGCTGAGGGGACTCACACAGGAGAGCAGAAAGGAGCAGAGACCAGTCCTGCTGTGGCTGGTTTTTGGGTCAGCACTTTGTGGTGACAACAGAGAAAAGTAGTGTGTCTAGGACACCACGTCAGCAGGTCAAGGGCTGGCTGTCATCATCAAATAGGTTAGAGCTCATGCCCTGCAGGATACTCCAGGACCAAGCACAGGGTTTTGTCTGAAAACATGTACTCAGAAATACTGTTTGGTACAGACTGAAGCCACCAAGGCGAAGTGAGAACCAGCTCCACATCCCTGAAGAGCAAACAGCCTCCATATAGCATGAAGCAGGCAGCCAGTTCTTATGTCCAGTCCTTACAGCTCAACAACATCCTCCACCCAACAAATAGTGGGTTTTCCCCTACCCTGTTGCCTTTTGTTATGTAAAAAGCTGGAAAATGACAGACCAAAACCAACTAAACAAAAAGCAAACTGCCTATCTCTCAAAGGAAAGCCACTTTTGGTCAACTCATGGAAGCAAGCTGTTTGTGCTGGCAGAAACACCCTGAGAGGGCCCCATCCTTCCAGCATCGGGCACCAGCAGCTCCCGAGTTCGGCAGAGGCTCCCGGCTCCCTCTGGCGGGGCGAGAGCAGCAGTGGCTCCCCTGGCCCCGCTGTCTGCTAGCCACAGCTCATCCAACTTTTACACAAACAAGCCGAGGTCATTCCTCAGTAAGATGTATTTAAATGCATCCATCAGCTGCACACACGTTCACCTTTTTGAGTCGTTTTGGGTTTTGTGTTAAGATGCCGGTAAGTCGTGCTCGCTGCCGTGGAGCTGTGCCGTGCCCACCGCCCCGTGCTGCACAACCTCTCCCTGCCCCCAGCCGCCCCTCCCCAACACAGCTCCACTCCGTTCCCTCAGCGCACAGCTCGGCGCTGCCCAACCGCTCCCCGTGAGGAGTTGCAGCCGCCACGAGGGCTCCGCTCAGCTCCCGTGCTCTGGGCCGAATAAACCACAGCCCTCAGCACTGCTCACACACACGCCGTGTCCACAAACTCTTCCCCACCTCCGCATCTCTGAACCCTCTATCGCAGCCGCTATTCGGAGATCAGCCCCTCTCGGCCCCAGGCAGCCTACAGGCACTGAGGCCGCCCCGCCTCCCGCAAGACCCCCAGCCCCACAGCCAGCCCTCTCCCGAGCCCTGCGCCCCACACAGCTCGCAGCACCACGGCCCGGCCTCGCTACTCACGCTTGTACTCAGCCATCAGCCGCTTGAGCGCTGTGCCCGCCATAGCGCGGCCCGCAGCGCCCCGGCCCCGCGCCGCTTCCGGGCGGGCTGGCGGGGAGGAAGAGGATAGGGGGCGCGCTAGCGCTCCGCCTCTATGGTGCGAGCCGAGTCCTCCCAGCGCCGGCCGCGAGCCGCGCAGGCGCAGTATCACCACCGACTTGTGGGCGGGGCCGAGAGCCGCGGGAAGCGCGAGGCACAAAGCGCGCCCCGCCTGCTCCGCTCACCCCAACGCCTGATTGATGACACTTCTCGTTTCTGCGTTAAAAAAGTATATTTCAGACGACTTTATCAAATCATGACAAAGCACATGTAAATCTGCAATATTTCAAACTCTGACTCCATACGAAGCATTGCATCTGCACGTACAGACTTCGTGTCGTAGGTTTCCCAGTAACTGTTTGCAACGCACACTTAAATCAGCATCTTTTTCCTCCTCTTCGGCATGTTTTAAAACAAAACAACAAAACTTGTAAGCTTGTGATCGGCATGAAGATATACTGAATTATTTACAAGGTTAGGATGGAACAGAAGGGCAGGACCGACAGCCAGGAATGCACTCCATGTCCTCAAACACGGACGGATATTTAGGCCACAGGTTTAAAGGAAAAAAAGGAAACAGCAGACAGACAACGTATATTACTGAATCAGAACTTAAATCAAATGGGCCCAATTTAAGATATAGATTAATCCCTGCAGATACTGTTTTGACTTGCACACGCAGTACGTCAAAGACAACAAGCAATTTTGGTAAATGTCCTCTAAGGTTTCGAAGAATCCCATGTGATTGGCATGTTCATTTGTTTACTATTTAATAGCAAATCCAAGGACAGATGAGAGCGAGGTGCAATGAGCCTGGAAGGCCTCCGCTCCAAAGGATGGCATGTCTTAGCACAGCCCACCCGTCTGCTGCTGGAATACATCAATAGTGTCTTCATCTTCCATCTCCAGCTGTGAGGTTGATACAGAGAACACAAGTTCACAACCACAAAGTTACAGAGTTACACAGGTTTCAAGATCTCTATTTCAAACCAGATTTAGAAGCTCACCCTCTAAAAGCAACAACCTGTCACGTGTTTCTTCTGCTCCTCACCTCAGGCCTCATCAATGCAAGAAAACCCCCAAATTCTCAGCACTGATAGAGCTGGCAGCAGCTACAGCACTCAGCTTCACTCCCAGCTTTAAGCAGAAGTGGGACAGAGCTCAAGAGCTCTGCACTTCCTCCAGGTCCTGTCCTGCCCACAGCAGCACACAGGTGCCAGCATGTTTGGCACCACTGCTCATACAGATCTCCCACCCCAGCCAGGACAAAACAGGGAAGAAACTGAAGAAGCATTTTATAGCCATTTGCAGTAAAATCATCTTTCATACCTGCGCAGGTGTGTCTGCTTCATTAATAGGTTGTCCGTCAAATCTGAATCTGATCTGCCTCATAGACAAACCCTGCAAATTTATAGAGTAATACATGTGAGAAACCATCCTCTTAGTTTTGAATAAAATAAAACAAAAAGCATTCACTGATTCGCTGTCAGAACGGATAATAACAAAATTAAGATTTAAAGAACATAAACAAATGGGAAACTTCATGCCTCTGTTGCGGTGCAAATGGAGAGAGCAGAGTTGCTCAATGGATGCTGTGCTGCTGCTGTGGCAGCAAGGGCTCTGCAAGGAGCAACGGTGCTGGGCTGCACCTGGCTCTGACCCACAGCACCGTGCTGCTCTGCACGGCGTGCATGCGTGCGCGAGGGCCAGCCGTTCCTCATAAGGAGAAATGAGAGGCTTTAAATTCATTCAGCAGCCAACACTCCCAACACATGCGTAGAAGCCCCCTGCTCACAGTGCCTGCTCACACCTCACACAACTCCTGCTGGGCACCCGCTCCCAGTCCCGACCTTCCGATGAAGACAAGGACCCACGCCGTGTTTGAGGCACGGGATGGGGCCGAGCCTTCGGTGTGGGGAAGCAGAGAAAGGGCCCCACGTGCACCAGCAAGGCAGAGAGATGCCGGCGGCCCGAGCTTCCCTCCAGGAATGTGGCGCACGGCAGGGATGCAGTCGGCCCCAGCGCCCGCGGGGCGATGCGCGCACCTGCCGCTCGCAGTAGGCCTTCATCAGCTTGCTGAGAGGCGTGTGCCGCTTGATCTTGAACTGCACGACGGAGCCATCCTGCCCGGCCACCTTCAGGTTGATGTGGTCGTTCTCTGTCTTCACTCCTTCCTAGGAAAAACCGGACGGGCGGAGATCAGCGCACGGCGAGGCCCGACCCTCCCCCCCTGCTCCGCCTGCGACCCGCCCCGCGCCCGCCGAGCCCCCGCCGCGCCGCGCCGAGCTTACCTTGGGCTTCTCCTCCGACATGGCGGCAGGACGGGCCCAGAGGGTCCGGTAGGGGCGCGGAGGGCCCGGCCCGCGCGCTGCCTCCCGCCTGGCTCCCGCAGCCGCCGCCAACCGCCCGCAAGAGAGCGCGCTCAGCCGCGCCCCCGCCGCCCCGCGCCAGCAACGCCGCGCCCCGATTGGCCGCCCGGCCGGTCACGTGAAAGGAAGGTGGGGGGGGGATGAGCGATCGCGCGCAGCTCGGCGCCTCTAGAAAGTGCGTCACGGAGTGGCGGAAGCGCCGCGAGCGAGGGGCGGAGCTCCGAGGGAGGGAGGGGCGAAGCACGGCGGCGCGGGCCCGGTCTTATGGCGCCCCCTCGCGGGCGTACCGCAAATATCACCCCGCCCTCAGGACCCGTGCCTGGGGCTGCAGAGTCCGCGCTTTCTGCGAGCGCCACGTGTGCCGTCAGCCCCACTCGGCTTTGTCACAAAACGGCATCAGTGGATGCTACCGCATACACGCTGGGCTCTTCTGTACTGCAAATCCACTCTAGCCCCGTGTAAGTCCCCATCCTGGGTTCCTCACAGGACATAAACACACAGCCCTGTGCCCAACTCTCCCTGCTCAAAAGAAACTCAATCCTACCCCTGCCCATTGCCATGATGGCAACCCAGGCCCAGCTGAGAGCCACACTTGTGTGGAAGCAGAATGAAGCATTCACACAGGGATAGTAATCAAATCCATTTAATACATCTTTACCATACTGCATATGCATCAGAACCCTACCATATTGCTATCAGTAACAGGCACTGAGCCCAGGAGATGATCAAGAAAGGCACAGAGGTAGAGGGGCTGTGAAGGGACCCTGGATTAGTTGCAAGTGAAATGTGCATGTAGGCCTGCCCCCAGAGGCCCAAGGCAGCTAGAAACCAGTGCTGTGAGGGGGTGCTGGTATGTGGGCACATGCATGCAGCTGGAGACAGCCAGGCTGCCCTCTGAGTCACTTCCACGCAGAGGGAGACGACAGCCTCATGCCACACATACCCAGCTTTGCATGAGGCAGGAGAAGGAAGACACGCTGGGCCACTCAGGACCTCAGCCAGGCACCGTGTTGCATTGTGCTGGGCTGCCACCCCCAGCTGGGTTAAGGAGGAGTGTGAAGCCCAGTGCTACTGCCACCAAGTTGTCAGGCACAGAATGAAGTTTCAGCCTGGCCCAGCACTGCAGCTGATGGCTGGCTGCCTCAGCACAGCCTCTGCAGCAAAAGCCCAGGGCAAGCTGAGAACTGGAGTGGGGAATGGGGGAGTCACTGAGCAGGGCTCGTGGCAGCACGTTGCACCATAGGGGTCTTCTGGAAAGTGACCCAGAGTGAGGTGGGTCTATAAGGAGGATGCATTTTCCAGGTGTGACAGATCCAGAGAGGCTAGTTCTCAAATTTTGCATAAGGGTTCTCCTCCTTGAACAGGCCTGGAAGAAAAGAGAGTCACTGAGACCCCCAGGAGTAGCACTCACTGCTCTGGGTGACAATTCTTTGCCAACCATCCTCTGCTCACTCTCCTGTTCTAGAAACACATACCAGCGTCTTCCTGGAAGACTGTGCCCACACCACCCCCATCACCTATCCCTCATGGGATACACACCAAGCACTGTGTTCAATCCTGAGCCCCTCACTACAAGGAGGAAGTGTGTCTGGAGGTCAGCAGAGCTGTGAGGGGCCTGGGGCACAAAATGTGATGGGGAACAGCAGAGGGAACTGGGATGGGTCAGAGAAGAGGAGGCTCAGAGGAGACCTCATTGCTCTGCAACTCACTGAGAGGAGATGGTGGTGAAGTGGGGAAATCACCTCTGTTCCCAGATTAACAGCAGTGGGATGAGAGGTAATGGCCTTGAGATGCACCTCAGGTTGGATATTAGGAAAACATCATCCCCAGAAGTAGTGATGAGGCATTGGGAAGGGATGAGCTGCACAGGGAGGTGGAGTCACCATCCCTGGAGTTGTTCAAGAAGAGGATAGATGTCACACTAAGGGACACAGTCTAGAGTAGTCAGAGACATGGGTTGATGGTTGGAGTAGATGTCAGTGCTCCTTCCAACTTTAAATGATTCCACAATTCTAAAGCTTAGTGCTAGCTGCTAGTGCAAGCCACTGTACCGTATTTTCTTCGGATTTCATCATGCCGTGACTTCATCTCTGCTCTCCTGCAAGAAACAAACAGGAAAGAAACCACAAGTCAGTGACCAGCAGAACAGAGCCAAGGAGGAGGAGCTCCAGCTCCCCACTCGCTCTCAGGCTGGGAAGCTCCATGCCAGCAGCTCTGCTCAGAGCCTTCAGGCTGCTGGTCTCCCTGCAGCCCCCCTCCCACAGGGCAGGAACTTCAGGGTGCATACACACCACCATCACAATGCTGCACCCACAGATCCCAGCAGGGACTCTGTTTGCAGCACAGACCCTCATGCAGAGGCTGCAGCACCATGCAATTGGCACAGCACTGGGTCAGCAGGCACAGGGCAATGAAACCTCACCTCTCCTCCTGGCGCACTCGCCTGCGCTCCCGCTCCCGGGCGGCTCGCTCATCCTCCTTGTCTGGCCTGCAGCAAAAAAGAGCCCATCAGCCCACACTGACCCACCTCCAGCAGCCCACAGCTGCACCTTAGGGACTCTTTGAGAGAACTGGGCACAGCCCGCTCCAATACTTGCTTTTTGCTCTTTTTCTTACAACAGCAGCAGCAGCAAACAACCAGCATGATGAGGATCATTCCACCCACCACAGACATGGCAATGATCAGGGCTTCAAAATTCACTGCAAGATGCAACAAAACACACTTAGCACCCCAGCGTATGGCTGCCTGCTGACAACCATGCAGCTCCTGTCACTGGGAGCATCAGTTGCTGAACTTGAAACAAGCATGCCAGCCTGAGAAAGCAAGACAGACATCATCTACAGGTGTGCTCAGTGTTGGCACCAGCATGAATGCACCAGGCATGTTACTGCCAACCACAGTGTGCTGCAGAAAGCAGCTTCATGGCTCACCCGAGGCAAGGCTGCTAGGCTGGAGGCCAGGTACTGGAAATCAGCAGCAGTAGGCAAGAAACCTAACCATGCTTTTCACCTCCAACAGGAGTTTCTTCACCAGCAGTACCCCCAAAATGCACAGCTCTGCAGGGCAAGCCAGGGCTTCACATCACCCTGCCCAGTGACGAAGGCCGCAGTCACACACCACAAACACAGCTCACAGCTAATCTCCTGGAGGACTAATCACCCCTGAGGCTCGTTTTGCAAGGTAAGGAATGTGTTCTTCCACAATGAGACCTTTTATGAAGCTACTTGCACACAAACTAGTATTTCAGGGTCTTACACAAGGTTCAGGAGAGCACACAGCGGTGCTCACAAAGAGCAGACTCTCCCTCTGGGTGGTGTGGAAGCAGTTCTCACTCCCCCACAGGCAGTGAGGACAGCCCAGCCTCCAGAACAACAGCTGGCCACAGTTCAGCTGTGCTGCACCATGGGGACAAGTGATGGAAACTGAGCCCCAGCTTGTTCCCCTACCACCCCGCTCCCTAAAACCCAGGCTCTGTCCATGCACCAGCATGCCACTGTGGCCCAAAGGAGACACCAAGCAGACAGGTCTCCCTGCACTCACCCCAGCAGACACCCCAGCGTGCAGAGCGGAGCTCACAGAGATCAGCAGATGGGAGGATCCTCCGGACAGGGTATGGCACACACCTCCTGCTGCTGGCACACCACAGGCACTGCAGCATGCGAAAGCACAGCATTACTGCCAGGTACCATGCTCCTAAGTACCACAGCTACCACCATTCTGTTCTGCAGCAGGTTCACCTCAGCAGAGAATGCAGGTTCAGGGAATGGAGATTTCCACAGCAAGTAAAGATGCTGAGAGCACTTCTACTGGCTTGCAAGGAAGGAGTAAGCATTAAATCCTTTGTGTTCATTCTGCCCAGCTTTTTAGGGACAGAAGGCCTTTGAAACAGAACTTGGTACAGAACTGCTGGTACAGAAGATGCCCACCTGTGCCATCACTGCTTCCTCCCAGCCAGACCAGCTGCAGTGCCTCCACACAGCCAGCTCCAGCCCAAGAATCAGAATCCCTACAGCTGAACTTGAGCATCTTAGGGATATTTTCCAGTCCTAACCCACACCACCGTGCCCAGCAACCATGTTCCTCAGTGCCACATCTCTGGATCACCTCCAGGGATGGTGAATACCACAACCTCCCTGAGCAGCCACGCCAGTGCTGCCCACAGCCACCAGACCAAGTTGCTTGGCTTTGGCCAGAACTTCCTGGCCAAGTCAGCAGTGAGGTCTGTCTCAAGCCCAAACTTCCTGCTTTCAAGGCTGAGTGATGGAGGAGGTTTGCAGGAGAGCACACAGCCTACAGCTGCCACCCTGGCAGCCTATCCTGCCCCCACACACCTGCGGTGGGGCTGCATACATCAGGAACACCAGGAGGAAAGCTAACTGTTTCAAGGCTAAGAGACCTCTGGAAAGAGCCTACCCTGATCTGCTGCATGCAAGGCAACCTGCAAGAGGTGAGGGCACTCAATCAGCAAGCATCTGCTCATTGTGCTGGGCAGTCAGGTGCTCCAGCATTCACAGGACTCACCTGAGCACAAGCAGCAGCGCACATTCTTGAGGAGGAACCCAGCATATTAAATGACTCAAGCAGCACACCATGAGACTCAAGCACTTTCTAGCAGCCACTCCCTGAGCACCAACGGGCACTGGTCCTCACGCTGCCACGAGCAGATGGGTGGTACTCACAGTGTGCTTAGGGCAGGGACAAAGGAGCTCCAACAGGGGAAAAGCTCTTCACACAGCCCCCCAAAGCACACACTATGCTTCTGGACATTAGGGAGAAGTCAGAGTTACTCCTGCTACTTACAGTGACATTCTTCAGGCACTCTTCGCAGCTTCTGTTTGTATACTGCTGACATTCTGTAGAAAAAAAAGAACAGAGCGAGACACCTGAGGAGCTTGTCTGTGTTACAAGCTCTGTGCTCCTTGGAGCCTGTTTTTGTCCCCACATTGCAAGGACCTGCGCCCTAGGACATGCTGCCACGCATTAAATGTTGCTCCCAGCACTGCAGGCGTACCAACAGACAGCCTGCTGCATCTGCAGCAGCACCTTGGTTCTGGAGACAGATGCTGCCCCATGCCCTCCAGAAGCCACCTGAGCTACAGGAGATCAGAGCTGATTTCAGCAAGACCCAAAGGCAAACCCAAGCCTGGCCCATACTGACACAAAGCACTGAGCTGTTGGCTGCTCTGGATAGCTGAGCAGTGCTACCATGTGGCTGTCCAGAGACCTGCTGGGCAAGGACAGCCTGCACAAATCCCCTACCACTGGGTGAGAGGTCAGCCCAGTCAAACAGAACCCAGACAAGGAAGTTGCTGCGAGCAAAAGCAGTAGAGGGGCAGAAAGGAGCAACTGCAGCCCCACAGCAGAGCAGCCCCCCAATAACTGCAGCATGAGGAGCAATGCTTCACAAAGCCCCAGTCCTGAGTGCCCCAAGTGTGTGAGGAGCAGAGCTGCATGCTCCCCTTGCAGCTGGGAGGAAGCCTCAGCTGCGGCCAAGTGTCAACAGCCGGTCACATGCTCCGCACAGCCCTCCAAACAACCCAGCGATTTATTAACACTCAGATAAGGCTGTTTATGCACGGTGGAGAGGCTGAGATTGCACGCTCCGCACAGCCTGCAACGCTCTGGGAAGCCGCATCCTCCCCATTTCCCCAGCCAAGGCCGGGAAACCATCACAGTCATTGGGTTGCCTCTGCCCGTTTGCTTCCAGGCCGTTTGGAATCCACCCTTTTGCCCCAGGAGGCGATCGGACGGTTTACCACTTCCCCATCAGCACCGCTCTCCCTGGAGCATTCCCCTTGGGGAAGCTGCCAGCACTCCCAACGCCACACCACCCTCACGGCTCTGTGGGATCAGCCCAGGACCCCAAACCCTGCGGCTACAGCCCCTTGCCACCGCAGCAACCCAGCCCCCCGCAGCGACAGGCGTCGTCTCAGCCCTCGCCAGCCACACAACGCTTCCCGACCGGGACCCTCCAGCTCACACTTGGTCACACTCTGCTTTCGGCAGCTGAACGGGAGAAGGCTGCAGTCACGCCGCTCCCACGCGCAGCCGCTTCCCGGAGCGGCCCCAACCCGGGACCACCGCCCCGCGGCACCTCCAGGACGGGCCCGCGGGATCAGCGCAGTCCCCACCCGATCCCCGCGCCGTTCCCCCCGCTCACCTCCCGCCGCCTCCCGTTGTTGAGCGGCGGCCGCGAGGAGCAACAGCGGCACGACGAGCGACGCAGCGCACAGCCGCAGCGCGGGCGGCGGGGCCATGGCGGCACCGGCACACGAGGGCGGTGGGGCGGCCGCCGCCTTTCTAGAGCCGTCGGGGTGGGGCGGGACCGACGGGGGCGTGCCGGGGGCGGCCCCGAGCCGTTCGGCACCGGAGCGCGGAACGCTGCGCGAACCCCACGCGTGGCGGCGGCGGGGCGAGGCGCGTCCCCGCTGCCGCCGTCCGTCCCCGCGGCGCCGGTCCGAGCGCGGTCCCGCCACGCGTGGACGCCGCCATACGGGTTTGGTGTCGGCACGGGGGGGAAGCGTTCGGGGGCTTTTTCACGGAGTTGATCTGCTGCGATGGGACAGAGAGGTGCTTTCCGGCATCCCCCGGTTCGCCCCAAAGACCTCGCTTCGGCTGGCGGGTTGCCGGGTTGGAGCATCACTTGCCACGTTTGTGACGTCGTTCCAGCCCACCAGAAAGCAAAACATGGGGGAAAAAAAACCCAAATTCTATAGCTTGAACACGTGGCATCGTGCCTCTGCGCCGCTGGCTTCGTCACGGAGCTCGTTGCCCGCTCTGGAGGCTCCAGCGATGTGTTCCCGGTGATGGAGTCCCGCTGGCTCGGAGAGGTCTGCCAAACCGCGCAGCAGGCGGAGGTGCAGGGGAGGGGGGATTTGGCAGCTCCGAGGGAGAAACGTGGGGCCCCTCACATGGAGCTGGCGGGGAACCACGGCTGCCCCGAGGCACAGGGGCTTCCTCGGGAGGGAGTGGTGCTGGAGGCTGGATGGCAGCGGTGCCACCCATGTGCCTACCAGTGCCACCTGCGTCCCCCCCAGCACCACCCAAGTCCCCTCCAGTGCCACCTCTGCACCCCCCAATGTCACCGTATCTCCTTAAGTGCCACCCCTTTGCCCTCCGGTGCCATCACTGAGGGTCAGGCACAGCACGTCCCCTTTTGGGGAGCTCCGAAAGCAACCGGGAGGGGAGCAGCTCCCGTCCTGCTGTGTGCCAGCGGGGCCTTCCTGTGCACTCTCCTTATTTGTCGATGAAAGGTATTTTTGCCCCACTTAAGATGGCCTCAAGTGGTTTCCAAGGCAACAGTGCTAAAGTCATCACTGCCATGGAAACCCTCTCTTTGGCATAATATAAATATTTTCCTTGTGGAGGGAGGCTGGATGAGTGGGCGATGTGCTATTTTCTAGTGCTCGCTGGCTGCAGCAGGACAATCTCCAGGAGATGGGGGGGCCAGGGAGGATAAAATTAGCTCAGCACGGCGGCCGGCGATGGAGAGGGAGGCTGCCAGCATTGCGCTGGGGCTCTTGTGTCTCAAAAAGGGTTACTCTGCAAAGAGAGAAAGGAAAAATATGTCTGAGAGGGCAGAAGCCACTGCATCCATCATCAGGGCCATGTGGGAGCTGGGCTTTCCTGACAGAGATGCTGCTCCCATCCCACAGATCCCATCCTACAGCTCTCATCCCACTGCTCCCATCCCACTGTTCCCATCCCACAGCTCCCATCTCTCTGTTCCCATCCTACAGCTCCCATCCTGCTGCCCCCATCCCATCAATCCCATCTCAAAGCTCCCATCCCACAGCTCTCATCTCACTGTTCCTATTCCACTGCCCCCATCCCATCGCTCCCATCCCACTGCCCATGGGGCTGAGCTCAGGCAAACCCCATTGCTCACTGTGGCATTGCCCTACAGTGCTGCCCTGCTGGAAAAAGACCAAATCCCACAAACAGGCAGTGTGTCTCAGCTGCTCACTGGATCCCAGATAAAACCCCAAGGATCTGCAGGCTAAATATAGCCTGAGCCCCTGTAAATTAAACAAAAGCTTTTTGCCAGGCTCGCAGAAAGCTGGTTCCAGTGTTGGTTTTCTCTATGTAAGGTATAACTCCAGCAGGATCTGTTATTGTTAGCTGGAGCTCCCTGTGCTGCCGGCCCCCCTGGCATGGCTCTTTGGGAACACGCATCACGTAGGGCTCAGCTTCTCCCTCCCAGCTGCTGCTCCTGCCTGACCCCCACCCTGCAGTGATCCTCAGCCCCTCCTGTCCCAGCACCATCCTGCTTGTGCATCCCAGGTCCTCCGTTTGCACACACACCGCTGCCTGCCCTGCTTTCAGTGAACTCAACAGAAAAAGTCGTCCCCGAGCCTGCCATGGCTATATTTAGTTGGAACTTTTCTGTCCAGGATTCAGACTCTATTTGGAAACCTTGTGCCTTGGCTCACCGCCAACCATCCTGGTTTTGTACAGTAATCCCTCAGCATATGGCAAATGGTTCTCATCTCCTCGCGGCTGCGGCACGGCCCCAGCAGTGCGACGGCACAGCTCTGAGCTGAAAGCGAGATGGGCTGTGGTTGTGGCCCCGCATCCCCAGACTAGAAGCTCTCAGAATAGGAATATCCTCCTTATGTTGCTTTCAAGCATCTTCAAAGCTGCCCCGACCCCACGGTTTCCCAGAGCTCCAATGGATGATGGGCTGTGCAGCACAGCACCCATACATTTCTCCGTAGGTTGGCTTGGGTGAATCAGGGTTTAACACAGCCCTGTGTATGCACAGGGCTTGGTGCAGCCCCTCCATCTCCACCTGTTTGTGGGGAACTCCCTCTGCAGCTTTGCAGCACTGCAACCCTCATGCAAAAAGCAAAGCGAGGATGTGGCCTGGGAGTCCCCCAAAACCTTCAACACTTTCAAATCGGCCTTAAGAGTGCTGGGGAGGCAGGAGCTGGGGGTTTGTCGAGAGGGTTTCAGCCCCATGAGTGCAAAGGTTCCAGTTCTGCGCATAGCTCTGTGCGTGCGTAAGTGCATTACAGCATCTCTCTTGGAAACCCTCAGCACTGATATTCCAGCCCATGGAAAGCAGAACCAGAGGTTCCCAATGATGTGCGCATTTCTCTTCTTATGAGACACGGGGAGGGATGGAGCCAGCTGGGAAAGGTGATCCCGTGGCTATTTACACAGTGCTTCAAAACGGTTTAAACTCAGGATGGGAATGATGATGTATAACAAAACTACCCGCTCCAGAACCTCCAGACCTTAATCCCACACTATTATTTTAATGCAGCAGGTTAGGGGATCTGATAGAGTGTGTACTCCAAGTGATGCTTCATCTCACTCCTTGTGGCCCGCAGTGGAAGCAGCTGGGAGGTGCTGCTGGGTGCCAGGCACCTGTGGGATGTGTGGGCTTTGAGAGCCCAGGGGGTGGAGTGAGAGTCCCGCAACGCCCCAGCACTGCTGGAGCCCATCCAAGCTGTACGGCTTTGCTGAGACACCCATGAGTGTGCTCCCTACAGCGCTGTGATTCATCCGCAGCCACTCGATTCAGCTGTAGCCTTTCATCTGCCGGGAACGTGGCATTTTCTTAAATCACATGGGTCTTTTGTGATGCTATTACACACCTACGGGTCCAGCTGTTCCATCCTGGATGCTTTCTGGATGGTGCCATCCTGTCTGAAAGGCACCAGGTTCTCACACAGCTCGGGTCCTGCAGCATAGGGTGGCACTGGGTCACACCACAGCCCAGCAGCAGCCCAGGGCTGTGGGCTGTCTGCAAGCAGCAGCGCCTGAGTGCTGAGCCCTGCCTGCAGGCTGTACGCATCCACGCATCCCACAGGGTGGGATCATTTCACGTCTATTTGCCATGGCTTCTCTCCATCTCAGCTAGCCAGCCTGGGAGTCGCAGCTCGTGGTGCCAAACGCCGCCCCGCCGTGTTTATTAACGATGATTGTAAAACCTTGGCAAACGCTTCTGCCAGCAGGTCTGCAGAAACCCCGCCGGATGCGGTGCCTCCGAGCAGATGGGGCTGGTTAGGAGGTGTCACGCTGCTAACAGCACCGCGCAGCTCTGCGCTCACAGCGCGCTCCGAGCCAGCAAAGAGCTGAGCTGACAGCGCGGGGAGTGCAGCTCTGAGTGCCCGGCCGGGCAGCACCTCTTCCTTCCCTGTTCTCACTGGCTGCAACTTCTCCTTCAGCCCACCGTGCCCGTATCCTCACTGCCATCATTGCTACTGTGCAGCACCGACGCGCTCAAAATCGTGCACAGCACCACTGCACCACCAAAAACCTCCCTGAGATGCCCAGAGGCATTCAGTGAATGCTTATTGATGACATCAGCTGTTCAAGGCTGCACAGGTGCACAGGGAACCTCCATGCCTCCAAGCAGCCTCCACAACCGTTTTTCCATATATTTTGGTGAGAGTGTGATTTTCTAACAATGCTGGGTTAAAATAACCACTGGGAACTGTCACCCACAGCACCATTTTCTAAACGTTTCAGTAGTGTCATATCACATCAGTGTTAGGTGAGACCGGCACAGCGGGGCTGCATGGAAGCATCCCTCTCTGCTCTGTCAAGATGTAATTCCAGGGAGCTCCCTCCACGACTGGGATACAGGTGGAAATTCTCAGCAAAATATCCCCCTTAGCATATGGCTGTCCCCTTCTGAAGGCTACGCACTGTTGTCTTCTGCAGAGGGCTCAGCGTTGCTTGCCCACCCCAGCACCCAGGTGGAAAAGCTGTGCTGCATCCCTGCTTCACCCACACCATCCTCCCATGGCAGCCAGCTCCTGGCTGCATGGGAGAGCTCAACAAAGCGGCCAGCTCAGGAGCACTCCAGCACCGTGCCCAAGGGACACCCCTCCCCACGGCATTTTCTAATTTGAGGCAGATCTGTCACTCCGCAGGCCGCACGCCGCGTCTCGCTGTGAGTTAATATAAAGCTGCGACCACCCGCGGGCAGAGCAGGAGAGCGCATCCTTCTCACGGCCACGCAGAGCAAAAGTGAAAAGAAAAAAAAAGCCAAAAAAACAGCCTAGAAGTTTCTCCCATGGGTTTTTCCCCTTTGAAATCTGACATCTTTCCTCTCTCAGTGAGGAATGCACTGGAGGCAGCCCACTTGTCTCTGCGCTGCGGGACGGGCTCATTTTGTTGTATCTTCTCTGGGCTGCCTGTTCCTCAATGCCACAATGGGCTCTGCAGTTCCCATCTCTATCATATATGTAGTAAAATAATGGGGTTATAATGGCTGAGGATCCCTCCATGCCCTTGTGGCAGCACACAGTGGGGAATGTAATCAGGCTGAGCTGTGGCAGAGCCACACAAGACAAGGCAGCACCAGGCTGGTAGGCTCACCCATTGCAAGCCATCCTTCGGGTGGCCCTTGGGATTGGCCTTCCAGCATCTCCCCCTGTATCTCATCCTCTGAATGTGAAGATCCAGGAGGTGCCAGCAAACACTGGTGCATTTCCAGAGCTCTTCGGGGTGAAAAATGCTCGGTGCAAATCCCTGGCATGCACTGAGCTTTCCAGAGAGCCTGGCCCTGTTCTGTAGCTGGGCTGCCTCTCAGAGAGCCCTGGGGCATCGATAACCCCAAAACAGGCACCTTCCAGCTCCGTGAGGCTTTGCCATCACTTTCTGGGCTGAGATCCGAGCCCTGTGGGCAGCTGGGCCCTGCTGGGAGGAGCAGCAGAAAAAAACAAATTGTCAGGCGTCAGAGCAGGGAATTGTCGGTGACTCAGGTTTAAGAAGGAGAATTTTTGCCAAGCAAAATGTGATGGCTTTTTTGGACGGGGCTAGAAGATGGGACTGCAGCTCTGATCAATGCAGTTCTCAGGCTTCTGCTTGCGTCAATCCGGAGGGAGAGGCTCTGTGTGACCCGCGTTGTCGGTGTGAGGGTGCCCATATAGGGGGCACACAGGTTGTTCTTTCCCTCGGGCATAGCAGGATGGGGGTTGGCAGCCGTGCATTGTCTCACATTTGCCACCCTGAGGTTCTTTTTCATGAAGGGAATGTAGGGAGAAGCCACTGCCCCAGCCCTTGAGGAAGGCAGCGCAGAGCAGAGAGAGATCACCAGCAGGCTCCTGGATAATAATTTCATCTTTCTACCATTTTAATTTACTAATTAATCCTTGGAAGGAATATCTACTTGGATGCAGGGAAAGAATGGAACTCCTCCATCTGCGTGTGCTCGGCATCGCACCAGCAGCCCAGGCAAAGCCTCAGCAGCACGGTGAAGGCAGCGTGGTGTAGCAGCCGGCCCGCTGGGTTTTGTTCTGCAAACCTCACAGGGCTCCAGACAGAGCCGCTCCCAGCCCTCGGCAACAACTCGAGAGCTCCCTGGTCCTGGAGAGCCCTGGGCTCTGCTGGAGGAGCGCAGACGGAAGAGGACCGCGCATCCCATGGGCATCGCTCTGCAAAGAGCTTCACCGCTGCGTGGATTTAGGTAATTTTAGGAGAAAGAGGGGCTGGAGCATCGCAGCCCCGGGCACACAGCTGGAGCATCATAGAGGTGACACGCAGGATGCAGCGATGCCGTCCGTTCTGCCCCTCTCTGCCCGTTTCTCTCAGGAAAGTTCAGTCCCGGCTGCCAGTCCCGTTCTGCTTTTTTCCAAGTCGGAGAGCTACGTGCACGTATGGCGTCTTTAATTAGTATCAATAGAGAGAAACATAAATAAGAGACATGCCTGAAATAGTGTCACCCCCGAGCAGGCAGGCGGCCGCGTCATGGAAAGAAAATAAAAATGCTTTTTATCTCTTTTGGGCCTTTTCTGTTTGTTTGTTTGCTTGTTCCGCTCCGCAGGAAGCAGCACCCCGGAGCTGCGGGGCGCCGGGCACCGCGCTCACCCGGCCCGCGGCTCCGCACCCTCCCGCTGCCGGCGGCGGGGGCGGCTCGGCGGGGCGCTGCCCGGTGGCCGGGGGGGGGGGGGGGGGGGGGGGGGGGGGGGCTCCTCCCGGTACCCGCCTCCCTCCGGTGCCGGCCCCGCGCCCGCGGCCAGGCTCCACCTTCCGAAGGGGCCGCGGAGCTGTCAGGCTGCAGCGCCGGGTCCGCGCTCGGGAGCTCCGGCGATTGCTCCTCCTCCGCCGCCGGTCCCGCGGATGGCCCCGAGCGCCCGCCGCCGCCTCGCCTCCCCGTAAGGGACCCGAGGGGTACGGGCTGTGGGGGGCGGGAGCCGCTCGGCCGAAAGGAAAGCTTTGGGTAGGGATGGAGAGCGAGCGTGGGAAAAGCCCGAGCCTTTGGGAGCGGCCGGCACCAACTTTGCGGCGCTGCCCCTGGCCCCGCACTGGGGCTCCGGTTGTGCGGGGGGGGGGGGGCTCCGAGCAGCCCGTGCCCCCCCGTCCTCCGCGGCCGGCCCCGATCCCGTCCCGGGGCTCGCGTTTGGGTTTGGAGAGCTTCGGGAGCGCGGGGCGGGCGGGGAGGAGCCGCGCTGCTTCGGGCATCGCTGGCGACGGGAACCGCGGGCGCCGGGGCCGGGGCTCTAACCCGGGGAAAAGGTGCACGGGGAGGTGGCGGGGACGGGGCAGCGGCTTGTTTTCCCCCGGGGGTGAGAACATGGCTGCCAGCGAGCCCTGAGCGCAGCCTGTTAATGCCCGCGGAGGCTGCGTGCCGCGCTACCCTCACTGCTGTCTGAATGTGCGTCGGGTCTCAGCTCGGTACCAACCTGCTCGCCCCGCTGCTGGGAGAGCCGAGCTGCCGCTCCCGGGCAGCACATCCGACGGGGAACGGCGCCGGGGCTGCCGCTGCGCGGGGCAGATGGTCCGGAGCGCCGGGAGGAGGCTGTCTGGAACTTGTTGTTCGGGTTGTTAGTGGGGATGGAAGGGGAGAAGGGCAACTTCAAAGCTGCGGGGAAACAGCACCGTCCCACTCAAGGTGCAGCCGACCCTGGGGACTGGATGCTGCGGGGTTCCTGAGGCTGTCCCGCTCTCGTGGCTTCGTTGGTGCAGGATGCTGCTGCCTCGGGCTGGGGCTCTTCCACCAGACAGGATCTGCGGTGGTGTCTGAGCAGAGATCTAGGCTGCTCTGAGAGAATATTTGGGGAAAAAATTGATGGCAGTGAGAGAGTGACGGCAGGTGTCTGTCCCTCCAAATGCAGCGCTCACTGAGGGCGAAGCATCTCTTGACAAAGTGCTGCTCTCTGTCCCTGCCCATGGGTGTGAGGGGCTTCTGGTCGGTGCACCCTTGCACATCTCCTCTGTGCTGCAAGATGCTGGGATCCAAAGGGAGCTCTGGTGCCTGCAGAAAGCTCTTTGAGGTTGACTCACTCTGGGTTTGTTTGCTGCAGTGGGACAGGAGGGATTTCCACCCAATTTAATGCCAGGGGAGCCTTTCGGCAGCACATCGCAGGAGCAGGCAGACCCTTAGAGTAGGTGGGGGCACTCAGACTGCGGGTACTGCTTTGGGGCTGGTGGGACACAGCCACCACCTCCTTTTGGGCCCCACGAGGCACCCAGAGGGCAGGCGAGGTGCTGGGACTGCTGGAAAACCCTCTCCTCATTCTTTGTACTGCTGGAAGGAGAGCTATTTTTAGGAAGAGGCAAGTTTGATTTAATATCGTGTAATTTGCTGCTGACAATTCAGAGGCCGTCCAAATGAGCAGCAGCTGGATTCCCGAGGAGGCTTTTTCCTTCCCTCCCTAAGACCCGAGGCTGACATGCCAGAAGTGGCATTTGTTGTTCTACAGATTGATGGGGGAAAGCCTCTAAGAGTGGCTCAATCAGGGCCATGTCCTGCCCCACTGTCTCTGAGTATGGGGACAGACAGAGGGAGCTGGGAACCACAGCCAGCCCCCCTGCGCCTTTCCTTCTGCAAGCTGAACTAGCTCCACTCTCCTAGCCTCTCCCTGTATAAGAGAGGCTAGGGCAGGAAGGTTTAAGATAAAAAAACAGTTTCTGGTCCATCTAAGCAGCTCGTTTGCCTGGAAACAGAAAGCACTTGTGGGGGGTTTCAGACAGAGCCTCTGAAGTACCCAGAGACAAGCTCTGCATCCTGCGGGAGTTTGGACACAGTGTTCCCACTTGTGCCTCCACTGCACCACCCCCAGCACTCCAATAATTCCTGCTGCAGGGTTTGCTTGAGATGCATGTGTCTATGCGGAGGAGATGGGAACATCCCCTCCCTTTGCCTCCGCCTTGAACCCTCTTGTTGTGGAGGGAAATGGCTCTCTTCTTTTCCCCAGCGATTGATGCCTCGCTTTATCATCCGAGCACCCCAAGCACCATCCGAGCATCCCATCCCAAAGCATCAAATGCTTTGCTCGCACCATTCAGGCATCCCAAAGCACAATTTGAGCATCCCAAAGCACCAGTGTCTCATCACCTCCCCTGTTCATTGATGCAAAGGGATGCCAACAAGCATGCACAGAGGGCATTTGGCCCTGAATGGCCATCCCTTGGCAGCAATCATTCCCTGTCCTCCGCAGGTCCAGCTCCAACGGTTTGCCTTGAGCCACGGCTCCCAGTTTCCAGTGCTGGGCACACCTCTCTCACTCAGCGCTGTGTCTCTCCAGGCGTGCAGGTTAGGCTCACTCTGGTGCTGGAACACCGCTCCCCACCTGCCCTGGCTCTGTGTTATCCAGTTGCTTTCCACCTGGCAGCCAGCACCAAACCAGGAGCCGGCCCTAAAATCGAGATCTAATTGCTCCCGTCTGCTTCTTGAACAACAAGCGTCTCCAGGGCCGGCTGCGTGTCCTCGGGAAGCTGACATTTCCCCTGGACCTCAGCCACCGATTCGGTTAAGTGAAGAAGCTAATAAATTTTGAAGCCTGCAAATTGATCGGCTGGAGACTGCCACTTTGCTTGAAGCCCTCTGACATTTCCTCTGGGGCACAGCCTTCCCCAGCACTTTTCTTCGTGTAGGTTCCCCCTCGCCTGGTTTAGAACATAGATTTTCATTAGAAAAGATTATCAGCTGTGGGAGCCAGTGAAAGGTCAGGGCTGGCTCCGTGGATGGAGCTGCAATCTGTGAGTTTCCATTCGTTCACATCCTCTGCCCTGCAGGCATCGTGAGCTGTGTCTTCTGTAATTAATAGCCTCATTTTTTCTCCCTGTATCGTGTTGAATTCCCTTGCAAAATGCTGATGGGGAAGCTCTGGCCAGGAGCAGTGGGATGTGTTTCACTGAGGTTACGCAGGGAATCCCCCCATCTGAGGCAGCTCCTCCAGCAGGTGTTGAGCTCTGGGGGGAGCAGTGGCTCAGGTTGCCCCTTGGGTCCCAAAGGGTTGGGGAGCTCTGTGGGTCCCAGCAGGACCACACCAGGGGTGACCTGCTGCTGTGAAAGCAGTCTCACCCTCCATGTCCAAGCTCAGGAGCCCTAGTGACAGCCAAGGCCATTGGTCCATCTGGGATGGAGTCTTGGTGCCACTGATGCCATCCTCTCTTTCTTTCCCTCTGCAGGGAGGAGGGTACTGGCCAGGTGCTCCGGCCGTGGCTGCCCTGAAGCTCTCAGCCTCACTGCCGGAGCGATGCTGTGCGTGGGACCAGAACCCCTGTGCCCCTCACAGTGCCGACGTGAGCCAGCATGGCGATGAGCCCAGACAGCTCCTAGAGTGGTGGCCGGTGGCCCCGCAGCGGCCCCAAGATGAGTGACGGGGGCTGGATCACACTCAGCCCCGCTGAATTCGCCCAGCTCCAGCAGTACACTGACTGTGAGTAGTGCTCCTTGCATGGCCCGGCTCCCAACACCCAGCTCTCCTGCGTCCTGCCCCTTTGCAGCTTCACGGCCATGGGGACTGGCTCACAGCTCCCTGCCTGTAGTTTAAGCATGCACAATTTGTCCTTGGAGATTTGGGTCAGTTTTGATGGCGCTTGGGACAAGGAGGCTCGGCTGGGTCCATCACCTGCAGGAATGCCCAACCTGCAGCTCCTGGCCACCGCAACGGAGAAAACATCAGATGCATCCACTGATGCTTCTGAAAAACGAGAGCAGAGCTGCTGTGCTCCCCTGGTGTCCGTCACCTCCCTGCAGCGGGGCTGGGGCCCCAGGGACCAGCCCAGTGTCACTCAGAGCACTGCAGCCCCATCCCCAGAAAGCCCCCGCGCCGGGGGGCAGCGGCGCAGACGTGAGCACAGCTCCATCCCTCTGCAGGCACCCACATTTGTCGGCAAAGTGAAATGCCAGCGGGGAAAGCGGGCGGGCTTTTCCCAAACACACGGAGCTGCGCTACAGCTCAGCTCTGGCTGCCAACCCTCTGCGATGATTTTGCTTTTGCAGAGAAGGAATTTTGCTTTTGCAGAGATGGAATTTTGCTTTTGCAGAGATAGAATCACGAGCCTCAGATAACTTTTATAGAATCATAGAATCACAGAATGGTTTGGGCTGGAATCCCATCCAGTCCCAAACCCTGCCACGGGCTGGCTGCCCCCACCAGCTCAGGCTGCCCAGGGCTCCATGAATCTTGGCCTTGAGCACCTCTAGGGATGGGGCACCACACTTCTCTGGGCAGCAATGCCAGCGCATCACTGCCCTCTGAATATAGAATTTCTTCCTAATACCTCATTTAAACATCTTTTAATTTAAAGCCATTACCCCTTCTCCCATCACTGCACTCCCCAGTAGGGTCCTCTCCAGCTTTTCTTCCACAGCCCACGTTAGGCACTGGAAGGCTGCTGAGAGGTCTCCCCTTCCCGTGTCCAGACTGAAACCCCCAGCTCTCAGCTATAGCAGAAGTGCTCCTACCCTCTGAGGATCCTCATGGCCTTCTCTGGACCCACTCCAACTGGTCCATGTCCTTGTGCTGGGGGCCCCAGGCTGAATACAGCACTGCAGGTTGGGGCTCAGACAGTGGAGCAGAGGGGGACACTGCCCTCTCTGACCTGCTGTCCATGCTGCTTTTGATGTAGCCTGGAATACAGTTGGCTTTCTGGGCTGCAAACACACACCGCTGGTTCATATTCAGTTTTTCACTCACCAGCACCCAAGTCCTTCCCTGCAGCTCTGCTCACCACCCTCTCATTGCCCAGCTGACATCTGTGCTTGGGGTTGCCCTGACCCCGTGCTTGGGGTTGCAGGACCTTGCACTTGCTTTATGTGGTTCTCGGGGCTCACCTCTGGAACCTGCCCAGTTCCCTCTTCAAAACAGCCCTTACTTCAGTGCTGAGCACATCTCCCCTGGGCACGGTGCTGCAGGTGAGATGGGCTGCAGGCAGGGGTGCAGCATTGCTGCCGGCACCTCATCCTTCCTTTTCAGAGAACGAGCTCTGCGTTATTTAATCACAGACTATAAAACGCCATCTGTAATGCTGAGTTTGTGCACAGCATCTTCGTTGTGTTAATCAAAGTTTGGCAAGCGAGGCTTGCTCGGGAGGTGGGGGGCGGCTGCAGCAGGGAGCTGGGAAGGAGCTGGTGTTTTGTGCAACTGCAAATATCCTTCCCGTCTCCAGACACTGCTCTGCCATCCTCATACGATGCACAAGGGGCTAATCATGGGAATGGAAACGTTTTGAATGACAGTGCAGCTTGTGAGCAGGCAGAAGGGATATTTTCTAGCAAAAGAAATACAGCTGCCACCCGAAGGGCAGGGGCGTGATGGATGAGCCATCCTTCCCCTCCCTGAGGCAGGGGTGCGGAGTCCAAATGCAGCATTTCCCACAGCCTCCTTCAAAGCACTTGGGTGCTGCTTAGGTGTTGGCTCCAGGAGATGAACAGAGACAGAATGAGAAGCCTGACAATGGACAGGAGCCTTGCTGCAAGGCTGAGGTTGTCCCATGGAAATTGGGCTGATCCCAAATCCTGCACCTTATGGGGGCCAGGAGCTTCCCAAGGTCCTTCCTGTCCCAACCACCAGCTGCATTGGCCCCACATCATGTGTCTGTCCCATAGCACTCGTGGCCCGTACCCCCAGTGGAAGAGCAGGAAGTAGCTCTAACCCTGCATAGAGAGGAATTAGCAACAATAAACAGGCATTGTGTGACCAAGAGCCACTTAAATGTCCCCCTGAAAGTGGGGCACAAATGGATCCTCCCAGGGCATGCAGGGACCTGGTTGTTTGTCAGTGAGGAAGCTTGTTGCTACATGCAGTTGTCAAAGGGGGCTTGCTAGACCATGCTCAGTGCAATGCTTTTGCCTCCCCAGACTCCACCAAGAAGCTCAAGGATGTCCTGGAGGAGTTCCATGGGGATGGTGTCCTCTCGAGGTACAACCCTGAACAGGTACAGCCCTTTCCCATCCAGCCTTCCCCACCGCCTGCTCGGCCACACCAGCACAGCAGATGCTGCTGGGAGACCCCAGCTTCCTAGTCATCTCCCCCATCATATCCTATCCCATCCCACCCTTCCCATACTATCCCACTCCATGCCATAGCACCCATTCTACTCCCTCCCATCCCATCTTGTCTCATCCCATCCCATCTCCCTTGCCATCCCATCCCATTTCATCCCATTCTGTCCCATCTGAGCATTTTTGGCACTTTCTTGCCAGGCAGGAGCAGAGAAGTGATTTACTCTCACTTACCCCTTGCACTTCCCACAAAGCAATTTATTTTGCTGTTGCCAACCTGGGGACATGGGCAGGCCCTGTACCTTGTCACACTCACCTGGAGAAGGCTGGGGTTGTTTGTTCCAAGTGGTGCTTTTAGTGAGAGCTATTATTGTGCCAGCATGACAGAGCCTTTCAGGAGGGCCGTAATCACTGGAAACGAGGTGAAATGAGAAAATCAGTGGGCTGAAAGCTGCAAGGAGAAGCAGCAGAACCACCTCGCTATTCACGCTCACTGTGGGACCCCACACAGAAGGAGATTTCCCCATGTGGGAGGCAGTTATGTTGGCACGGGGGAGTGTGGCTGGAGCTGCAATCACTTCACTCCTCCCCTGCCCTTTGGGAGCCTTTCACCTCCCCCAGCACATCCCCAGTCCCCGTAGCCACCAGCCCATCGCTGGGCAGGACGCAGTGCTGCAAGGGCAGGGATGCAGACACCACAGCCCCCTGTGCCCCTGCAGCCCATCGACTACGAGGGCTTCCGCCTCTTCATGAAGACCTACCTGGAGGCAGAGGTGCCCGAGGAGCTCTGCCAGCACCTCTTCACTTCATTCAAGCGGAAGAGCTGCCAGGCAGCCCCCGAGGCCCAGCGCCAAAGCCCCAACGTCTCGCAGCTCGGTGAGCCCGCTTGGCACGAAGCTGGGCACCGCAGCCTGGCTCTGTCCCATCGGCTCTCCCTGCCCTGGGGAGAACAGAGCTTCATGGTGCCGAACCTGTGTTTCAGAGCCCAAGTCGCTTGATGCCGGCATCTCCATCCAGACTGAGGTGGCCTGCGCTCCTGTCACAGGTACCGCGTGGGGCCATTTGATGCGGCCAGCACTGCGTCCCCCCACTGCTGGGTCTGCAGCGTGCGGAGATATCTGCCGAGAGAGCACATTAAACTGCAAAAGCAATAGGAAAAGCACGCAGAGGACGGTGTCCTTTCCATCCAGACCCCGGCACACATCCCTAGGGCGTGGGGGCTGAGCATGGTGCGGGACTGACGGGTCAGAATATGGGCCTGCTGGTGGGCTAGTGAAGAGGATGTGGTGGCTAGTGATGGGAGGGGGGCTGCTGGAGGCTGGTGGGGGAGGCAGCCGTGTCTGCTTTGCAGGGATCAACGGGAAAACGCTGCTCAGCGCCCTGGGACGGCACACGGCTGAGCCCAAGGGCTGCCCCAGCACAATGGCTGAGCCGCAGCCGGCGGCGCTGAGCCCAGCCTCCATAGCCGCTGCCTCCCCCAGCTGGTCCCGATCGTCTTCCCAGAAGTCCACTACTGGCACCCCCTCTGCTCACAACTCCTCAGGGTCCTCAAAGATCTCCTCGGGGTCCCTGCTCAGCCCCCAGTCGCCAGGTGAGCTCGGCCGGGGCTGTGCAGGGAACAGGTGACAGGGGTTCCCTGGTGCTGTCCCTGGGGCAGCAGCGGTGACCTTTCCAGTCAGGCAGCCTCCCGGTGCCTCAACACCTTTGCTTTGCAAACTGAAGCCATCGGTCCCATCCCGCAGAGCTGCCGCTACTCAATGTCTTAATTACCTGGCAGCAGGTCCTATGGAGAGGGATTAATGAAGTGCCTTCCCGCTGCCTGAGGAGCGAGCGGCCATCTGCTGCGGGTAGACCGCATGGGCTGTCCCCTGCTCTGGGCACAGGTGGCATCACCCGGCCCTGCTCCACGTCCTCCACATCACCTGAGTCCTGTGGAGCATCCTGCAGAACCCCTTGGCCCCCTCCCGATGCACAGCCCAGTGTGTGTCCCCTCCCTCCTCGCAGGCTCCAGGAGTTTGGAGAAGAGGCTTCCCTTCAGTCTGCGGAAAAGCCACAGCGCCCTGAAAGCTGCCCCCCAGCACCCTCCGGCCCCCCTGGCTCAGGTGGTCTACCTGAAGGACATTGTTTGCTACCTGTCCCTGCTGGAGAGAGGACGGGCAGAGGACAAGCTGGAGTGTGAGTGGCACCCCTGCACTACAGGCTGCTGGTTACTGGGTGAACTGGGAGGAGTGGGAGGGGACAAAGCTGGGCTGGCTTCAAACTTACGGGGCTGCAGGAGCCAACGTCCTTGGCAGTGCCCTGTTTCTCCATCCCTGTTTCTATCCCCTTTGGGCTGTAATCCCTGGGTTAGGTGCCTCTGGTACCTGGCAGCAGCTGTTTGGGGAAATGGGAGTTTAGCTGGGCTCAAAGTTTGTCCCAGGTGGGACCACTGCAAAATGCTGAGCAGCGTGAGGCCACGTCCCTTCCCACAGGAGCCCAAAGGGAAATGTGAGCACACCACAGGGCCTGCAGCAGCCCCATGGGTGCACGTGTGACCTGGGATCAGTATGCCTTTCTCTCTGTTGTTGAAGTTACAAGCCCTTCCCCAACAGAGGGGGGAGTGCGTGGTGTGAGTGTGGTGGGGGCAGGGAACCAGGGTGGCTTCTGGGGACATGGAGTCCAACCTACAGTGGCTTTTATTCTCCCTTCAGTTATGTTTCGCCTATATGACACCGATGGGAACGGCATCCTGGACAGCTCGGTAAGCCTGAGGAGGAGAAACCAAGGGCAATTTGGGATGAAAGGCAAGGGCACTGACCTCATCCACTTCCCTGTGCACAGGAGCTGGATCGTATCATAAACCAGATGGTGCACGTGGCTGAGTACCTGGAGTGGGACTCCACTGAGCTGAAGCCTGTGAGTGCCCAGCGGGGGCTTGAGAGTCCAGGGGCTGCGAGCTGCACCCCGCTGCAACCTCCCCTCCTGTCCTCAGATCCTGAAGGCGATGATGGAGGAGATCGACTACGACCACGATGGGAACGTGACGCTAGAAGAGTGGATCCGGGGCGGCATGACCACCATCCCCTTGCTGGTGCTGCTGGGAATGGAGACGGTGAGACGGGAGAGCTGGGCACGGAGCGAGGCCGCAGCAGCAAGGCTGCAGGAGCCACGGGAGGGCAGCCTCCCCTCGGCAGCCCACGCGGGCTGCGTTTGTTCTGCAGCATTGCAGTGCGCTCCAGTGCTGCGCGTGTTCAACCCAAATGAGGAGTGGGGGTGGTTTTCACCCCCCTTTATTTCCACGTCTCATTTTTTCATCCTGCCGAGCTTTACATCCCCAAGCTGCATCCAAGTCCTTATCCAAGCCCCCTTCCATGTCTGATTTGCAGGGAAAATTTATTCCCAGTGCCCATTCTAGTGTTTGCTTTCTAAGGAGGGGTGGGTGGGCAGATTGTCAGGCAGGAATTTGAAGTGGCTCCTTGAGAGTGCTGGTGCCCAAACACAGATTCAAGAGGCGTGCTCTTCCATGAGGGGCTCAGCCTGGAGCCAGCTTTATTTGCTCTTGGTGGCAAGGATGTAGGAGGGACAACATGGGGAAAGGCAGCAGGGAATGAGCCTCCTGCTCCTCTCGGCTGCCCTGCAGAATGTAAAGGATGATGGGCAGCACGCCTGGAGGCTGAAGCACTTCAAGAAGCCTGCCTACTGCAACTTCTGCCGCACCATGCTGCTGGGTGTCCGCAAGCAGGGCCTCTGTTGCTCCTGTGAGTCATGTCCCTAGGGCACCCCAACCCTGCTGGGTGCTGCGGGGCTGTAGGGGAGAGGGTCACTCACCTCCTGCTTCCCTCCCACCAGTCTGCAAATACACCGTGCACGAGAGGTGCGTGTCCAAAGATATTGCCTCCTGCATCAGCACTTACGTGAAGTCCAAGAGGAACACCAATGTGAGTAGAGGGGACAGACCAGCCTCTGAAATCCCAGAGGAGACCACAGAGGACCCAGACCCAGAGGAGATAGAACAGCTGCCGGGGGTCTGCGGGTGCAGCATCCCTTCTCCTCTTGCAGGTGATGCAGCACACCTGGATTGAGGGCAACTCCCCCGTCAAGTGCGACCGATGCCACAAGAGCATCAAGTGCTACCAGGGCATCACCGGCCTGCACTGCGTCTGGTGCCAAGTCACCGTGAGTGGGAACGGTCGGGGGTTGTCACGGGAGGGGGTTGTCACCTTTGTGTCACCCCGCTGACGTCCCCCCCTTCAGCTCCACAACAAATGTGCCTCCCACGTCAAGCCGGAGTGCGATGGGGGCCCTCTGCGGGACCACATCTTGCTGCCTTCCTACATCTGCCCTGTGGTTCTGGTGCGTGGCCACCCTGTCCCCACACCCCTCGGTCCCTGCCCTATCCCCATGCCCCCCGGTTGCTGCCCCATCCCCACAGCCCCCCCACCCGCCCTCGCTGTGTCCCGCAGGAGCGGCAATCCCACTGCCGCAGGTCTGACAGCGAGTCCCCAGCCGGCACCAGCCCTGAGGATGGGCAGAGCTTCAAGTTCAACTCCACCACAGTGGATGGGCAAGGGCTGCAGGTAGGATCTCCCCCCCAAGGCTGCGGTCGGCCGTGCTCTGCTGGGTATTTCAGCCGTCACCCTTTCTGCCTTCCAGATCAGCCCCCGGCCTGGGACACATCCCCTGCTGGTGTTTGTGAACCCCAAGAGTGGAGGGAGGCAAGGAGAGCGGTAGGTTGTACCCCTGCCTGGTGACAGCATTCCTCCGTGGCCCCACCGCCACCAGCTCGTTGGGATGCCCCAGCCACCAGACAGCATCCCCTGTGGCATCTCTCACTTTTCTTTTCCTGTAGGGTCCTCCGAAAGTTTCACTACCTGCTCAACCCGCGGCAAGTGTACAACCTGGACCGTGGTGGGCCTGCTCCTGGGTACGGAGGTGCTGCGGACACTCGCCAGCCCCCACAGTCCATCCTGATGCCCATCCATCTCCTGCATAAACCATTTTCCTCTCTCTGCCCTGTCCAGGCTGAGCTTTTTCCGGGACACTCCAGATTTCCGTGTTCTGGCCTGTGGAGGGGATGGCACCGTGGGCTGGATCCTGGACTGCATAGGTGAGCAGGCTCTGTAGCCCCTGAGTACAGAAAACTACTGGGTAGAGGAAGGACATCAAGAGGAGTATGAAACAAGCCTAACCAGGGCACAATTCATTCATCACAGCCCCAAACTCTCTTTCCCCTTGTGTTGCAGACAAGGCAAACTTGCTGAAGCACCCACCAGTGGCCGTCCTGCCTCTGGGAACAGGCAATGACTTGGCCCGGTGTCTGCGCTGGGGTGGAGGTGAGCATCACTCTGATGGGATGCAGCCCATGGGGACCCTGTGTGACTGTGGGGTGCTGTCCTGGGGCTGGGAGGCACACAGCTGGGACAAGGGCAAATGATGTGCCACGTGAGCAGCCTTCAGCTGCGCCCTGTCCCATTGGCATGGATGCGCTCCTCTTCATCCTCCTCCAACGTGCAGGCTATGAGGGCGGCAGCCTGATGAAGGTGCTGAAAGACATAGAGCACAGCACGGAGGTGATGCTGGACCGCTGGCAGATAGACGTGATTCCCAGTGACAAGGAGGCCAATGGGGACCCTGTCCCATACAGCATCATCAACAACTACTTCTCCATTGGGGTGGTGAGCAGTGGGGCCCCTCAGCACCAAGGAATGGGGAGGGACGTGGTGGCCAAACTGAGCAAGGAGCAGCAGAACCCATCGGAGCATCCCTGTGCAGCTGTTGCCCCAAACCTGCAGATCAGGGCCTTTGGGGTGATTGATTCCTCTGCCCCGTGAAATAAATGCTCCTCAGCTGACAGGAAGTCAGGGAGTGGTGCAAATGGGGATGGCTCCCATGCTTTCTGATCCTGTCTCTCCTCCTGTACTCATTTGAGCCCTCTCTGGGGGTGAGCCTCATAAGAGCAGGGATGGCTGGCTTGTGTCATTCCGCAAACACAATAAAAGCCTTTCTCAGAATTTGGTGAAACTCTCCATTTGAGCTTGGGTCCCCCACCCTGCAACTCCCCCTCCCTGCTCTTCCTTGCTTGTGTTCCCAACCTCCCTCTTGGCATTGTCTTTCTGTTTTTATTGTTGTCTGAAATAGCAGCGCTTGAATGCAAAAATACTCACAAAATGTCTCTCTTCCAAGCTGAGGGTGCTGCAAGAGCCAAAGGAGCTCTGACAGAGTTCAGGAAGGCTTGGGGTCCCAGGGGTGGGTCACAATCTGGTGGAAGCTGTGTGGGAGCCCCATGCTATGGGGCCGGCAATGAGGGCGAAGGGCTGAGCCCCTGTGTCCCAATGCACACACAGGGAGGGGGATTCTGTTTCCCAGCCCTTTCCAACCTGCACCACCTTTCCTTGCAGGATGCCTCCATTGCCCACCGCTTCCACATCATGCGAGAAAAGCACCCTGAGAAATTCAACAGCAGGTAAGGGCTGTCCAGCTGCTGTGCCACAGCTGCAGGGCCATTTGATGTCCCCAGGAGCCACTGTCCCCAAGTCCCTGCATGCTCATGCCTGCTGCTGGCCATGCACATCTCAGTCCTCACTGGGTGCTCCTGGTGCACTGTAGCCAGCGTCCATCCTCTGTCATGCCTCCAAGCAAGGGGGGGAGGCTGGGGAGCCTCATGTCCCCAAAGGGAACCTTGTGGGGTGGGCCAGGGGAGTTGCTGCTCACATGTGGGATGCTAACACCACTCCCTGTGCCCTAGGATGAAGAACAAGCTGTGGTACTTTGAGTTTGGCACATCGGAAACCTTTGCGGCCACCTGTAAGAAGCTCCACGACTACGTTGAGGTGGAGGTGGGTTTCCAAGAAGTGAAGGTGGGCATTTGGAGAAGGCTTTACCAGGGTATCAGAATCATAGAATCAAGGTTGGAAAAGACCACTGAGATCATCTAGTCCGACTCCAGCCCACCGTGCCCACTGCCCACAGCCCTCAGTGCCACATCGCCACAGCTCTGAACACCTCCAGGGATGGTGACCCCACCTCCCTGTGCAGCTGTGCAGTGCCTCAGTGCCCTTTCTGAGAAGGAATGTCTCCTGATACCCAAGCAGTCCATGCCTTTGGATAGAGCTGTGGTGCCCTGGGCAGCAGAGAGGTGGGGAATGTTGTTGGGTGCCTGTCTGAGGATTGGGTGCCCAGTGCCCAGACCTCTGCAGCCCACAGAGCTGGAGTGATGACAATATTCAATTTTTGATAAATAATCAAATCTGATTCTTTCATAATCAATTATGTACTAACTCAAGAATATAATTACTGCTCGATAACCAATGAGCAGGAGCAAGAGCTCACGTCTCCCCAGCCAAAGCATCCCACAGCCCTCCCCATGTCCAGCCCACTCTGCTGGCGTGCTGAGGGATGTGTGCCCACACTGGCAAAGTGAGGAGGCTCAGGGGGAACCGGGCACACCGGGGCAGTGCTGGCTGAGGGGCTGCATGCCGCCTCTCCAAGCCCATCCTGCACCTCCAGCGCAGGGCTCGCCGCGTGGCCAGCCAGCTGCAGGCAAAAGAATAGCCCTGTATTTTTTCCCCTTCCAGCTGTATTTGAGAGTGTGCCTGGAATATTCTCTCTGTAAACTCAGTGTCTGCTCGCAGCCGTCTTTGGATTACATGGAAACAGCCTTTAATTAGAGCAGGGAGGAGGGACCGCTGCGTGCCAGCGGTTGCTAAGAGCTCTGTCATTTTGCAGTTTGCATTGGTGGGGTTTGTGCCGTGCTTTTCTGCAAACTTCCGGCTCTCCTTATCTCGGGATAAATGCCCCTTTTAGAACTTATTCTGGAGGGCTACAGAAAGAAAAACCCATGGTGCTGGCGTGCACTGGGCCACGCAGCCCCAGCGCTGGGGCACTGTGGTGTTGGAGCCTATTTACATGCTGGGGTTCTCTGCTAACCCTAAAGCTCAGCCTCCCGTGCCGGCAGGAAAGCGTTAAGGCGACGGCATTTTAAGCTGAAAGTAGCAGCCCTTCAGCTCCGAGGCAACTGTCATCCTCACAGAGAAATGGCAGTTTTGTTTTGGAAATTGGCACTCGTTCCAGTGCAGCTCCTGGAAATGAATTTGCTTTTTCCCCAGCTGCAAATTTCTCCTTCCAGCGCCGCTGCCAGCACGCCGCCAGCTGCCCCCGCTCAAAGAGCCCTTTGTGGCAGGCTGGCACATGGAGCGGGGCTGCAGGGTTGCAGGGCTGCAGGGCTGTGGGGAGAAGGGCAGCTCCTGCTCCGGGGGTCCCACAGCACATGGTGATGCTGAGGTCCCATCCCATCCCATTGAGGGCGATGATTGGTGCATTGGCCACAGCATGGCCAGCTTGCTGTGTACCCGCTGCTCACAGGGTTTGCATCGTTCACAGCAATCATCATGTTATTAAAATGCACTGAGAAATAAGGGATGGAAGGCCAGCCTTGGTGAGGTGGCTCTTTGCCTGCAGACCAGAAGCCCTTTGCATTTCAAGGCAGGGCCAAACCGTCTCTGAGCGGGGAGAGGGCACAGAGCTCTGAGCCTGCAGAGATGCCCACTTATTACCATCCAGCCCATTCCCCATACCAAAAATAAGCTCAAGCCCTCCACTCCAGCTCCAGCAAAACAACTAGAGTGTGGGCATCAGCGGGGTTCTATCAGCCAACTCACATTTCCTCCTGGCAAAGAGACACAAGGGACAGAAATTCCTTCACTTCCCCAAATACAAGAAGAAAAGTGCTCTGGTGTTTGCTGAAGTGTAGGCTGGCAGGTAGGGAACAGATGCCTGGGGAGAAATGCAGATGCTCAAAGGGAAATACAGATGCTCTAGAGAAAATGGAGTTGAAAGCGAGAGACGGATGCTGCCCACAGCAATCCTGACTTCAGAGGGATCCAGACAGAGGAGCCCTTGTTTCTTCAAACCCAAGACTCCGTCTTTTCTGGTGGAACTGCGTGGCAGCACCCACAGATGAGGTCAGTGCCACATCCTGGGTGCCCTGGGTGTGAGAGCTGAGATTAAGGGATGCAATTCCATCTCTGTGTCCTGTGGGACAGCCATCAACAGCAGCTGTTTGGCTTTCCATGGAATTTTCAGTCCTGCTGTGTGCTGGTGAATCCAGAACACCCATCCTGGGCACTGTTCTGTTACTCTCTCCCAAAAGCTGCCATCTTTTTCTCTGTAGCCTTTAAGGCACTGCACAGCTGCACAGGGAGGTGGGCAGTCACTGTCCCTGGAGGTGTTCAGAGTTGTGGAGATGTGGCACTGAGAAACACAGTCAGTGGGCATGGTGTGGAAGGCCAGGGCTGGACCTGGGGATCTTAGAGGTCTTTTCCAACTGTAGTGAGCCTGCGATCCAATGATTCTATAATGATTTTTTCCTGGTTTCCAACAAGCACTTTAAGACAAGCCCTTTTGCATCAACCTTTGTGTAGCCAGACTGCAATTTGCTGAGGTCAGCTTAAGCAAGGGGACGAGGAAGGCTGGCGCTGCAGGAGCCCACGGGGCTGCATGGCACCAAGGGGTCCAGTTGGAGCAGGCTGCTGGGTCCTGATGTACATCTGTGTGCCTGGCAGTGTGACGGGACCCTGCTGGACCTGAGCAACACCTCCTTGGAGGGCATCGCCGTCCTCAACATCCCCAGCATGTATGGTGGCTCCAACCTTTGGGGGGAGACCAAGAAGCAGCGTGGCTACAACCGCCTGAGCAAGAAAGCACCGGAGAAACCGCACGCAGCGGTGGTGACCGACGCCAAGGAGCTCAAGTTGTGTGCACAGGGTGAGCGGTGGGAAGGACGGTGCATGGGAGGGTCTGGCAGCAGAGCTGCAGCTTTTTAAAGCTTCTCCTGCTGCAGTGCCGTCAGCATGGTGCCTTTTTGTGAGAACGCGGCCATGTGCGCGAGCTGCAGGCAGCTGGGGGGAAAAACCCTAGCACCTCTCCTCCAGTGTGCTGTGCTCCCAGCACCTCTGCCCAGCGCTGTGCCACTGGTGCCCCTGGTGCCTGACTCATCTCTGCCAGCACGGGCACAAGCAGAGGCAGAGATGGAGGCAAGGGATTGTGCAGGCAGCCCAGCTTGCCCCCGGGAGATCAGGCTGTAGGAGTTACTCAGCAGGGAGAAATCAACTGGGAAGCAACGTGCTGCTCCTGGCAGCCGGTGGGATGTGCCAAGTGCCCACTTTTTCCAGAGTCCGTGGTGGGAAGCTGCTCCCAGTGAGGCTTCTGCTGTTGTTTCCCCTGGTGCACGCACCCCATCCAAGGGCTGGAGGGGGATCTGTGCCAGGATGTGGTGCTGTTTGGCACCAGGGGGATTTTTGCTCTTGCAGTTTTGTGGGAGCAGCCACACCAAGCTGGTCAGAATGCCTCAGGATAGCAGAAGGCACAGGGTCCCTGGACAGCCTGCATCGCTGCTGCAGCTCTTCCACCTTGTTCCCTGCTTGCCTAGTCCAAAGAGGGAACCTTGAACCCATGGGACAGGGGCGGATCATGCGAGGGGGGGGCTGATTTTTACGTATGAGAGCTCAGGCTGCGCATGAATGAAACCCAGACAGGTTCAGGCTGGAGAGTTCAAGCTCGACTGATTTCCTGGAGCGAAGGCATCCTGCCAAAAGCGAGGACAAAGCGGGAGCTTTGCACCACAGGAGCTGGCCGTGGAGTTTTGCTGCTGTATGCAGACTGCTGGCTGTGCCCACCTGCAGCCGGCTCCTCGGCTCTGGGGGACTTTTGACACCCGGCTCAATATTAAATCATTTTGAAAAATGGAGCACATAGGGGCTGGCAAAGTCCGAGTCCCCCACTCCATCATCAAAAAGGAATGCACAGGAGTCCCTCGAGACATGGCGACGTGGGACCTTGGCACTGACTCCGCTCCATGTCTTGCAGACCTCAGTGACCACCTGCTGGAGGTGGTGGGGCTGGAGGGCGCAATGGAGATGGGGCAGATCTACACGGGGCTGAAGAGCGCTGGGAAGAGGCTGGCCCAGTGTTCAGCTGTCACCATCAGGTATCTGTGCCCATCCCCACACAGGCCATGCCCTGATGGGCAGTGAAAGCGGGCGGCTGCGTGATCCCCTATTCTCTGTTACAGGACCTCCAAGCTGCTGCCCATGCAGGTGGATGGGGAGCCCTGGATGCAGCCATCCTGCACTGTAAGCCCCTGGGGGGAGGAGGATGGAGTGGGAGCCGCTGAGGCGGGGGTGCTCGGTGCCTGGCCAGAGCATGACTCATGGCTGGGAGCTGCTTGCTGAGCTGCATTTGTTTATTTTTAGGTCAAAATTACACATAAAAGCCAAGTGCCAATGCTGCTGGGCCCTCCCCAGAAGAGCAGCTTCTTTTTCCTGAAGAGGAGAAACCGAACTCGAGATTAAGCTGGGTGAAATGAGCCGCAGCCCAAAGGCAACCAGACATCCTGGGCATCCTGTGGGCTGCAAACCTTCATCTCTGCACATCCTGACTTTTCTCCCTGCTTCACAAACACTGCGCTGGAAAGTGGGTGCAGGCTGTGCAGGGCAGGTCCTGCTGCAGGACCCGTGCTGAGGTGGGGAAGGATTCCAGCCCAGCCCACTCAGCCCAGCAGGATGCTCCGTCTCAGGAACGTTTGGGATCTCCTTCCCAGCTACCACAAGTATTTTCTCCAGCCAGGATCGGAGCGATGGGCAGCTTGGCGTGCAGGTGTGCTAGAACTGTTTTTTTTTCCCTTTATTTAAAGAACTACCCCCTTCCTGCCAGCAGAGCTGCAAACGAACGCATTCCTGAGAAAAAGCCGAGCTTCACTTATTTATTTTTAATCCTCCTGAAGGACACTTGGTGTTTTGCTGCACTGGCTTTCTTGTCCACCAGACCTGCACATCTGAGCAGTTATTTATTTCCTTAGCCTCGAGGACTCGGCTGCCCAACCCTCGCTTCCCTTGCTGCTCTCCAAGCAGGTTTCCATGCCTTCAGCTGGCTCTTCTGGCTTGCTTCAGAGCAGATGCAGACACAGCACTCGCTATTGGCTCTGAAGCACGATGCCACAGGCTGTGTGGGGACACAGCTCACCTGGAACAGGGGGCCGGGCTCAGGGCAGGCAGGAGAAGGCATCACTGGGAAGTGGGAACAGCCAGAGGGGATCCCAGTGGGGAGCTGCCACTGTGTTTGGACCTCGCATCTGGATTTGTATTTATGTATTTATTGAACAAACTTCAAGGGGTCATTTCCCTCCTAACGGGATGACATTGGACACAAATGCCACCCCCATTTTGGCTGGCCATCCTTGTGGCAGTGCGCCTGGCGCGGGCTGCAGCCCCCAGCAACTCCATCCTCATTCCATGCAGCTGCTGGGAGAGCGATGCAGCATTTCCCATCACCTAAAAGCTCCTCCAATTTGGAAGCGTCGCCTTTTCATTCATCCCAGTGAGGACTCACTCTGCTTCAGATGCTGTTTTTTGGGTTGGCACAGGGAGCAATGTGAGCAGCCGGCCCTCGGGTTTGTTGCAGCCAGGTCTCTCCCTGACCCGTCCCGAAGCCAAGGATGCGGCTTTGAAGCCCAGCTCCTCCCCCAGGAAACAGAGAAATGCATGACATGCCGTGAGCTGAGCGTCCCCTGGCTCCGAATAGCTGGGAGCTGCCAGCAGTGAGCCCCAGGAAGGTTTGCTGATTTCTTCTGCTGCCACACACTGCCCCCCACCTTCTCATGGCCCTGCACAGAGGACCACGGCTCCAAAATCAGCCTCCTCCCCCTTCGGCAGCCCCCTCGGTATGCTCTGTTCTGCTGAGAGCAGCATTCCCCCAAGTGCAGAGCTGCTGCCGTCGTTAGGTTTCAGAGTGAACAGCACACTGAAAAGTGTTTGCCACCCCCCCAGGCACAGACACTGTAGGCAGCACCATTCAAGTGCAGCGACCTGCACACTCCCTGCGGCACATAAATCCACCCTCCTCTGCTCCTCGCCAGGGGCAGCCATTAATGAGTAGCCAGGTGAAAGCTTATGGGACGGGTGCCAAAATAAACCCTGAAGCTCTCCTGAAACGGCAGCCTCCGTTTCTCCCAGTCCCCTCCCTGATATTATCTGCAGACCTCAACACTGGCACCTGGGGAGGATTAAAATGAAACAAAACAACGACCTCAAAGCCTGCACCGCTCTGCTTGGGGCGCAGGATGACAAGACGTGAGGGCAGGGAAATTCATAGAGGCAGGTTTGGCTTCCTTTCACTCCCCACTTAGTCTCTCAACCTGTTGTTTTGTGCTGTGACCATGGCAGAAGGTGTCTGTATGCAAGCAGCAGCATTTTTCTCCGCAGACTGATCCTTGCACCCGGTCATGGTTTGGTGGGCTCGTGCTTTGGGCAAAGATCAGTGCCAGGGCCGTTCTGCTTGGCTTTAGCAGTAGTGATGGCAGAGCAGGGGGGCAGAGGTGGTTCGGGCTGCCAGGGCTGCTGCCTCCTCTGTGGGATGCAGCATGGATCATGCCAAAGGCATCGCACAACAGGACCTGCCGCTGGCAGCCACCTTAGCCCCAGGCTCCACCCTGGGGGCTCACAGGGATCACCATAGCTGCCTGGCTCAGCCGGTGCCTCTCACACCAGCCCCCATTTATACCCCCAAAGGCCATTGGATGGAGCTCCCAGCCTCCCCAGTTCAGGCTCTGTTCCCATCCTCCTGCTATGTCCGTAGCCGTGGTTGCCTGCATGGAAATAGCGTGGTGTCCGTAGCGTAGCTTGTGTTGCCGTGTACACCTGGCCTGCTGTGGGCTTGTGTCAAATAAAGGTGGTGATGAAGCACTCAGCTGGTCCTGAGCTTGGGGGTCCCCATTTCCCAGCCATTTTGGGGGCACAGGGAGATGTGCCCCTCTGTGAGCACACAGGTGACGGCGTTTTCAGCCACAGCAAGATGGAGCCATGTTCGGTGGGAGGCGCAACAGGCTAAATTTGGAACCTGCGATGTGTTGGTTGTTTTTTTCTTCCCCAAGTAGGCTCTAAATTTAGCAGGTGCCGGTCACCAGCCCCCTCCCAACCCTGTGTGTCCATGGCCGCTGGCTCATCCAAAGGCACCACAAGGAGACCCCATGGCAGTCAGCCTGTAGCTTGGCTAGGGTTTGGCCAATTGACTCAAAGGCAAAGACAAGGCAGGGAGAGCCTCTACACCTCTCCTCTTCATCTGCAGCAGCCATCAGGTCTGACATGGGCTGTTTGTGTACCACTGCTGCTGACACCCCACAGCCCCCTGTCCACCTGCCCAACCGTGCGTCATCTGCTAATTTTACTAGTGGTGATTTAATCCTCCTCACCCTTGTGCAAAGGGAAACACGAGAGTGCCAGCTCCTGCAGAGCCCCCCAGGAGCGTCCCCAGTGGTAAGGACACCCTGTGCCCACCGCACGTGTCCCAGCAGCTTGTGAATGAGGCGTGATGGCAACTGCCCTGCTGTGCAGCATGGGAGCCAAACTGCTCACAGAGACCAGCGTCAGCCCTGGGGATGCTGATAGCCCTGCAGCACTCTGCACTGGTACAACACCTCCTGAAAAATTAGTGGCACACTTCTGTAAGGCAACCTGCAAGCCTACAGCCTCCAGATTGCAAGTCTCCAAGTCACCCTCCCTGGATCCCAAGCTGTGCAAAACACTACTTGCTGAGCACTCTCTTTTAACCTGCTCCATCAGGGATTTCCTGGGCCCTACAACTTTGTGGATCCTGAACCATGGTAGCAGGGTGTCATATTCGCTGCTTACTTCTATAAACAGGGAAACTGAGGCAATTAGCAGGGCCATGCCAGGTGCTGGGAAGTTCGTGTCCCTGTGGCTATGTCCTGAGCTAATTCCTGGTCCTCTGAGCCACCTGCAATCCTATATGGGCTGTGCTGCAGGTCCTGCTGGGGAGCCCTGAGGGTCTGTCCAGGGGTATGATTCCAGCCCACCTGCAAGCCTCCTCCTCCTCCCTGTGCCCCTGTTCCATCCCCTCACACTTCTACTCTGCCTTCCAGCCCCCGCCATCACCATCCCCCCACGGCCACTTGGGAAACCTGCAGCAACCCCTTCCCATCATTCAAATTCCTATGCAGATGGGAATCTCTTCCCACAGCCTCCTCTAAAGAGCCCTTTGAGGGCTACGAGGCGCGCAGGGGTCAAACAACATAGCGGCCGTTTGGGCTAGCTCAACTCGGGGTCCCGAAGAGGAAGGAGCCCGAAGACCCCATCAATACCACCCATGTACACCGCAACTGCATGAAGCCCGAAGGCCCCCTCACCCACCGGCCTGGCTCTGCAGCGCGTGCTCTGCAGGACGCTGTACGTTCCTCATGAAGCTCCCAGGCTGGCCCAGCACCCCCCTTAGCTGCCCTTGAGCTTCCTACCCAACCCCCTCCTGCGGAGGGCCGCGGCCACTTTAAATCCTGCACTGCCCCCGCCCCACCCGCCGGCCTCTTCCCCTTCTATTTTTTTATGAATGAAAAACGCTCTCGGCGGAGCCATGCAAATCGGTCGGCGCCCATTGGCTGCCTTCCCCCCTCCCACCCCGCCGTTCTCAATGGTGCCCCGCGGAGCGGCGCGGGGGGGCGGGCCCTCGGGCGGCGCCTCGACCAATCGGCAGGCGCTGGCGGCCGGCTGCCGGCTCCCCATTGGGCGGCGCCGAGGGTAAACAAGCGGCGCTGGGCGTGGCGTGGCGGGGGCTGCTGGCTCGGGAGCTGCGGGCCGGCGCAGAGCGGCAGCGCGGTGCCCGGCTCGGAGCTGCGCCGTCCCGGCACGCCCGGCCCCGCTCCCGGCCTGCAGCGGGTGAGCCCGCGGTGCTCCGCCGTCCGCGCGGGGTCTGGCGGCTCGATGCGGCTCGGTGTGGCGCGGCCCGGGGTGGGGGCGGCGCTTATGAATGGCGCGGGCCGCGCGGTGTGAATGGCGGGGGGCGCGCGCGAGCGAGGGCGCGCGCGCGGGAGGGGGAGGGAGTGAATGAGGAGGAGGAGGGGGGGGAGGAGTTTATGAATGGGGCGCGCGGGGCGGCGTGGGAACGGGCCCGGCTGCGGCCCCGCGGCGCTGAGCAGCGGCACGGGCGGTGGGGAGCGGGAGAGCGGCGCGGAGCGGGGACGGGGCCGCTTCCCCCCCGCGTGATGTCACGGCTGTTTCTATAGAAATTCGGTGACATCACGGCCCGGGGGTCCGCGACCCGCTGCGGGTCCCGCACCGGTACTCAGCCAGCCCTGAAGGGACCCGATTCTGATCCTGCCGTTGCCTCTCCCCCCGCAGCCTCGCATCTTGCCGAAGCCCAGGCGGGAGCCCCCTCCCGGGCCGCCGTCGATGCTGAGCGTGCCGGGGGCACTGCCCGCCTCCCTGCACCATGGATGGCTTCTACGACCAGCAGGTCCCCTTCATGGGCCCTGGGGTAAGTCTGCCTAAAGCCCCCCCGAGTCCTTGAAACACCTGCTTGTGATCCCTTGAGGACACCTTCCCTTGGAATGCCTCCTCTTGGGTCCCTTTGGGCTGCCCCTCCCTTTTGTCCCCATTGTGGACACCCCCTTCGGGGCAGGCACTTTCTGTTAGTCCACTTTGGGGCATGCCTCACCCCTCGTCTTTGAGGCACTTCCTTGAGCTCCCCCATCTTTTTGGGGGCTGCCACCCTCACACCGTGGCTGTTGCAGAAATCCTGTGCCGAGGAGGGCCGAGGCCGGTTGGGCTCCGAGAGGAAAAGGAAGTTTTTGGAGACCGACCTGGCCCACGACTCGGAAGGTAGGCAGCACTGCAGGCCCCTGTGGGTCCGCTCTGGGGTCAGCCTGCAAATAGCAGCATGTTTGGTCAGTGTTCTGTGGATGCATAAACCTCTCGCTGTGTTCCAGAGCTCTTCCAGGATCTCAGCCAGCTGCAGGAGGCCTGGCTAGCTGAAGGCAAGTCCTGATCTCTGCTTTTTGCCATGTGAAATCTCATCATGTGCATTTTTTTGAGAGCTGAAAATGCTATAAAAATGCTCTTTTTTTTCTTCTTTTTTTTCTTCAGCTCAGGTCCCCGATGATGAACAGTTTGTCCCAGATTTCCAGTCTGATAACCGTAAGTAACCATCCCGGTGTTTGCTCTGTGGGGTGGAAGCGTTTGGGGCACTGCATGCAACAGTGTAGGACCCCTTCCCTGGGAAAGAGACCAGCACCAAACCCCTGAGGCCTCGAGACCCTCGGGCTTTGGAGAGGGAGCACGTGTGGGTCTGTGCAGCTGGGGCTCAGTGTCCTGTGTCTCATAAATGGGTAAATCTGGGCCAAACGGTGGGAAGGGTCTCTGCCTGAGCCCTGGGCTCCCCTTCGTAGTAGCGTCAATTTGCTCCAAAATGCTGCTTTTCCTTTTCAAGTGGAAGCGAGAGCTCGTGCTGGGCTTGTCGGTTAGCCACAATCTCTGCACTCCTGCAGCTTTTTCCAGTCCTGGCCTCGTGCTGCTGGCGAGAGCCGACCCGAGCGGTGAAACTTGAGCTGCTTTAAGCAGCATTAATCTCTGGCAAGCGAGCGTGTTTAAAAGGAGGCCAGTGAAAATGCAGTCCCTCTTGAATTGCATAATAGAGAGAGAGTTGTTTCTTAGCCGTGGTTCACTGCCCGAGCCAGGGGCTGCTGCACAGCTAATGGTGCACCGTGCGTGTGCGGAGAGCTCTGGCATTAATTCTCAGATGGGGTTGGGGGCTTTGAGTTGTTACCTGGAGAACGCGAGGAGCAGCCCGGTGCTGGGTTTGCAGCTCAGGCAGACAGCTAGAGAACTTGAAGGAAATCAAATTTAGCCTGCAGTCGAACAGATTTTTCATTCCAGCTTTGTCACAGCATGCATCAGAGTATCTTATACTACAGTAAATGCATGTTAATTATTGCTCTTTGATTACTTCTGAATGGGAAGCTTGCCATTAAACTGTTCCAGACAGCCTGGGCTTCAGATGCGCCTTTTTTCCCCCTTTCTCCCCTGAGATAAAAGGCAGAGCCCCGAGGCAGAGCCGCAGCCGCTGCTGCCATCCGCGCTCAGCCCAGCAGCTCCCGCTTGGAGCAGCGCAAACTGCAGCGTGCGTGGGAGGCTGGCTGCGGAGCAGAGCTGCTTCCAGAGCCTTTTGGCAGCCGCCGGCTTCCTTGTAACCTGAACGGCTCGGGGAGAAGAGAGACAAACTTCTCTGGGTGATGCAGGGGGGAAAAAGCATTTGGTCGAGGCTTTTAGTGAGCTCCTGCCTGGCTCAGCCTGTGCGGCCCGGTGTCACTGGGGTCAAAACAATTTTGTCACCTGAAGGGTGATGTTCCTGCGTGACTTCCTGCCGTAATAACCTTCCTGGGGAGATGAAGCAAAGGTCTCCTCGCTGGCTGGGATGTTTGACCCCAGAGTTCCCAGTGATGGCAGCTGCTGAGGGGGCATGATGGGATGGGTGGCACCCAGCTCAATCCCAGTGTCCCCGTGCACTGCACTGAGTGTCGGTGACACCCATCGTTCCCACCTTGCCGAAAGCCCTGGTGGTTTGCAAGCTGCCTGCAGCACGGCTGATAAAACTCTCGTGGGTCACGATGTCATGGCAGAAGTTGGGTTTGGCAGCTCGCAGACAGGTGTTGGTCAACACATGGCACGTGTCTCCTGTCCTCCCGCCTGGCCCTGGGGAGGAGGGCATGTGCCCAGCACCTTATCTGGGGTGGTTGTTTACATAGGCGCAGGGTGATAGGACTGTGCTGGGGACAGCGAGCGCTGGGGGTGGGAACGTGTAGGGTCCTTTTTTTGGTAGGGAGGAGTGTTGTTCCCTGGGGAATCATGTTCCCCCACATGGATGGTTTGCAGCAAAGGCAATGAGCAGGCTTTTTTTTTTTTTTGGCTTTTTTTTTTTAGACACCCAAATGAAGGCAGGAGGTTTGTTTCTGAGGAAGGAGCGCTTAAACAAAGGAAAGCAGGAGCACGGCTTCTATTTCTGGCTCCTCTCCTCGTGTGACCTTGGGTGCGTCCTGTGCCGGGGGGACAGAGGGGCTGGCAGGGAGCTGGTGCCCAGGTGACGGCTGCGGTGGTGCCAAGGTCCCCAGCTGGTGCCTGTGTCGGAGCGGTGTTTGGGGCATGAAGCTGCAGCCTCCAGGCTTGTCACGTGCCATCCAGATCGGGGCTCAGGATTCAAAGCCCAAAAAGGTTTTGGGGTGTCCCTTTCCCTGCAGGAGCTGTCAGCTATTAGGTGGCATCTTGAGGCCGGCCCGGCTGGAGATGTGATGCTGTTCCCCCCTGGGCTCTGCCCATCCTATGGGACCAACGCAGCCCACCGAAGGCCATTGTGGGTGCTCCCCCCACCCCCTCCACGTGGCCCCTGCAGGGCCGTGCTCAGGTTGCCCAGCCCCCAGAGGCAGCGTGGTTTGGTGCTTCCCCCAGCAGCCGCTGGCGGTTATTTTTCTTTCTCCTGACTCTCGCCAAAGAGCTTTCCGGCCTCACCACCTTGCACAATCGCTCTGCTTTGAATGAACTTGGCGGAAAGGCCGAGCTGGGAGCGCAGCGCGCCCGGCCCCGTGCTGTTTGTGTAAGGAATTCAAACGTTGCACAAAGTCCAGGCTTCTTTGCGAGGACAGCTGGTCTCTGTTATGATCTTAAGTATCGTTTCCCTTTTCTTGAATGGCAGCACTAAGCTCTGGGGAAATTTTTCTTTCTTTTTCTTTTTTTCTTTCTTTTTCTTTTTTTTTTTTTTTCCCCCTTCCAACCGCATGAATGGAGCGCTCCAAATTGTTTGTGAATGGAGGGTGGTGCCCGCTCAGAGACTTTTTTCAATGAATAACCAGACCCCATTGTGCGGCTGGCGGAAAAACAACCCGCTTGAACAACACGGAGACTGTTAGAGAGAAACATGCCCGTGATCGGCAGCTGGAGCCCTTCCAAAGTGCCTTCCCCTTTGCTTTCTTGCGGCGTCGCAGCCTCCACACCGGCCCAAAATGCACGCAGAGCGAGCACAGAGGGAGCAGATCTGGCTCCGGGGAGGCTCCAGGCAGCGCAGGGGCTGTGCTTGCTCAGCCCGGGCTTCGTGTTTCAAATGCTCCTTTGGGTTTTTCTTGCCCTTGGTACCAGCTGTGCTGGGCTACGGCGGCGGGGAGAGAGGGGGGAGTCAGCAGCTCTTTAAAGGGTTTGACAAATTAGGGGAGCAGATAATTACCTGGCAAGCTGTGAACAGTTGTCCTGGAGCTATTTGCTCCCCTCTGGTGTAGCTGGGCTGTGTTTAGACTTTGCATGAAGCTAATACTCCACTTCCGATTAGTGTTGGCTCTCCCGCTCAGGCGTGATTTAGGTAAAGATCTCTGACGTGGTTTCCCTTTCCTAGAGCACCCGCTTTTAGAAATTAAAGAGGTTAAGCATATATTACTCGGTTTAAAATGTATATATAGTGAATGGGCTTGGAGCTGGGAAGGCTTTGGGTTTAATGGGCTGTTTGCCCCTTGAACTCGTACAGTCATGGCTCCCATCCCCAGTGGTCCCGGCACTGAGCACAGGACACGTGGTGCTGGTTGCTGCTCACCACTTCTGGCTGGCTAATTTGGGGCTGCGTGCAGGCAAGCATGTAGAGGCTTCCATAGATGTGAGTCTGGATACGCTCAGGGAAAGGTCCATGTGTGGCAAAGGGCAGCACAGCTGGGCTCATAGCTGCTTTGCAGGGGCTGGTCCAGGCACACTGCTCATCAGTGATCACCCACATCCCTGTCACAGCCCGTGCTCTGCCCCCACGCATCATGAGAGGAGAGCAGTTCCCCTCTGCAGGTGATACCCAGGTGTCCCTATAGTCCTTGCTGAGGATTTTTTGTGCTGTTGTGTTTCCCTGGTGCTCCCGTGCTCCTGGTTTCCAAAAGGGAGCACCCACACAGCTGTTCCCCAGATCTGTCTGTGCCTATGGCCTGCTCCCACGCAGCTCAGAGTCACGGCTGGAAGTCAGTGGTGCCCATGTCTTCCTCCTCCTTCTTCTTGTTGCAGTGGTCCTGCACGCCCCACCTCCAGCCAAGATCAAGCGGGAGCTGCACAGCCCTTCCTCAGAGCTGTCAGCCTGCAGCCACGAGCAGGCTCTCTGTGCCAGCTATGGAGACAAGTGCCTCTACAACTGCTGGTACGTCCCTGCGAGCCCCGTTCTGACATCCTCTCTTTGGAAGCTGGGTGATGGGGGGCGTTCCATGTCAGCAGTCAAAGCACCGGTGCTAGAAGGAGTTTGGGGTCCCCCGTCTGGCTAGTCAGAGCCCCTTGCAGGTGGTCACACCACGAGGGCTGTTTCCTGATGCCAGTGGTAGCGGTGGCCATGTCACAGGCTCTTGTCTCATGCGTCAGTCTCCTCTGCACCCTGCTTTCCCTGGGGCCCGCAGCTGTCTGACCGCGTTAGCGTTGCCTTGCCCTCAGCCCCCATCCCCTCTCCCCACTGCAGTGCCTACGACAGGAAGCCCCCCGCCGGGTTCAAGCCATTAACACCGCCCGCCACACCGGTGTCCCCCGCGCAGCCGGGTTCGTCCCTGCCACCGCCGCCGGCCCCAGGGGTGCAGGCAGCTGCCCATGGCGGCCCAGCTGCCCCACTGCGCAGCACGGCGCCGGCACCACACCTGCTGCAGGAGCAGAGACAGCAAACCTTCGCCGTGCCGCGGCCGCCCCACCCGCCCGTGCACATGCCAAAGATGATGTCCGAAAACCAGTACCCCACAGAGCACAGGTAAGGCTCGGTGGCCTCCAGAGGTGGGGACATAGGCGGGACACTTGTCGCTTTTTGCTGGGGCTGCAATGAGTGCGAACCCCAGCACCTCTTCTGGGCTCGTGGGGATGGTGCTCCCTATGGGAGGAGAACCTGAGGCTGGATGCAGCGCACAGGGAAGGTCAGGCTGCGTCCCTTCCTGGCACAGCAGCCAACTCCGGTACAGAGCTCGGTTCTGGGCGACCTTGGAGCTATGCGGGGGACTGGCTGCGACCCATCTGGAAGTGCCATACCAGCACGGGGCTTGGGTTTCACTCAGGAAGGGCAGGGGGACGCGGGTCGGAAATGGAGTAATCCCAGCCCGTCAGCTGGGAGGGATCTGGTTACAAAGCTGAGCAGCGCTCAGCGGCCCCGAAAGGAGCGGGCGCCCAGCGATCGCCTTTCACGGTGCTGCACCGTGCAGGGGTCGGCAGCACCCCTCAGCCCACTCCCATACCCTGTGCAGCACCGAGCCTCATGGGAGGGCACCGGCCCCTCGCTCCCAAAATAGTGCTGTCCGTACCCAGTTCAAGGTTTAATCCTGGGCAGATTAGTGGCCAACTGGCTGTGCGGCGCAGCAGAGGGGATTTGGCTTTGCGTCAGCACCTGCCCCGTTGCAGTGGCCCTGGGCCCCAAGCAGCACTGCCTCACCTGCTTTAAGCTGGCTCAATTTTTATCTTACAGCATTGGTTTTGTTGTTGTTTTTTTTTCCCCACGCTTACCCCAACGTCCCATAGGTTCTTGCCTTATACAAGGTGGATCTCCATCCCTTGGCCTGGGGGACCAAGCACCCTGACAGGCTCAAACCCAGGTGATGGCCATGCGCTGTGTCCCAGATGGGGACACGTAGCACTGGCTGAGCTCATGGTTGCCCCTGGTGACACCGTGTCCCTTTTTCTCCAGGTTCCAGAGGCAGATGTCTGAGCCCTGCCACCCCTTCCCACCACAGCCCGGCATCCCTGGGGACAGCCGCCCCGTCTACCACCGGCAGCTGTCAGAACCTGTTGGCCCCGCTGCCCCCCACCCCGCTCAGGGATTCAAACAGGAGTACCACGACCCGCTCTATGAGCACGCCGGCCCCAGCCTGCCCGGCCCCCCTGGGCACGGCTTCCAGTCCCCCATGGGCATCAAGCAGGAGCCCCGGGACTACTGCATCGACTCAGGTAGGTGAGGAGCAGGACGGACATACTGACATACTGGGGCCTGGGTTCATCCCACTGCAGCTCCTGGTGGCTGGCGCCGGACTCCACGAGCATCACGGAAAATCCTCTAAGCGCCTTAGGGCCTAAAAATACCACAGCCTTGGGCTGGGGGTGGCCGGTTCAGTGCAGCCGAGCAGATGGCTGGGAGGGAGGGGAGGCGGCCAAAAGCCTGGTGCTGGTGATGGGCAATTGCTGCCTCCCATCATGTGTGGCCTAAATAACGTGGTGAAAAGCCAGTTTCAGCCGCGCTACACACAGTTGTATGAGTGAGTCCCAGTGCTGTAAATTGTACCACTTTTCCCTAGAGGTGGGAGTGGGGCTGTGCAGCATGTCGGGTGGAATAGGGCAGCCTGGGGTGGTACATGGGGTTGTGCTTGGGGATGAGGATGCACCAGGCTTATGGCTGCCTGTGTTTCCCTTTCAGAAGTGCCTAACTGCCAGTCCTCATACGTGAGAGGGGGCCTCTTCCCCAGCAGCCATGATGGTGAGAAACATGGGATGGAGCCTGCTAGCATGGCCCTTCCTATCCTATCCCCTCCCTCCTTCCCCTGGCAGCTTTGCTCCACACCCGGGGCTCTCCCTGCTCCCAGCCTCTCCCTGCAGACATGGGAATGATGTGCCGCCCTGTATAATCTGAGATAACCACCTGAAATAGCTGCTAAGAGGGCTTTGGCCGTCCCGGATCCTGGGGTGAGGGGAGGACAGAGCCATGTCTCAGCAAGGCCCACGGCAGAGGAATGGGTACCTGGGGAGGGGGCTGCTCACAGCACGCTGTTCTTCCCTTAGGATTTTCGTATGAAAAAGACACACGATTGTATTTCGATGACACGTGCGTGGTACCAGAAAGACTGGAGGGTAAGCAAGGGTCTGGTGGGGGGCACGTTTGGGCTCAGCGCGGGCACGAGCTGGACCTGAGGTCTGCTGCTGCCCTTGGGTCCTGTGTGGCTGAATGGCCATCTCACCACAGGTAAGGTGAAGCAGGAGCCCACCCTGTACCGCGAGGGCCCTCCCTACCAGCGGCGCGGGTCGCTGCAGCTCTGGCAGTTCCTCGTCACGCTCCTGGATGACCCTGCCAACGCGCACTTCATCGCCTGGACTGGCCGTGGCATGGAGTTCAAGCTGATCGAGCCCGAGGAGGTACGGGTTGGGTACGAGGCCATTCCCTCCTGTGCAGGTGGTGTGGAGGAAGTAGCCAAGCAAGTGAGAGCAGCTGTGGTTGTTACCCATAATATCCCCAACACCGTGCATGGAAATTGTGGTTTGGAAGCAAATTTTGGCAGGCTCCCCTCATCAGATGCCTTTCGATTAGGCCTTCAGCTCTGTGTGGGCTGCACTGCAGCAATCCAATGAGATTTGGAAGGGACGGAGGGGATGGGGGAACACTGTGGTGGTGTGAGCAGTGCCCTGGGGCTGGCAGAGCGCTTGTGTGGTTTGGCTTGTATGAGGCACCCGTGCCTGAACACAGCTTTTCATCCCCTGCAGGTAGCACGGCGCTGGGGCATCCAGAAGAACCGGCCGGCCATGAACTATGACAAGCTGAGCCGCTCCCTGCGCTACTACTATGAGAAGGGCATCATGCAGAAGGCACGCAGCCCTGCACCCATTTCGGGCACCCTCAGTATCACCCCAGCACATAGCACCATGGGGTGACCCTGCCGTCACTCCAGCCGAGCTCCTCATTCCCCAAGCTCACGCTCTCTCTGCTTGCAGGTGGCCGGCGAGCGGTACGTCTACAAGTTCGTGTGTGACCCCGATGCCCTCTTCTCCATGGCATACCCCGACAATCAGCGTCCCTTCCTGAAAGCAGAGCCCGACTGCCACGTGAGCGAGGAGGACACCCTGCCGCTGACGCACTTTGAGGACAGCCCTGCCTACCTGCTGGAGGTGGAGCACTGCGGCAGCCTGCCCTACGCGGAGGGCTTTGCCTACTGATGGCCGGCTGGTGGAGCGACCAGCGCTAGCACGCACGTCTGCTGTGGGCCAATAAGGGCAAAGGTTTTGTAGAGAGTATTTTTTGCCATTTCTTTTAAAAACGAAACACAACAACAACAACAAAAAAAAAAACAAAAAAGGAAAAAAAAAAAAGAAACAAAAAACTAAAAAACGCGTGCGCGCACACAAACTGGCCTTTACCTTTAAGCGCAATTGGAGGAATCTAAAATGCCCAGTGTGTGTCAGCGCTGAGCTCGCAACCTTACTGTCCAAGGGCTAGTGCATAGGACTGCCCGAGGCTGGCGCCGAGCGTCCCACGGCTGTGTTGGGGAGCTGGGAGCTAAGCACCACGTCTCTGACCCTGGCCACGCTTCTCGCGAGCATGCGATGGCTGATGGCTTCAGCAGCGCCTGTGGGACTGGTCTAGACGGTGTGACTGTAGCGAATTGTCACGACAATCTGCTTTGCATCGATCACAATACGCGTAGCTGCCTTGTGTGTTGGAAAGGGCTTTGATTTGCACAGACGAGGGGGTGTCGGGGGGCTCGGTGCCCCGGGGCTGATGTGTGCGGCGTCCCACCCCAAGCTGGAGGAGCCTTCTGCCTTCTTCCCAGACACAACCTCCCCGTCCCTCCTTGTTCCCAGCAAGCATTACTCTCCCATTTAACAATTTGTCAGCCTGCCCCACTCCTCTCCACATCCCCCATCACTTCTCCCCAGCTCAGGCTGTATGCGATGGGTTTAATTTCACAGGAGGGAGGCTGCTGTGATGCTATCTCCCTCTTTTGTTTTTTTTCTTTCTTTTTTTGGGGGGAGATATGGGGGTGGGTGATGTTTTTGGGGAAAAAAAACAGATTTCTAACTGATTTTTGTAGATTATTTTGTATTTTAAGGCAAAGCTATTTTCTGCAGCCCAGCTGCTGTGCCGATGCCCCTGCGGCTCACCAGGCTGCCTGCCGAAGTACCTGGTCCACTCCATTTCACTGCTCACATCCCTGTCCCAGGGGCTCTGTTCCCCTCTGTGCATAACAGGGCCAGGCTGGAGTCCCTTCCCTTTGGCCCCTGCCCACCGCAACTCCCTACACTCCTCCACCTCTCATATATATGCCCCTGCCTCCCCCCCACTCCTAATGGCTACATGTTTTTGTTGTAAATGCTGTATAGGAATTTTTTTTCTCATCCTTAGTTAGCTTTGTTTGGATTGGTTTTTTTTTTTTTCCAGTTGTTTTTTTGGGGGGATTTTATTTTGTTGGGTGTCTTTTCCCTTTTTTTTTCTTTTTGGTTGTTTGTTTTTGGACTGATTCATTCTTTTTTGGGGGAAGTATGAAGATTAACCCTTGCAGGCTGGCTGGCTGTCCCTACAGTGTGCAGCGTGCCCAGTGCCGTCAGGAAGCGGTGACCGCAGGCACTGTGCCTTGGGGATGGCTAGGAACATTTGCTCAGTGCAGAGGGGGTTAAATCTGAGGACTGACTGAAATAACCTTTACTCAAGCAGGGCTATGTATCTCCTGCAAATCCGCATTACGTTCTGTACTGTGTACAATAAAGAATCTTGCTTTCTGTTCCTCCCAGGCTGTGCTTTGTGTGTGCTGCCAGATGCTATATCAGGGGTTTTCTGAGGGGCAGATGGCAAGCTGGGGGCCTCTTGCCCTGCTTTGGGGTAACATGGAGTCTGTGCCTGCCTGCTCGCTCCCATCTTCAGGACTTGCAGGGCTTCCACAGAGCTGTGTGTGGCATGAGGATCCACTCTGATGGGGACTGTTTGTCCCCAGGGTGGTGCAACTTAATATTGCTGCTCCTGAGCAGTAGGTACAGCAGTATCTGTCCCCTTCACTCACCTCTGGAAACCTGAGACCCCACCAAGGGCACTGGAAGCTGGAGCACAGCTCTCAGCAGTGGTTTTCCTCAGGATTTTAACAGCCAGCAAGCTAAATAAGCTACACCATGTAACTTAACCTTGGGCTGTCTGTATGGGGTTGTACCATGAGGACTTGACTTGTGTGAAAGGATGTTATCACTACACCAGGCTGGAGAAAAGCTCAAAGGTGCTGGGAGTGCTGCATCATCCCTGCTGGCATCGCCTGGATGCCTCGTGGCAACTAGCTGTGTTTTGGCAAGCAAGCTCACCATGAAAGCCCCAACAATGCTCAGGTGTGCATCCTGGGAAGGAGCAGTGAGAGAACAGCGCAGCAGAACATTCCCCACTGTGCCAGCATTTTGGGAAGAAATGGCCTTGTGGCAAAAATGTAGCTCCCAGCAGTCTGGATGGGGGTGATTTTCCAAGTGCATTCTTTATCTAAGGATACACACACACATACAGGCGTAAATCCTTTTTGCCAGGCCTCATGTTGAAAAGCTCAGCTCCATACACTGATGCCCAGTAATCCCATTTTGATGGGAATTGCAGCAGACCAAGTACCAGCACTGAGGGCAAAGCAGTGGAAAACCAGGGCAGTGGCAGCCAGCAAGCAAGTGGTCCTGGGGTGGTGGGACCCAAACCTGGGGATCAGTGAGAGGGTGGCACTCACACAAGCACCCTGTGTGTCGTGATGCAACCCCCAGGAAGACCCCCCCATAACTCCTTGTTCCTTCATCAGCTGCAGGTTGGGATATATCAAGGCAGGATGGAAGGGTGTGAAGCTTCTGATGGTTTGACACCACATTGGTTTTTAATGACTCAGAGCATCAAGAATTAGCCCCTTGAATTTGCAGGTCCCTGGGACCAATGTCTTTCCCCTCCACCTCACGGGACCACCTGCCTCCTGTTGATAAAAGAGCTTGGTTTCACCAGACACATAGCTCAAAAGCTGCTCAGATATAAGGCATATATTCAGAATTGCCTGGAGAAGTGGAGATCACAAAGAGGAGAACATCACCGCAGCCCTACACACATACATAATTTACCAAATACATCTCTGCTCTCCTTACCTCAGGATGTAGCTAGGCTGGAAATTGTTCAAAAAGCAATGGATAGCCAAAGGTCTGCCTGGCTTTTGAAGGGGAGCGTATAGATAGACCAGCACTTCCATCTTCAACCTGAGTTGTGGCTTGGGGACTTCATATTTAATAGCCCACAATGGAGTTTTCCATCCCTGACTGGAAGAGCATTAGTGGGAAGCACAGCTGACACTGCCCCACTGATGGGGATCCCCCATCTCCCAGCTGCAATGGCACTGTGCAGACCTGTAGCACAGAGCATGCAGAAGAATCTGGGGAGCACAAGCACGGCTCCCAGGCTCCCGGTGCTCAACTCCATGCCCTGCCAGGTACACGGAGCAGATCTCAGGGGGGGAAAAAAAACAAAACAAAAACCACACACTCCTCTTCTTGCACTCTGTCAGGAGGAAAGCAGGGGCTGCACGGCTGCCTCTGAGCTCTCTGGTGCTGAGCTTCCACCCACTCACACCGCAATAAGCCACTAAGTGGCTTTTGAAACCATTAGGCAGCTGCTGCACGCAGGGCGCTCTGTGCTGCACGGGATGCGCCGTCATCCTGCAGACCCTGAGCAGGCACATTTTGGAGAGGCCAACACGAGGAGCATCTCTGGGATGTGACATTTTTCTCTCTCTACATGGGAAAGCTCAGGAAAAGTCCGAAAAGGGCACTGAAACGCACAAAATGAGGCACCAGGGTGGGGAGGAAGGAGGTAGTGGGGCAGCGGTGGGGATGAGGCCATGCTGTGCTCATGGGGCACAGGCCAGCCGGGTACCAGCTTGCAAGAATCCCTTCTGGGAAATGGACCCAGGCTTGCAGGATTCTCTTTTGGGAAATCTCGGTTTCTTGGCACTGTCAGAGCCAGGAGAGGGCAGCAGCAGCCCAGGCTGCAGGTCAGATTCCCGTCCCGACACAGCACTTATTTTTTTCCTCCAAGAAAGCCACAAAATAAAAATTAACACATCTAGGCGTCAAGCAGAAGGCAAAAACCTGCTGGGCAGAGCAATGGTACTCAATTGATGCTCAAGATTGTTTGCTTTCTTTGTGGAAGTGGCATTAAAATCAATTTGGAGATATGAGATACCCATAGCGATTTTTCAGACTTCTGAAGCTAAAGCAGCTCTAAAGATATCACTCAGAGCGCTGCACATTGACACACGGGCACTGTGTTTCAATCCTGGCTTCTCCATACAGCCTTGCCATCAGTTGGGCTCAACTGACTTCTTTACCTTCACTCCCTCTAAAATCACAGCAAAGCAAAAACTGTGGCTTACTGACACCACTGTTCTGAAATGAGTCATTAGAAAGGAGCCTTTCCAGACACATCCTGGTTGTGTGTCTCTAAATATAATGACATAAGAGAACAGCTTGCAGCTCGTTAGGCTTCAGCCTGCATGCACTTGGGTTCTGCTCTACACCCACCTCATCTGCCAGGTGGGCAACCAGTCCTCTCCACCCCATGCTTGGATGGGGGCCCTGTCAGCTGGCTCTGATACCTTTCTTTTGCTGTACCTCCCACCAGCACCTCCTGCATTTCTCCATCTGGCATGGAGCAGGTTTGCTGGGGGGGAAGGTTGCCAAGGGCATCCACACTTCCTATTGCATACACTGGAAGTACCTCTATGAGCTTTGGGATGCAAAGGAACTAGGCTGATGAATGAAATGGTCTTCAGTGCTTGCCTAGAGAGGTTCTAGATACCCTGTCCTTGAAGGCATTCAAGGTCAAGTTGGATTGGACCCTAGGCAGCCTGATCTAGCAGATGGAAACCCAGCCCAGGGCAGGGGGGTGTGGAGCCAGATGATCTTTAAGGTCCCTTCCAACCCAACCATTCTCTGACTATGATCTAGCTTTCATCTGGAACCCCACCAACAGGCTAGGTGTCACCTCCTCCATCCATCCATCCATCATTCTTTCTTACCACATCACCATGGGCTGAGGAAGGAAGCAGCATGGCTGCCTCTAAACTCTCTCCCCAGCTAGCACTGCACTCACACCATCTGTTAGGTGGCACTGCCAGGATCACAGCCAGGCTGCAGAACCTACAAAGGCCACAAGATGCATGCACCATAGACCCCACTTTTCTTTTTCACTGAGATGACGCCAAGTTTCTTAAGGTTACCAAGTCGAAGGAAACTTTGTATTCTTGCCACTGATGCATGAAATTTGCATTACTGCAATCACTTTGAACTTCTCCTTCCCAGCACATTAGTTTTCAGTTTCCTTCTGAAGTCAGAGAAGACAGCCAGATACAAGGCTCACAGAATCACTTGCAATACCACAGCACGACAGAAAGCACAGCAACATAGTAGCAAAGTTCCAGGCAGCAGCAAAGTAACGATATACTCAAATACAACAGTTCTAGACACAGAAACAAAGGAAATAATCGGCTTACCTTTAGAAGGCCTCAGGTGGGCAGAGATCTCCAGCAAGATACCCTCACCTCCTATACCAGCCCTTAAATGAGGTCTGGGTGGGGGGTTGGTCCTGGCTCCATCCCTTCCAATCACTCAAGTACACTGCATGCACCTGAGCTCCCCTGGGTTGGCCCTGCCTTCCACCAGGTGCTCAATCACTGCTTCAGGCCATGACTTAGCATTTCTGCCACAGTACCCTGCAAGCAGGGCACACGTGAAGCATGAGACACCCCATACACAGCTTCCCACAAGCTGAGCTTTGTGTTGACATCAGCTTTTGGACAGGAGCAGGTGTGGATGCAACTGAGACTTATTAACTTCACCTTTTTTCTTTGTAAATGAGAGTTTTCATCCTCCAGGTGAGAGGATTTGACAAGATCTAGCTGGATGGCCTGATAATTTTTTGTTTTTTTTTTTACTTGAAAACTGCTGATTTTTTGCAGTACTGTTGAGACATGTCCTGGGCTGCATGCCTGCAGGCGATAAAGGCTTACAGGTACGCCTATGTATTTGGGTGAGGGATTCAAGATGATTTCATGCCTTTGTCATGGAGAAGCCATAAATGGACACAATCAGCAATATGATCACACCTTGAAGCACACAAGCCAGCCTTAGGGCACTGGATGGTGAAAAGGAGAATGGGACAAACAAAGGAGGTACAGAAGTAGAGCTCCTATAGGGCTGCCAGAATGGGGCTGGCACCATAGTGAGCATCATCTGGGCTTCCCTAGGGAACATCAGCAGCCGCCCGAGCCAAAACAGTCATTAACAGCTTGTGGAAGATCAGCAGTTCTCCAGCTTTAATATGGTGTGTACTGTGTGCATGTACCAGGAGTGCCCTGCTCCTTGTGCTGGCTGCTGGTGATGGAGCTGTCAGCTGACTGTGTGCTTTTTAGCCTGGTTTCCAAAAGGAAACAAAGCTCAAGCAACCATGTTCTGTCTTGTAGTTCCCTCTACAGCCTTCAAATGGAGGCTGCCTCCAGGTCCTGCTCCCAGGAGATGTCCTTGTGCACAAACACAGCTAGCCAGGAGGAGAACCCTATGGATTTATCTGTGTGGGAGAACAGAGCAGCTGCAAGCACCCAAATTCCTCCTTAGCAGAGTGCCTGTGCTGAGCTCCTTCTTTCTTTTTCTCCAGCTGCGTGGGCTCAGCAGTGCTGTAGCAGCAATGTCATTTTTATTCCCATGCAACATGGTCTGGATGACCACGTATGCAACCGAAAGGATCGGTCAAGTATTCAAGAGCCTTGACTTCCGAGGGGAAAGAAGAAATCTGTCATGCTGTTGTCTCCAGCAAGTAACATATGGAAAAGGCCAGCACTGCAGATAAAGAAAAAGATAGCATTAAGAAAAGGGACAGAGAGCAACACCAGCAGAGGTCAGGCAGCCCAGGGGAGCTCTGCAGCCAGCTGCTAAGGGACCCGGGAGCCATGGAGCATCTCGAGCCCAAAAGTAATTAATGGGGCCAGGCTACCAGCACTGTGTTAAAGGAGAACTGCCTGTTTATGACATCCAAACTTGAAATATTTTTTTTTTTTCCTGTTGCCTGAAGCACTGATGTGTCTGGGCATGGAGATTTTTCTTCTAGTTCCACATTCGTTATCCAAGTTCTATGGATGATCATGTGTTTGAATAAAACAGTGCTCCCTCCAAGACAAGACTGGGCTAAACACAGACTTTTTGCAGCAACAGCATTTTTTGGAGCAGGATTCCATGCACCCATCCAGACTAGAAATAGTTTCACCCATGTCCAACTGGATACAAACAAGGCAGCCCCCAGGGAGCTTGCTGCAATTTGGTTCCAGGCTTCAAAGGCAATCACAGCAATAACAGGGGAACACTGGTAGTGTTAGAAGCACAAGATTGCAGAGACTAGCAAACTCTTTCAAGCCACTCCTGGTGTTTCTGCCCATGCAGCAGCAGCTTGGGAAGGCACGGCAGGGCAGGTTTGGTGCATGCAGACCACGAACACATCTGAATACTGCCCAGGCAAAGAAGAGGTGGCAGCAATAACATCAGTGAGCTCTCCTACTCTACCCTTTCTTTTTACGTTGCCTTTTTTCTCCACAGCATTGTAACAGGAAGAGATGAAAGCAGCATATATACCTCCTTGTAAGCACCTCCTTGCAAACATCCCATGAAGACCCAGCAAGTCGGCCATCCCAGAGAGCAGCCACCAAGGAGGAGATAAAACAGTCTTTAGGTCCTGTGAAAGCTTTTAAGTCAACTAACACACTTTCTTCAGCAGGTTGAGTGGTTGCTAAATGAGGAGAGGAAGGTGTCAGGATTATTTCCAAGCAAATTGTTTATCTTCTCCCATGAGTGCCTGGAGATCAGGCACATGTGCACATATTTTCCAAGCTTTTTCTCTGTGTTCTGCACACTCTTGCTGCTCCTACTCCTGGAAAGTGAGGCCGGCGCAGCTGTATCACAGGAGATGTAAACGTAGTAAGTGTGCTTGGATCTCAAGTTTTCTTCTGGAAATCATTCATGTCTTTTCTTAGGTCAAAACCACAAGCTGTTTTTAGAAATGTTTTAAACACACCTCCTCATTTGGATACATATGAATGGCAACAACACATTGACGTGTGCGTTGATTTATCTGGCCCCTGGGGAAAGCTGCATGATGCCCCAGGGAGCTGCAAAACCCTGCATGCAACTTGAAGCAAGAGAGAAGCTTAGAAGTCTGACAGTGGGACATGCAGGACCAGCCAGCAGCATCCCATTCCCCTCTTCCCCATAGTTTTCCCCTTCACGTCATGAACCAGACAAATCGTTCCAATTGCATCAGCTGGAGGGATCCATTAGCTCAAACAAAAAAGAGTGGAGGAGTTTTTATGAGCGAACCTCTCCCGTATTTCCCTCTAATTCACCAGTTTTTGGCTCCAGCACTCCTTTGAAAGGAATTAAGTTTGCAGTGTGGCTGCTTGGGGTTGGCTTAATGGCACAGATGGCTATACCCACAGCTATACCCAACCCCTGTACGGACATGTCTTGAGTAACCTTGATATTGAATGTTAAAATATGAATGTGAAAAGATTGGAAAATGTCAGAGAGATTGCAGCAGAAGTACAAGTGTTGGAGCTGGGGAGGCTGGGGCCGAGACATGGGGCATGTGAGAAGGACTCCTGTCCCCCAGCTGATCACTGCTAGCTTTAAAAATAAGAAAAACAACTCTATTTTGCTTCTTTAAAGCCTGAGAGTGCTTGGAGACACTGCTGAAGTAAAAGGGAGGCACTTTGCTAAATCTTTTAAGTGAAAAACAGCAGGATTAAATCCCACTTTTGATGTAAGCCTCTACTCCATCTTCAAGGGCAGAAGCAAGTCCCCTCCAGCCCTGCCCGGTGCCTCCGTATTGGATCACTCCAATGCTAACGTAAATACAGCCCTTTGAAAAAGGACAAATGTTTTCTCAGCTGCTATTACGCCTTTCAAAAGAAGGAGTGATTGAAATTTTTATGTCTGTAGATATAAATACAGTCAACAAACGCTCCTCAGTAAGAAGCTATCTTCACTGGAAATCACGCTGTGCATCCATGGACGCTCTTTGACCATACTGTGCTCCTCAACTCTTTTCACTGTCCTTTCTCTCAGTGCCTCTCCTTTTACAAACTCCTACATGGGCCGATGGAAGTAGCAGCAAATCAATCTTGCCCAGAACATTGTCAGCCCAGGCTCCTGGTGTCCCCAAGACATCCCCTACGTGATGGCATGCAGCAATGGGCTGAAGGGCTGAGGTGCAGGGTGATGGGGGCTGCTGTGCCCTCAGGTGTGTGAACACCCTCTCAAAATAATACAGAGCATGCTACTAAATTGAATTTTTTCCCCCTTAATTAGTCTGCTTGAATTTAAGCAAAGCTACTGTGCTACTTTTCCAGTCTTCCTACCTCTGTGCTGTAGGCTTTGGAAAGGCTGGCTCGTAATTTAGAGCACGCCAGCTACAGACTCCAGTAGGTTTATTGCTTGTAATAATATACAGCTTTGGCTTCACTTTGTGAGGCCATTGCTCTCCCTCAGAGACAGAATGCTACACTGAACATGTAAGTATTTTTAGCAGTGCTGTTCTCCTTCTCCAGTTAAGCCATAAAAACCAAGGACACAGACATTTGAAGCATCTTTTCACAGCTTTGGATAATTTAGCATCAGCCACGACCCCATGGCTTGCAGCGTGCACCAGCCCAGAGAATGGCAACAGCAAACAACAGCCTGTGCTGCGAGCACAAGCACCAGTCATGCTCTCTCCTGCATAACTTATAGAATCATGGAATATCCTCAGTTGGAAAGGACCCACAGGGATCACCAAGGCAAACTCTATGTGTGAGAGCCGTGTCCAAACACTCCTTGAGATCGGGCAGTTTGGAGATGGAGACTGCCATGAGGCCTCCCCTCTGCATCCTCTGGGACAGAAAGCAGCTTGCTGGGTTACTGGGATGGCCATGGCCTCAGGCATCATTCCCTAGGAGCTCTGACAGCCCCTCCAGCACCAAACAGGACAGGGATTTTGCTTGTGGAAGCTTGCCAGGCTTCAGAAGGCACTCTTAGTATCTCCTGGCTGAGGAACTGAGAGCAATGTTCTAGCAGCTTAGCGATGATTCAAATTTTCCTTTGAAGTGCCAATGAGATTAAAATAAAAGACTTTTTTTTTTTTTTTTTTTTTTAAATCTTCAGATCACCAGAAAAATCAGGCTTAATTCTGGTGGGAAACGGGAACAAAACCGCCTCTGTGTTGATCACAGCACAGCACTGTCACATGAGGTGCAAAGAGGTGACGTGGTGAAACTGAGAGCGCTTCAGATTCAACCTTGCAGTTCCTCTTCTTTGCTGTGCTGGGGACCAAGAGCTGGTGTGAGGCTTGTCCTGCTCATCCTCTTGCCTCCCAGCAGATCAGTGACCACAAAGCTCTCAGTGCCTCACCGTGCTCTAGCGTGCCATTCAGTGGATTGGAAGGGACTTGGGATCAAGGTCACGTTCCAGTATGGGATGGAGCATTCTGGAGGTGGGAACTCACCTTATCTAGCTTCTGTGTGGAATAATGCAAGCACGAGAGAAGGTCATGAGATAGGACCAGCAGTGGAAACAATAGATTGGTTTCTTTAGCCCTTTGTTCTGAGCTCAGCTTTAGCCATCCAAGCTCTGACAAAAGTAGAGATATGACATCAAAGGCCTGGAGCACAAGTGTTATGGGGAGCGGGTGAGGGAGCTGAGATGGGTAGTCTGCAGAAAAGAAGGCTCGGGGGAGACCTCATTGCTCTCTGCAACTCCTTGAGAGGAGGTTGTGACAAAACAGGTCAATTGGGTTACAGCAATAGGATGAGAGGTGATGACCTTAAGCTGTGCCAGCTTCAGGGTGAATATTAGGAAAGACTTCTCTGAAAGAGCACTGAGGCACCAGCATGGGCTGTCCAGGGAGGTGGGGGAGTCACCATCTCTTTAGGTGTTCCAGAACAGTGGAGATGTGGCACTGAGGGACGTGGTTTAGTGGGCAATATTGGTGGTAGGTCAATGGATGGACCTGATGGTCTTAGAGGTCTTTTCTAACTTTAACGACTCTATGATACTATGATGGAGAATGAAAGCTGTAGTGCTATCAATAGCTTTGGGCCAAGGAACGAGAGGAAGCTTCTTCTGAGATTGAAGTCTGAAATATGTTTGTAAGGAAGTTGGAAATCATTTCCCCAACACATTTTTAATTTTTTTTCTTGTGGAAGGGAAGTCTTTTTTATATGACCTTGCCTGAACAGTCTCTGGACCTTGCCTCTGGGTCAGTCATGTGGTTGACCCAGGAGTGCTCTATTTCCCACAGACTCTGCTTGAACGTGCAGTGCACTTCCAGGTCTTGCACGGTGGTGTAAAGTTCAGCTGAGGATCACTCTGTTTAGCTCTGCTGCAGGCTCATAATCCCAGTGGGTCAAAATGTTTAGAGTTGAAGAGGTTACGGGCTTTTCTGAGGAGTATTTAAACTCCATCTGTCAAACCACTTGGATAAAAGAAATTTATAGACTCTGCCAGCAGTATATTAAGTTAGCTGTTAGCTGTTTCCTTGTCTTTGGTTTGGTGAAATGTATTGTTTTCATGTTGCCCTAAGAAAATAACTAAACCGTGGCAAATTTATGGCTACAAAAATTACGAAACCTAGATTGACAGAAAAACAGTACCAGTGAAGAAATGGAATTCAAGGAACCACATGTGGGTGAGAGGCATGTGAAGAAACCTCTTGGCAAGGCCATCGGAACAACTCGGGGGCCTGATCTTCTCGGAAAGCCATCTGAGAGACTCGAGACCTGCTTCATCTTCAACTTAACTGCACACAAAATCCACACAAGGAGCTTGCACACTAAAAGAAGAATCACAGAAAATGAGACAAGACTTTTTTTCTCAAGGTCCAAACAACAAGGCTGAAAATGGGGAAGTTTGGTACTTCACTTTTGCAGAAAATACTTAATGTCGCTCCCTGACCATTGTTTGGTACTTCAGTATAAAATACAGATGCAAGTCTGATAAATCAAGGGCTTCACAGGTTGCTTTCTTTCCATTTACAAGAGAAATGGCAGTGCAGGGCCACGTGATGTCATCTAGGCAACTGTGAGACCACTTCAGTTCCTCCTGGCACTTTGAAGAAGGTCAACCAAGCGCCAGTGTTTGACCAGGCGTGTAAGTGAGTGTGTAAGTGAGGCTGTGTCTCAAGCAATGTCAGCTCTAGGACACGATAAGCACTGCTCGAGTGCCTGTCTCTGCAACACCCCAGCCAAGATAGCTTTTCTACTCTCTACTGTTCTGATAAAACAAATATTTCCATTGACTGAGTGCTGTTTCCCCACTGCAGCCCTTTCTCCCTCCCCCTGCTATTGCCTGGGCATCTCCCACGCCCCCCAGAACAACAGCCTAAGCTCATTTCAGTGTGGCAGCAAGGCAGCAGCACTTCATAGCACTTTATGTGAGCATAGGAATTGCAGGCCAGCTGGTGAGGGGCAGCCATGTTACCTAGTTCTTCCTCTTCCAGCTTCCACAAAAGGTGTCCTTTTCCTCAGCTGCTAAATAAACTCAACACAACTCCAAGATCTTTACCCATCACATAAAAGGAAGGTGTTTACTGGGGTGATAAACAACCAACCCGATGCCTCCATCAGGTAGGACTAAAAAGGACAAGAAACCACAGAACCACAAACTCGTTGAGATTGTCAAGGACCTCTGGAAGTACTCTGAAATGCCTAAATATTACAAGTAGAGCTGAACACAGTATAAATACCCAGCTAAATCAGGCTTGAAACCACTGCTTAGAAATGCATGACAGCACAAACAGTACTGCTTGCTATTTGTTTTGGTAGGAGGACTGGTGTCAATGTGGTTGTTGCACAGGGAGTGAGAAAGCAGACACACTCTGACAGCCCCAAAATTTGGGCTGAGTTAGGAATATAGTTTAAGGGCCATTGTGGTTTAGGAGCTAGTAGCTCAGGGCTCCTCCGGCTGCATGGTTGTCCCACAAGGAGAGCCCATGGGACTCTGGAAGCATTTTCCTGGTTTAACAGGCATGGTACAAGCAGCATGCTGAATGCAGTCTGCACACGTATTAGCAAATGGGAAAAGAAAGAAGCAAGCTGCAGAAGTCTGCCTGGGAGAGCACAAACCAGAGGATCGGCTGCTCCAGCCTCTCTGCACACCACTTGCCCAGCCATGCATTGTGCATCCAGCTCACAAAAACCACACACGGATATCACTGGGAATCCACATCCTCCACAGCACCCAGGATGTGAGTAATGCTGCATTTTGCTGCAGGTGAAGGACTGAGACCTGCTCACAGGGATCTTCCTCAGCCCTTCGCAGTCTGCAGCTTCCAGATGGAATTGCTGTCTGCCTTATGTGCAGCCCCTTCCCACCCACACACATTCCTTTCCAGCAATGCTGCTTTCTTTGGCTTATCATTCTTATCTTTTTCTCAAACTGACTTAATTGGTGCCTTTAACTCTTGATGTTGTTTGTTGGTCCTTCTGATATCCCTTGTTTATTCTAAGAGCAGTCATAGCCTAAAGCATTACATTTCAGAGTAGCATCCAAACTGAGGAAGGTCTTTGCAGTTGCAGTGTGACCATGTTGGCTCCGTGAGCTCACCCACACCCCATAAAGCACAAGGCATGACAAGATGGGCTGCACTTTACCAGCTGCAGAGCTGTCTGACTCCAAGTGACACACAGCCGAGGTTCTCCCAGGAAGGACAAATCTGGTTTTAGTAAGCTTCTTTGAGACAAAGAAGCTGCATCCTCCTAGCAGTCTGCTTCCACTGCAGTTACTGCTCTCTGTGCTCTCAGTGTGGTTGGCTCAGCTCACCACGCACACTACACCCACTCTGGTTGTACAAGAGCAGCTCACCTGTCCCTGCAACAAACACTTGTGACATGGCCACACCATGGCCCAAACCCCGACACGAAGCAGACGGGTGGTGCTTTTAACACATTAGCATCTTCTACCAGGGGAAATGCTGGAGTATTTTTAGCATGGCTCCAGTGTTGGTCTCTGCACTGTTTTGGCCTTTTTTGGAATTTTTAACTCTGGAAACAAATACATTACCCTTTACAATAAACAACACCTACTTGCTTTTATTGTACAATACAAAGAGGACTATAGGCTGTACTCCTGAAGACAATAAGGGAGAAATATAAAGCAGTTCCTTTTGACACAGCTTTCCCCATTCGTGATACCAGGCAGCTCTCTTACTGCTTCCCTCATCTCACCTGTCCCACTTACAAACTGAGCTTTGTCTTCACTGCAAAATTCCAACCTGAGTTGTTGCTCAGTTCCTTGTCTGATGTGATGCATGCGGGCTCCGTAAGAGGTCAGAGCAGCGCCCTTGCCAACTGTATCCCATGCAGCTGCTCTGCACACACACCACAAAATGCATTTCCCAAGGAAGGTCAGAGGGGGAAGCATCTGATGATGGTACATCTGGTTTCATCCCATGCAAATCCCATCACAGCACGGTAGGTCTGTCACGCTGTGCTGTGGGGAGAGCCCAATGACAGAGCGAGGAGGAGCGAGTCCAGAGAGCGAGGAGGAGATGGAGTCTTAGCAAAACACAACAAGAAGTGACACAAGGCGAGTCTGAAGACTGAAAGGGGATTGCATGCACTGAGGGAGGGCTGCTCCTCCTCTCTTCTTCCCATTTCATTTCAAATCGTAGCTCCTTCCTCCTCTGGTCCCCATGGGAAACAGGGTCCCTGGGACATGAACGGTGGGAGAGGCTCCTGTGGCCATCAAAGGAGAATGAAGTCCATCAGCTGCCACCAGCTAAGGGAGTGGAGAACAAGTTGCGTCTGTACCAGTTCTTCTTTTCCTCCTCTTCAGAGCCCACGGCCACTGCTTCTGGAGTGGGGGAGGAGATGGGGCACGGGGCAGTGGGACTCATCTCTCGGGCAGCAACACGAAGAAGACGGCCTTGAGGAAGTGCCCAAAGCTGCAGATGGCGGCCACGAGCCAGTGGGAGCGGAGACTGGGGTCGGTGCTCACCACGCACTTGGTGATGTCTGCCTGAGGAGGGGGAGCAGAGGTCAGCGGCCATGCCCAGACCCACCCGGCCACTGCGTACCTCAAAACAAGCCACACCTGGGAAAAGGAATGCTACAGAAAGATCAGCAAGCATTTCCATTTTCAACAGCAAAATAAAAGAAACTTTCCTCCCTTTCCCAGGAGAAGCCTTGGCAACAACAGCCTTCCCATCCCTTTCTGCAAAGCACGATGCTTCCCTGAGGTTGTCCTGTTTAATATCAGCTCAAGTTGCTTGCACTTTTTCTCTTGCCTTAATGTTTTATTTGGAACTCGTTCAAGGAAGTAAATCCATGATTTAAATCGCGAGCAATGCAAGCTTTGTTTGTGGGAATGTGTCTGCTGGCTGCGGTGCTGCCCAGCACATGGGCCAAGAGGTATGGATTGCTGGGCAGCCACTGTCAGGTATTGACAGGAATGGCAGCCAGCGATGAGCAGAAATAACAATGCAGTGAATTCATGGAGATGCGATCTCGGCTGGGACGGGGAGGAGAGAGCAGAAAATATCTGGAGGGCAAAGCGAACAGGACAGAAGCGGATAGAAAATTACATCTTCTGGGAGGGGTAAGCAAATTTTCATTCGCTTACCTGCAATTTTGCCTGCAAAATTTGTGTTGTGGTTAAACATCAGGCAAGCACAAGGAACTATGGGCTGCAGCTCTGTGACACAGGGTGCACTGTTACCATATCAGTTTGATGAGGTTTTCAGAAATACCAGGGACTGTAGGGTGGCAAAAGTGAACCAAAACTGAGAGACAAGGAGAGCTAATATCCATTGGCCTCACAGCTTTCTCTTTACACCTTGGCAAGCAGCCCTTCTCTGACTGGAGTACTATGTCCAGACCTGAGGCCCCAGAAGAAGACAGATGCAGAGTTTGGATGTTTAACGGATGTTAAAGGAGGTCCAGAGGAGGGCCATGAAAATGATCAGAGGGCTGGAACACCTTTCCTATGAAGACAGGCTGAAGGAGCTGGGCTTGTTAAGCTTGGAGAAGAGAAGGCTATGGGGAGACCTCAATGTGGCCTTTCAGTGGTTGAAGGAAGCATAAAAGCAGGAGTGAGCTTTTTGCACAATCTGATTTTGATAAGACAAGGGGGAATGGTTTTAAACTAAGAGAGGGGAGACTTAGGTCAGATGTTAGGAAAAAATTATTTACGCAGGGGATGGTGAGACCCTGGCACTGTTCCCCAAAGTCCCTTCCAACTCAAATCATTCTGTGATCCTACGACTGAGAAGAGTGCAGCCCTCCTTGAAGAGAGGAATAAGGATCACGGAACATCCCAATAATCTTTTCCAGTGTTCCCACCTGCATTCAAGATGCCAGTGAGACACACTTGAGCCATCTTGGCAATAGTTAGAAGAAAACAAGAGGGTGGACACAGGGACAAAGCGAATACAGCTTTGTTAACTGATGCTAAGATCATCTACGTGTGGAAGGTCTGATAACAGCAGCCCCAGGAAGCCTGAAGGCTGGCATGCTGCATTACCATGCTGCTTTGGGGTCTCTGAGCTCATACACACCCGGCGAGCAGAGGTGGCTTGAGTAGGGAGGAGTGGAAAGCAGCAGGAAGCTGGATCAGTGCATGGGAAATTCCTGGGGTGAACAGCAAGGTAGAGAAATGCTGCAGCTGTGAAAGTCTTGACACTCAGTGCCAGCAGTGCCCACGGCTCCCTGTGAGCCAGAGCCTCACGGTAATCAGTGCTGGGTGAATGCACACAGTGAGTGGCAGCTACAGAGATGGCTGATCTGAGATGAGCATCACCTGCTCTGTGCTGATGTAATGAGCACTCTAATGTGGCCAGCTGAGAGGAGCCGTGCTCAGCAGCACCTTGAGACTGGTACTGCGCTCGCTTAGATAAACACAACTGCTCAGCTGTTGAACAATTGCCTTGGTTATTGTAATCCAAACAAAGCGTACCAGATAAGGCACTGAAACTGAACATTTCAAAGCCGCTTAATTAAAAAGGCCTTTGTGAGGCACTGATAAGCTGCTACAGTGACAGTTTGATCTCTGCCTGCTATTTATTCATTGAACAAGTTCGGGTCTCAAGCTCTTCTGTGGAGCAAACATCCATAGCAGCTGCTAAAAAACCTTTCTACTCCCCTGCAAAGCCACTGCTGAGGCTGCGAATGCTCCTTGGGCAGAGATGGTATCCCCAAGAGTTAAATGTTTTTTCTTCCTCCTAAAGGTGTTGGGCTTGTGAGGTGTTGGACCATGGCAGTTAGAGGCTTTCTCCACCCTATAAAATATGGGACTGGGGGGCCATAATAGACCATATGGGCCCCTACTGCTGAGCAGAGGCTCTCCCGGCACAGCCCGGAGCACAGAGGTTCCTCTTGGCAGCCCAAGCAGGTGTGTGGTGGGGCCATGTGCACAGAGGAAAGGCGGACACCAGGCCAAGACAAACCAACGGCAGTGAGGTCAGGCACCAGATGAAAGGGACTCCAGCACAGAGCATGGCCCTTCTGGGAACAGGGCTGAGAAATGTCACGCTGCAGTGCCTAGCTGAGAGGAACAACATTCAGGAAAACACAGCACAAAGGCACAGGGATGAGGAGACTTCCCCTCAGCTGAAGGAGCCACTTGTTTCTGGAGGGAAGCTATCTCCTCTGTGCAGCCCAGAGCTGCTGATAAGCATGCTTACAACAGGAGGCAATCAGCACCAACCAGCAGCTTTCACAGCTTTCTTGTCTGATCAGGGGCTTCCCTTTCCAAGGGCCGGATCCTGAGAGCAAGCAGCATGGCTTCAGCAGCACCAGGGCAAATGCAATGGCACTCGAGTAGAAACGGCTGCACCAGGAGCAGACAAGGACAGGGCTCCTCTCCTCAGCTGCTGAGAGCCCATTCTGGGCAGGGGATGGGCTCTGTGGCTTGCTTGCTATGCAGCAGACTTTCCAAAAATATCCATTTGGAACTATCAAACTCTTTGTTTTGAAGTCTAACAACACACCACAAAAATTAAAACAAGATGTTAACTTATCTGAACATACATGGTTTACCAGAACAAGGAAGCAACTTAGTTGGGAAACTAGAAGGGGGCACATTCCTGTGCAACATTCCAATTTTAAGGAAACTTTTGGTTTTTTTTTCCCCCCAAAGGAAAAACTTTCAGAGAAAACATTTCAACCAGCCCCACAGGTGCTCAGAATAAACCTCACTGATGGGCTGAGGTGGGGACAGGAACAGTGCAGCTTGGTGAGTTCTTTCCCAGGGCATCCTCTCCAGTACCTCAGCACAATTATTTGTGCAGACACAAAATGAAACACACAAAAAAGTTGGGGCATTCAATACAATGGTTACTCTCCAGCCCAGCCAATCAGCCCACTGGCCCCAAGGTGGCAGCTTTAGAGAGAGCAGGGATGACCAAAGGTGGCAATGACTCTTAGGTGGCAAGGAATCCAAAAATCAGGACACTGCTACCTTTCCAGCTGCCCCCCTTCATGCACATCACCCTGCTTCTGACTCTGCCGCAGCTCAGCCATCAGCTCGAGCTCCTGGGGAGGCCACTGGTGAGGTGTCTAGCTATTTCACAGCACCTAAACAAAGCTCTTACTCCAAACTGTTCTCCATAGGAGCACTGTATTTCCCATGGGCTATAGAGAGAACCACAGAAATCAAACACCGGGTGATGGCTCCTGTTTACAGTCTGCTACTACAACTGTGTGCCTGCTCCAGAGAAATTCAGGACAGGAACAGAAGAGGCATCAGTGGGTGAGGATTGAATTAGTGCACAGGAAGCTGAAGACCAGAACAGCTGAAGCTGTTGAGGACAGGGCGAGGAGATAGTAACAGAGCTATGAGAGCCTAGCACAGGAACAATCTCACTCAATGCTATTCTACAACAAGATGCATTAACTGGGCTGTTTCCTAGTCTGCCCACGGGGAAGCAAGCCAGACCAGCCAGCATCTCTTACCCAGCCTCCTCGCCTCTTCAGCCACGTCACCAAGGTCTTGCGGACAAACTCTCCCAGGCAGTCCACGATGGTGTGGACCATGGCTGGCTGTGCATGACGCACACAGTCCACTGCCAGCCCCGCTGCCACAGCGTAGAGAGACACCACCTTGCCCCATGTTATGCCTGGGAAAAGAAGACAGGGTGCTCACACTTACATGGATCCCTCCTCCATCACAGGTGCCCACTCTGTAAGCATGAGGGTTTGAGTCTGGCTGCAGCTGTGGTCCTGCATGCTTTCCTGTGAGTGATTAAAACTGGGCATGCTTTGACCACTGCTTAGCGCCATACGTGCAGCTTTGGAGGAAGCAGCCCAAAGACATGACCCAAAGACATAAAAACAGTGCTTTTTGGTTTTTTTTCTAGATTAGAGGAGTCTGTTCCAAAGTGACAGACAGAGCACATGAGCAATAAGCATCTGCACAGTCCATTCTGCTACGACAAAGACCAAACGAGGGAGATAGAGCTACAGCTCAAGACAGTTGGAGTCTTCCTGGAGTCAATCTCCAACCAGGTAACCCCACGAGCATTTCACAGCTCATACCTGTCCCACCAAGGGCAGTGCAGCCAGCCATGCCAGCCAGCTATCTAACCTCCCTAAGCAGAGCTTCCTGCAAGGCTGGCCTGCCCGCAGCAAGAGCCCCATGGATGCTGTCCCAGCAGCAGCCATCTCCCTGCAGCACTGGCAATCCATGCCTGGGCTGTGCTCTGGGCACCAGCCAGCTCCAGGGTATCCCTATATAAGCCAACACCACAGGGTGTAAATCCTCCACACTCAGGCATCACAGCTAGCAATCTCTGATGAGGCTTTTAACAGGAGCAGCAACCTGGGAATGCAGCCCTCTGCATGCACACAGCACAGGGGTATGTGGATTTCCTTTGGCTATGCTGGGAAGTTTGCTTTACAGAGAAACTATTCAAATATCAGCCACAGGAATGGTTTGTTACGCTGACAAATCTCCGTTTGCTGTTCCAAAAAAGCAGTTCTTCCACTCATGACTAATGCGACATCAATATCTACAAAAGACCATTTTGCTAGGCACTGTAGCAGCAATAATAACCCACACTAGTGTCCTGTGATGCTCTGTTCTCCATAGGCACTGTCCCCAGGATCTTAGGGAGTTATTGATAAAGTGGCTGTTATTTTTCTGGAGGTGTTCCAGAACCATGGGGATGTGGGCAGTGGGCATGGTGGGATGGGCTGGGGCTGGACCTGGGGATCTTAGGGATCTTTTCCAACCTCTGTGATTCTATGATTCTATGGTTCTAACACACAGCAAAGCAGTTTGCCATATGGACATGTTGGTCCAGCTCCAAGGAAGGATGGAGGGAAAGATCCTTCAGTTCTTGCCTTCCCCACTGATCGATGGTCCTTCTAGCAGGCTATTGAATTCTAGATATTTCAGGGGGGTAAAGCCCTCCCCAGCACAGGGACTGAGCCCTCCCCTTCACATGGATGATACAAACTGGCAGCAATGCGTGTCGAAGTGATGGATGTGGAGGGCTCAGTGGTCACTTCCCATCACCTCTTCTTTACAGAGCACTCTATAAGGATCAAATCAATCCCTGAGGCCGCTTCCTGGCAAACCTGAGCTGCAGGGGTAAGGGAGTAAGAAATCCCTTCCCTCACAATTCCTCCATGCCAAAGCTTCCATCACTGCTGCTGGAGGCAGGGTGGCAGCAGCTGGGTGCATCTGCACCAGCTGAATGATTGAAGAGTGATTAAAGCAGAAAATTCCCTAAAATTTCTGCCCACGGAGGTGGGACAGAAAAAAAATGAGACAAGCCACTTAGAAAGTGTTTTTAAAAGTAAGAAATACAAGCTGCAGCCTCAAGGCCAGCCTTGGAGCTGGAGGTATGTAAACACTGCGAGCCCAAGGGAAAATGAATTAGCAGGAAAAAGCTGCTCTTGAATGCATTCCCACAGCATGTCAGCGAGCCCAGGGGAGCGTGTGGCCACGCAGCCCCCAGCACTGTGCTGCCCAAGCACTCAGACAAACTGCCCTCATCCCACTCGCATCCATCTGACCTGCCAGTCAGACCTCAGAGAAACATAATCCTGTGCTATGTTTCAGCAGCTTGAAGGATGAGCCAGGCTCAGCATGCTCTCCTCTGGTGGAGAAAAAGGTGCCAAGAGGGATGTGCACAATGCAGGGAGCTCATAAAGCCTGCAGGGTGAGGCAGCAGCGAGGTGCATTGCTAGCAACATTCCAGCTGCAGGGAGGTATGTTCTCTTGGCAACCTCATGCATCCCTGGTCCTTTTTGCACAGGGCTCACTGCAGCCCAAGCACTGTTAATTAGGAGCTTACCAGCACCCAAAACTATAAAACCAGTAAAATCATAGAACCATAGAATCACCAAAGTTGGAAAAAAACCTCTAAGGTCATCTGGTCCAACCACCAACCCATTCCACTGTGCCCACTGACCATGTCCCTCGGTGCTACATCTACACAGCAGTGCTAAGCAGGGGGGTGCAACTGTCCTCTTCAACAAGACAGGGTAAAACTCTCACATTCCATTGCTGGACAGGCACTGCAAGTGACTGATGGGCTCCTCAGACTGTCTTGGCACTGCAGTGTCAGACTGGAGCTGTTTTCTTAATAAACTGGACAGTGAAAATCAGGGTCAGATGCTTTAGCCATTGGTAACTGGCTTGAAAATTCAGGCTGCATTTGAGCTCTTTCATTTCCTTCACCCATTAAGAGCCTCTTTCCTCTGAACTATGAAAAAACAAAAAAAAAAAAAAGAGAGAAGTGTCTGGCTGTCACTGCTAGCACTGATCTGCTGGATTTAACATTAAATGCCGAGTCTTGAGACTGCTGCTAGGACTCATGAATGTTAAAATCAGTGAACTTTTCCCCCCTCTACTACTCAGCAGCCTTCTAGCAAGAGAAGCTACAGTAATGAATTGACAAAAGCCACTGAAGCACTGCCTCAACCTCACATCCACAGGCTGTCCTGCTGGTTGGTATGAAGCAGAGATGGAAAGAAGAGAAAGCAGAGCATGCAGAGCAGGGTAAGCTGGGAACCCACACCCATGCACAACCATCTGCTGGAGGCTAATGCTGCACTGAGTCCCCAGCACCCTCAGCAGAGCTTTAGCCTGAGCTCCTACTACATCCCCAAAGCTTCCCCAACTGCCACTCTCAATGGACTGAGTCTGTGGCCTTACCACCTCAAAACCCCTGAGTTTGGGGCCAAGAGATACAATTTCCAGCTTTACTTTCAACAAGACCACAACATTTAAGACCATTCAAGCTTCTCATGCGACTCCTGAGCTTGGAACTGAGGAACAACAAGCACATTTCTCAACAAACACACACTATCAATGCATGAGGTGAGGCTCCCAGCAGCCAGCAGGGCTTTCTCCCAACACATGGCACACTGCTCTGTCTGGAGCCATCCGGCTTTCCGTTGAATTCCCCATGTCACTTGTGATGTGGGCTGGTTTGGATGCAGTCAGCTGTGTTCAGCTAAGATAACCTACTTGTCTGTGCTGCAAACACCCATGCCTGCAAACCTGACCTCTGCTTTTCAAGGCAAATAAAGCTCAGCACTGAAATGACAAGACTGTCCTTTGACACAGCAACACTCAGACATGCCTGCCATGTTTGCGTGGCTCAGAGGAGAGCGGTCCTGCCTCCAAACACAAGGCAGCAGCTGGAAGCAGCAGGCTGCATTGCAGCCCTGGCTGTCGCTGGGGGAAAGGAAGCCAGGAAGAGGGAACTCCCTTGTGATGAGTTAGCTCTGGCTCCCAGCACCAGCAGCATGAGCTGGAACAAGGGAGGCTCCCGTGTAATGAACCTGCTCCGGTTGCCAGCGGTGAGCAAAGGAGCTTGGAATGAGCGACCTCCCTGTGCGATGCGGTAACACCACCTCCTACAGAGGCAGGGCAGGAGACGGCTTCTAGAATGAGCGAGAAATGCCAGGAGGATGCACAGAACGGGGCACTTCCCCGCCAGAGCATGGAGGAGCTCATTAAATCATTACAGAAAGGCGTGCTGCCAAACTGCCCACGGCTCTTTCCTAAACCTGGCCCCACCTCGCAGCCATCCCATAACAGCGGCCCCATCCTGTTCCTGCCTGCCCCAGCCCTGTCTGCCTGTCTGGGTGCGGTACCTGCAGTGAAGATCTGTGCAGCCACGGCCAGGAAAGCATCCGTCACCACCGTCTCCGAGTGCAGCGAGATGTTCAGCTGGCGGGCGATGTTGCGATAGACATTGGGGCGAATGTATTCCAGCTCGTCCCCTGCAAGCAAGCACTCGGGGTCAGCATGCTGGAATCATGGCTGAGGCCGTCCTTCCATCTGGTGTAAAACAGGCAGCACAGCTCATGGGTCACTTAGAAGCAGCCCCGGCACCTCGGTCCTTTGTGCCAGTATCGCCTGCGCCCTCCTTTCCCCACAGTCTGAAAGGAACAAAGCCGGCAGCAAAAAAGAGGCACATACACCTGTGTGAGCTGTTGGAAGGTACAACCTTTCTCAACCTGTACAAAAAAAGTCATGAGATGAGAGTGACTCAGGCGTGCTGGAGGCAGACAGAAGCCAGGAGTCCACCTGGAGCCACACAGCATTGAGCAGAGACTCCCGGCTCAACTCTTTGTGCACAGAGTGACAGAGCAGAGCTCCTACCCAACTCCCAGCACTCCATTTGCCTGCCTGGCTTCCCCAGCAAAGTTCCTGGCATACACAGGATGTGCTTTCTACCCAGGTTGTTTTTTCCCCAGCTGGGACCCAGTTGGTGGTGTCACGTTAGCTCGAACATCAAGACAGAAAGAGGAGGGCAAACAGAGAACATCCTCCTAGCAGGCTTGTGCTGGAACATGAGCAGCACAGCTTTCCTCTGCAGTCTAACAAGCCATCCTGACCAGTACAATCGTTAACTGCTATCTCTAATTGTTTTACCTCTCATGGATATTTAAGAAGATGCTGTAGGAGTGTTACACGATGTGAGCATGGCATGGGACCAAAGCCTTGTGTGCATGGAGATTCTCACTTGGCCATCTAGATGAATGCTCATCCTTCTGCATTGGAGGACGCAGGGGAAGAGGAGAGCTGTCACGGCCCCTAGACATCCATAGGGTCACTTGAGCACTCTGACTTGGGTGGGATCCGTACGAACCATCGAGTCAATGTCACTGCAGGGCCAAGGTGGCTTGTCCCAGCCAGAAGGCAACCAAGCACCCAGAGGATGGCATTAAATGGGAACAAAGGCATCATCCCATCAGGGGTTTGTTAAGCAGCAGCTGCTCAACTTGAATTCATAAAACTATTCCCCAGCACTCAGCACAAGACAAGCAGAGTCCAGCTTCACAGGAGGCCACAAACAAATTCTTCTGGCCCCTTGTGCCTGGTGCATTGTTCCACATGGGCTGAGGAAAGAGGAAACCCTGAGCCTGCATGGCCAGGGCTGATAAGAGGCACCATTCCTTATATCCTCAGCAGCTGCTCTGGCTCCACAAGGAGCACACAGCCTTGTCCCCAGCCCAGAGGGGTGGCTGGGACATAATTTGGGCTGGGCTCAGTGCCTGCAGCCTGCTCCTGGTGCTGCAACCTCTGGTTCAGGTACACCAGACCTACACCACATGTGGTAGGTTGGTCTGAGATCTCTTGGCCATATCATTGGGTTTTACCACCTCTGACTATCCTACCAAGAAGGACAGCTCCCCCTTCTTGCTGCACGGGAGCCAAGCAAGCCATGGCTCTCTCCAAGCAGATTTTGTCAGCCAAGCCTCTCCATCTGGAGGAGAATCAGTGGTAGCAGAGTCACCCAGGAGACGCCTCCAGACACAGGCTGCCACCTGCTCGCCCTTCAGTGTCCTCCTGGCCTCCCACAGAAGATCTGGCTCAACCCCAGCCCAAGAAAAACTGGGGAGACAAAGAGGCAGCCAGGCTGACAGATGGACAAAAACAACAGAAGATTCAGCGTACGAGAGAAAACATGTAAAAGAAGAGTAATTTAATAAAAGCCAGCCAAAAGAAAACCATGTATGCCTTAAAAACAAATTTGGGATAACATCCAAAAGAACTAGAAAGAGGAGAAAGTGGGGGAACCAGTCTGCCACTGATTTGGTTGGGCTCAGTTAAAGGTTGCTTCACCAGACTTACTTGAACTTTGGTGTAATTAAATCAGATGCAAATGCCAATGGTAGTTTCCAAGCCAAATGTGAACTGATATTCCAACCTGCAGGCAAAGAGGGATGTTGGAAGCAACCTCCTAGAACCAGAGCGCTGGGATCTAGAGCAGAGTGCTTCACTTGAGCATGCAGGTCAAAGCCTAAAGCCAAAGGTAGGCAATGGGCAGCAGCCAGAGGGTGCATGGGCTGCAAGCACTGCTCCAGAGCTGCTCCCACAGCCATGTCAAGTGCACAGCTGAGTGCTCTGCCAGGGCAGCCGCTGAGTGTCCACAACTGCCATGACTGAAGAAGTCTCTACTGCTCTGTGCTGCTGGGCACAGATAGCCATCCTTATTGTCCTGCATCACAAGGCTTAGTTTGGTGCAGAGGTCCCTGTATCAATGATTGGTACACTGCCCCAAGCATGGAAGATTCTACAGCTGCCCCAGTGACCAAAAACAGGAAAAGAAGTTGCTAAATGATTGGGGTAGGGAAAGGCGAAGAGAGTACACTAACACACTGCCACTGAAAAGCAGTGTTATAAAATCTCTGGTACACACATCTAAGCAATTACCCTTAAACATCCCTGCAGCTGGGTGAGCAACCACCTCTGTGAGCTGCTGATGAAGCCCAGGCATGGAGCTGCCAGGATCCCACCTGTGCCTGGAGAACCACAAGCCCCGTTCAAAATGCCAAGCTGAGAAAAACTACAGAGAGAAACAAAACTCTCACGCAGATGCAGTTCTACACAGTTTAAACATCATTTGCTGTTGGGTCTCGGAACCACAGTGCTGAGCAATGACCTAAAAGATGAAAGATGTGCAAGCCAAGGAAGATTCCCAAGCTTAGACCACATGCAGGGACTCACCCAGGCGCAGCAGGATGGCAGACACCTCAGCCAGCTTGCCGCCAGGCACCGGGGTATTGTGCTCAGGTTTGCTCCAGCTGACGCCTGCACGGATCAGCCTCGAGTTGATGTAGTCCCTGCAGAGGGCCTTGGCTTGGGACACAAGCTCCTTGTCAGTGGGAGACCTGTCAAACACCTCCATCACCTCTGCAGCAAAGACGGAGGAGCGGCGCAGCACTTCCATCCTCGCAGCAAAGCCACCCAGCTCCAGGCTGGGCTGAGCCTTAGGGAGGCAGCGATCCGCGGGGCTCCGTCACAGCTCTCAGGAGCTGCTCTCCCAAGGACAGTTTTTCATTTTACCTGTTGAATAAGAGCATCTTTAAGTTCTCTAGAACTCCGATTCAGGTATCAGGCCTTACAGTTACACTGATGTTGGTAGTATCATATTTGCGAGAGTGGCTGCGTCCTCTGCCCTGGCTGCTCTGACCCCACCAGCAGTCTGGCCCACAGCAGTTCCCAGCCACTGAGATGTTTTCCCTTTATCTATTTGCACTCAGCAGTTCCAGTATCGCACTGCAGACAGACTGGATGGTCAGACACGGAAACAATTCAGCAGACAACTTCATCTTGTTTCAATTAAACTGGAAAAAAACCTGAATCCCAAATACCAGCTGCAGCAACCTCAGCTAGACATTCCAGCGCAGTGGGGCATGGATCTGTCTGGAGGAATGGCACTAACAGACAGCACAGGAACAGAGGGGCAGGAACATCTGAGATGTCCCAGAGGCCCTTGGCTGTGGTGGAAGACCTGGTCCTTATCACATTCTCAGAGGGGTTTTGGTTCTGCAGCTTTTTCTGTTTTTATAGCAACATATGTACTGCTACTCAAAATGCTTCAGTAACAGCAAAAAAGGAAATCAGATTCTAAAAAAATGTTCCCAGGTGTGAATGGCTATAGAGAAAACACAGAATTTCTACAGCCATGTGAATTCACGTTGGTCTTTCTAACCCAGTGCTGCTCTGGGAAGCAAACTCAGACCTAAGGCTCTGCCCAGGTGTCAGCCAATGCATTTCTGAGTCCTCATTGTTGGACAGCTGCTTACAATAACGAATTTCAGACTAAACAAAGCCAGTTACTTTTGCTCTTCCCAATGAAAAATATATTTACCCCTCATGTTGCGCTCTGGTCCCCCTCGGTGTCTCCTGATGGGTTGGTTCGGTGCTCCTCCTGCAGAGCCGGGTCAGTGGGGGTAGGGCTCCCCACCGTGCCCCCATCCCCACATCCCACTGACAGCCCTGGGCTCGCCGCGCTGCTTTTAAGGGACCCAGAGGCAGAGGAAAGCTTCTAGCTTTAGCCTTGTAAGGAAGATGAAATAACCGGGAGGTGGGGTTGCGGGAGCCGGAGAGCTGCGCTTCCTCCTCCCCTTTCTGTGCTCTTAAGGAGGTTCGCTGCAGAGCCGTGTGGGGACTACACTGCTGGAGTGAGCAGGGAGTGCTGGAATGGGAGGGGAAGGCCGTGCTGCAGCCATCCCCCCGCCCTCAGCTATGGATTCCTATTAGAGAATCACAGAATCACTAAGGTTGGAGAAGACCCCTGAGATCCCCGAGTCCGACTGCACCTCATGTCACCGTGCCCATTGCCCACGTCCCTCAGTGCCACATCTCCACGGCTCTGTACACCACCACGGATGGTGACCCCCACCTCCCTGTGCAGCTGTGCAGTGCCTCGCTGCTCTGTCTGAGCAGAAATGTTTCCTGCAGAAAAGAAATGCTACCAGCCCAAGAAAGAAGAATCTGAGTAAGCTGCATCCTTTCCAACAGGAGCTGCCCATCCCTGACCCATTCCTTCCCTGCAGAATGCACTCTGTGGCCTCCTCAACAACCATATTTCTGCCTTTGCAACTCTCATGGCCAAACAATCATTAGAAATGTTGCCTAAGCTACAGCAGCTGACGGCTTGAAACAGAAGTTCTGTTTAAACTGCTCCTATTCAGTAGAGCCCTGAAACAAAGATGAGGGCTTAAATATCAGTATTGCTTAACTAGTGATCATGTTTGTCAGAATTCTAGCAGGCGTGCAGGTGACACAGATCCTCCCTGCTCTCCTGGGTGCCAATCCCACCCCACATGTTCCCTGCCCGCTGTCACACCAAAAGATGCCTCTTTAGATGGCAGTACATGAAAGCTCAGCACACAGCACTGAGCCGGCCATGCAGAAACAATGCTGCAGCCCAGGGAGCTGCTGGTGTCTGCTGAGCTCCTTTGTCCATAACACATTCAGGCTACAACATTTAGAGGCTAAACCTATACTGGGGATCCCTCGTGGCAAAGGACTACCAGAAAATGGCACTGAAACACTTGTCTCACCCCAAAACATTGTTCCCATTGTAGGTATCCGTGGCATGGCAGTGTTTTGGCTCCAGCAGGCTCTAAATTACAACTCCTGCCTATCTATCTCAGATGGGGATGAACAGAAAAAGCTTGGAGCACTCACTTCCTAAAATAAGAGCAAAAAAAAACCCAACAAAACAGGGCTACACCTCATAAACAGGGCTGCTCTGGCAGAGCACCAGCACCATAATGGTCCTCAGCCTTCCACCATGCCACCCTGACCCTCCTGCATCACCTCAGCCATTCTGTCTTTCCCCACTGCCTTTCCTGGTCCATTTAGGCAGCAGCTCTTGGGTTGTGTTGGGAAGGGATCCTTTACTGCTGTGAGTGCCCATGGGGTCACGCTACAGGTTCAAAGCCATTGGGGCACTAACAGGAGGATCAGCAAGATGAGAAGAAACAGCACTTTTCCTACAGAAACATCTTGCCAGCTCTAACAGAAAAACAATACATGGAAGTAGCAGCATAATGGAACCCAAGCAGAACACAGAGGGTTTTTGAACTTTCCCCTTAATTCTGAAGGGCTCAGTTCAGAGCCTCATGGAACCCAGGCAGTTATTTGCAGTATTCTGTGTAGGAGATTGCCCCGAGCACCTCTCCTGAGCAGCATCTTGCAGTGCTGCGTTCTGTAGCAGAACAAAGGGGCTGTGTTGCAGGCAATGTTACCTTCCACAGCCTCCAGATGGTTCACCTTCTCAAGTACACAGGTCTGGTGGTTTACACTCATCAGGATTAGTAAGCAATCCATTACTTAGGGATCCGACAGATTATCACTAACACCAATGTTTTCTTCTCTTAGCTGTCATGCTCACTGCTGGTGTTTGTAGGCACAAGTCTCCTGTTAGAAACATGCCCATATACGCACATACACAGATACATATATACAAAGACATGCTGTACTCCAGGACTGGGATACAACCCCATGGAAGGGAAACTGGAATGAACTTCCTATTACTAAGCAGTGCTATGAGCTGAATCCTCATCATCTCCACCCTTATTCCCAAATTTGATTTCCCATGAAGAGCACAATCATTGCCACTCAGGTATCAAGCCACAGTAAAAGAGCAGCTCCAAGCTGTGATTTGATAGACAAAACTTCATTTCTTAGCACAAACAACATATTTACATATTGTACCACTAAAATAGAAAAAGCAAAAGCACAGCATGAGGTCAACATCCCCAAGAGAGCAAAGAGGATTCTCCCCTTTCAGTCCCTAAGGCACAAGGGCAGAGGGTGAGCCTTGGTTTCACTGCAGCAACCGATCAATCCCCAGGATGGGAACCAGGTCCCACACCTCCATGCAGGGATGCTTTCACAGGTGCAGACAGGTGAAGGCAGGCAGATGCCTCTGCCTGCACTGACCCTGACATCTCATGAGCCCAAATGTGTGCTGTACTGGCTTGGCAGCATTTATGAGCTCTGATGCATTGATGTGCAGTCTAGAGACACGTGCTGGGGCACAGCAGTGTCCTACACAGGCAGATGGATTGCTGGAGCTGATAACAAGGAAGGAGTCTGCCTTGCACATGTTTGCATGTCCTAAACATGCCTCGAAGTATTTCTGCACATTCAGGACACAGCTCTGCTTTTATCTTAAGCCCTTGGTGACTTTTGGAAAGGCTCAGCCTCTAGAGCTGGGCAGGGCAGCAGAAGGAAACCCTGTCAGCTTTGCCATCAGACAAGCATCCATGAAGCCACAGCCTACTGTCACCTCTGCATACAGAAGTGCAGCTGCAGTGATTTGGAACGGCGTGGTGCATTGCACAAGGCAGATGGGTGCTGCCAGCAGGTAATCACCAGAGCCTTGTGCAAGAGCAGAGACAGCTCACCAAGTGCAGCTTTCCCGGTGCTCCCACAATTACAGCCTTCACGAGTTGTGATGGGAGAGTCTCACTGAACAAAAACAAAGAGACTGCAACTTCTTGTTACCTGACACTGAGCTATCCTGATCGGTTTTGGAGAACAGGCAGGACAAAGCTGCCCCTCCTTCTACCAGAAGGGTGAGTGCCCAAAGCAAGGTTAGTTACCTCTGTTGGCTTTGAACTCCAGAATTTTCCCTACTTGGACTTGGAAAGCTTTGGGCCGGAGTGTTTGCCTGATTCTGAAAGGCAAGAAAGGAAATTTGAACATAATTTTGAGGAGCCCCAGCACTACCTTCAATGGGCTCCACAGCACGGCCCTCACTTTTCCAGGCTCACTGAAGAGCTGCTGCTGGTCCTGGGCCACCCGCCTGAGTGCTGCCACGTATCAACAGCTGGCACTGCATGTTGGAATGCCAGCAAAGTGCTGGCCAGGTGCTCAGAGCCAACGATGCTCAGGGTGGGCCCACTTCAGACAAAGCATTTGAGTCAATTTTAATCATATTTCAGAATCAGCAAGCAGGAAATCTTGTTTGAGGTCACCGATTTTAATCTGTTTTTGCATTTGTTTCTCGGGTAGGGTGAGTCTCAGTTGGAATTAAGACCTGTTTACTTGCAAGTAAGCACAGCTTAGTGCTACATTTCCCCTCTTGGCTAAAAAGGAGGAAAATTATGTACTAAAGCAATTCTATAGCTGAAACAAATGAGAAATCTGAACATATTGCAGGTGCTAAGCATTCTGTGTTCTGCTTAGCAGGTTATTCATGTCACTTGGTGCATGCCCTCCTGAAGAGTGATCCAAATGCAATTAGAGATAAATAGAAACAAATGATGTCTTTATGTGCTAAATTAAAAGAGCAAACGTGAAAAGGCTGTTAGAATTCATAAAGCACCTGAGACAAAGCAAAACAAAAGAAAAAGAACATGCTTGATGCAGCTACCGAATTGAGTCAACTGCTGAAATGAATAAGCAGCTTCTGACACCAATGGCCTTTTACATGGTCCCAGAACCCCAGCCAGCTCAAACCTGAAGTCTTCAGTACACAAGAGGTCAATCAGTTAAACTAGAATTAGGGGAAGCGTTTCCAAGGAATGAAGAAATATGTAAAACTGCGGTTCTGGGGGAGGGAGGTTTCTCATTCAAGTCACTGCTTTCTGCTGAAGCAAGCAGAGCAATTTTCAGACCCAACAAATGCTTCAGTATAGAACCATAGAATCAAATCATACAATCATTAAGACTGGAAAAGACCACCAAGATCACCAGGACCCACCACCAACCCATCTGCCATGCCCAAGAAGCTGCAAGCGAATGGTTATTTGTTCCGCAGGAGGGGCAGCGCTGCTTAACATCATCCCTCGTGGTGAAGGCAATTTGAAAGAAGCCACAGTCAGGTCACACACTGGACTGTATCAGAGAGCAGCAAGCTGTGTGTGCCTGCCCCAGGAGGGAGCACAGCCAGCTGCATGGCTTCCCACTGCAGCTGCAGCAGCTAGCTTATCTCCTCTTGCAGGTCTCTGCAGACAAACAGGCAGGCTGACAGACAGGCTCTGTGCAGCCCTGCATACTTCCTGTTGAACATCTGTGGTTTAAGGGACAGAGGTGCCCCTCTACCAGAAGTGACAACACAGGGTAGATGTTCAGCGTGAGTCATTTAACAGGCAGAGCTTCTTAATTTAAAAGAAGTGGGAAATGCTTACCTTGAGTTTTGAGAGAGAGATCAGCTTCACACAGACCTGCACAGCATCTGTGCAAGTTTCTCCTGCACATTCCCAAAGCAACTCCACACCCAAGGTCTGGTTTCTCATGTCCTGGTAATCACAGACCAGGATAGAACCAACACACTGCCATGTTTCTTGCTGGCACTAACATACGTCTGGTGTTTTGATAGGAAAAATATATGTTTGGGATTGAAGAATTTCATTTCTAGAAGGAGCCACGAGATCAGATCACTGCAGTGCACGAGACCGATTCACTAATCTGCCTGAATTATCACTTAGCCTTGCAGAAATTAACGTCACAGAGCTGCCAATGGTTCTTTTGGTCCAGCAAAGGACAGAATTTTGATGCTGGCATCAAGCCCCACATCAGAAAGATGCATAAAGGAGTAAGTAGCTTTGCTGCTTCTTATTACACAAGACAAAAAAGTCTTCTCAGAATCCTCATCTGAGAAACAGTGCCCCCAAACAATTCATTTTGTGAATCATTCTGTTTAAAAACGTTGCTGGACAAATGCAAGAAAAGAGGAGTCTTCCCTTAACAAAGCATGGACTGCTAGGTTTTCCTTGCACAAAGGGTCCCAGACACGCACCATGAGAGCTCATTTCTCAGAATATGTATCTCCAAGTAATCGGTTTCATGTGGTGTTATATTTTAGTCTAACGGCATGAAAAGCATGGAAATTTCACAGAGGAAACCCTGAACTCAGAAGGGGTCAGAAGCATCTCAGGAGAGTGAGTGGGGCTGTCATCTGGACTGCAAAGATCTTTGTGAACACAAACATGAGTACAGTGTGGTTCTATCAGAATTAGAGCTGCATGCTCTGCCCCTGGTTGGCCCATCTGCACAGGCAGTGGCAGGCAATTATCGCACATTTATTTCCTGATTCTGGCCATTGCCATCTTTTTCTCCTCATTTTCTGCAGTGAACAACTCCAAATGGACTCCTCCATATCCAGTTTAAAAGCAGGCAGGGAATGAAAGCACGATGTCACGCTGTTGGTTCCAGCAGAGCACTCTGTTCTGTTTCAAAGAGTAGACACGCTAATTTCCATAGCTGTGCCGTGGCTCCAGACAAGGCTGTCTCTTCGAGTGCTCAGTGAGTGCCAGCTCTGTTCCCAGGTGCTGGCTGCTGTGCAGCTCATCCCCCATCACTGGCTCCCATCATTCACTTTGTTAAGCAGGGATGCTCTGGGGTCTCCTGCTATCAGCACAGGACTCCCAGGGCAGTCAGAAGGGACCAGCTGGGAAGGCAAAGCATCCCTGCAGATACATCAGCAGTACCCATTCCTGCCTAAGCAGAGCGCCGACGTCTGTGAGGGTTTAGGATTCAGCTTCATCAGCTGTTTTCTGCTGCTGCACAGGAACATGGTTTGGAAGAACAAGTACTCAGTGCTCTCAGCTTGGAAGCAGCCTGGCTTAATTTGAGGATTAGTCATTGGGAGAGAAAAGATGCTCAGCCAACCCAGGAGTCAGCTCCACTTGGAGCTTTACAGCTGCAAGAGCCACTCCTGCTTATTCCACTTTACCAGCAGCACTGGGAGATAAAGGCCCTTTTCTTTGCTGAACACTCAAAACAGCCTTAAGAGCCACGATATCAGCAGGAAAAGAGAGCCTCAGTATTGCAAGACTTGTAAAGAGAGAGTCTGCAGGAACAAGAGTGCTGGAGCTCAAGCAGCCCGCTGCAGCTTCCATACAGCTGGGGGCTCTAGAAGGGGAACCATAAGAGCAAGCGGGCTTCTACAGCACTCGCTCAGTGCATCCTGTCTTGGTAGGTACAGGTTCCTCTTTAAAGTTGTCCTCGCATCTCCTATAAGGAGCAAGGTTTAAGGCCTGGAGAAGTTCACAGCTGCCATCACGCAGCAGCCACCTCATGCCTAGCAGTGCCTGGCAGGTGGGGTGGAGCTCATCAGCCCTATGCCTTGCACTGAACGAGCACTTGAGGTTTGGAGAACTCTCTTCTACTACGTTGCTTTGCTAAATCCACATAAGGCACTCGCTGCTTCAGTTCAAAACTTTCACCATAAAGAAGGCCGACGGGGAAGAACATCCCATTTAACACTGTCAGCATAGCTTGCAAGTTGAGGCAGAGGCTGTTTTGGCACAGCCTAGCATCTGCTGAACAGAAGCTCAGTGGCCCAGTCTAGACAGCAGCCGTAAACCACAGCGAGGAGGAAAGCTGCTGGCAAAGCCCAGTTCTTGCTTCCTCCATACAAGTGCATTCTTCCGCGCAGCCTGGAAGCTGCTCCTGGGAGGTGATAAATTCAATGTGTTTCTCCTTTCCTTCTCTAGTTTCGCTGCTTAACTGCCTTCCGCAGGCACAGCGCTGTTCTGCACCGCTCACCTCCAGCAGCTCAGTGCAGAAGAGCACTTCAGCCCGTCGGTGTGCCGATGCCGGAGCTCCTCTTTGGACCGAGCTGTTCCTCACCCAGCACCACGGAGCCCAGCAGGGCCGCGTGCCGCTCCAGAGGCACAGGGCTGCAATCCGTGGTCGCCACCTGGTGGCAGCGACACAAAACAAAGCGGGCTTGCTCCACAAACCCGCTCGCCAGCCCCGATCGCTCCCAGAGGCGGCGATTTGCCGGGCAGGGGCGCTTCTGAAGGCACTTCACGAGGGCTCGCCTTAAATGAAACCAACACAAGGCGTTAAGCGCCGCTCCTTGCCGCCGTAACCCCAGCACCGCAGCGCACAGCCGGCACCGCGCAGTGCCACGGGAGCCGTAGTCCGCGCCTCCGCTTCCCCTCAGCTGCTCCGCCCGCCCCGCGCGCGGCTCGCCGGGACACGCGGTCCGTACGGGCGGCACCCGGGCGGCGCGGGGCGGGGCGGGAACTACAGCTCCCAGCAGGCGGCGCGGCACGGCCTCCCCTCCCGCTTCCACTCGGCGCCGCGTCGTCGCTCCCGGCGCCGCGGCCGAGCTCGGTGTCCCAGGGCGGGCGGCGGCTCCGCGCGCCGGGTCCCGGCATGGCGCCGCAGAGCGCTCCGCCGGGGGGACGAGGGCCGTAGGTGGGGGACGCGGAGGGACCGGGGGGGCGGAGCGGGGATGGCGGGGCCGCGCGGGCGAGACGGGTCCGTGCACAGCCGCTGTGTTGTCTCCCGCAGCTGAGCGCCGGCCGAGGAGCGCCGCCCGCGCGGCCCCGAGGATCGCGCAGGCATGGCTCACCTGAGGGACTTCGCCAGCCAGGTAAGGGCCGCCCGCCGCCGGCAGTCGCGGCTCGGCTCGCAGCCCGCGGAGCCGCGCTTTGTTCGCTGGCAGCTGTCGCCCCGGCCTTCGGCTGAGGCGGCCTGGGCACACCGCGCCGAAACCCTGCGGAGCGGGCTCTGTACGCTCGGTGCGTTGCGGGGTCACAGCGATGGATGTGCTGCTGCGGCTTCGGCATCCTAAGGGCTTCTCCGGTCTCAGCGATCCCGTGTGACGCTGAGCGCTGGGGTGTCCTACCCCTCGGGGGCTGTAAGTACGTCCTGCTGTCGTGATGGCATGAGATGATGTCGTGACTCGGGGCTAAAAGCACGTGAACGGTATCAGCTTGGATCATCCTTCTTCTGAGCTCGGCTGTGGGTATGTTTGGTGGTTGGCAGGTGTTAGCGCTGAGTGCAGATCTCTGGGGAGAAATCTGGGTGTTCCTTTTTACATAGAATCAGAAGAGCCCCTTAAAGGCATCTGGTCCAACCTCTGCACTGAGCAGGGACACCCACAGCTCCATCAGGTGCTCAGACCCCATCCATCCTGACCTCGGGTGTCTGCAGAGATGGGGCAGCACCACCAATCTGGGCAACCTGTGCCAATGCTTCGCTGCTCTTAATGTAGGAAACTTCTTCCTTCTGTGATTAATATCCAGTTTGAGTCTTTCCTCTTTTAGTTTGAAACCGTTTCCCCTTGTCCTATCACAGCAGACCCTGCTGAAGTGAAGTCTGTCTCCTTCCTTCTTACAGCCCTAATTCAGGTCTCTCTGGAGCCTTTTCACAGAATCACAGAATGGCCTGAGTTGAAAAGGACCACAGTGATCACCTATTTTCAAACCCCCTGCCACAGGGAGGGTCACCAACCACCACCAGACCAGGCTGCCCAGAGTCCTTTCCACTTATAGGTGTAGTACTACAGCACTAAAAGCTTCTGCAGTTTGAGATGATGCTTCCTCCAAACCCCTTCTGGTTTAAAATTGATTTGCAATGCATCTTGGTTTGCATGCTGCCTTTCACATACACTGTTTCGTCAAAGCACTGGTGGAATTAAATGCAAATTTAGTGCCTCAGTGAGTCACAGTACAGGGAGAGAAATGAGAGAAGGAAGGATTCTGTCTGTTCAAGGCAGGGAGCTGAGCTCTGTTGGTGCAGAGTGGTTGCTCTGAAGCTTTTTTGTAGACAGCGTTCAACAATAGAGACTATTAAAAGTTCTGGTTATCTAATCTGTAAATTAGGCAAATGTCAGGTGTCTTAAGAGATTGTCATACTGTGCTAACTCCAGAACTCAAATAGGAAAGCAGTGTGTGTTACCTGTTCCTTCCTTGGGCCTCTTCTAGAATCCTTGGTGGCACCTCATACTCTGTTTAATTGGGGCTTCCTGGAAGAGCAGTGAGAATTGGCTTAAAGTTCTGTGTGGTAATTGTACAGATCAGTACAATGGGAAAGGCATTACAACAAAGGTGTGACGATGGAAGGACCAGCACAATAGAGAGCTGCTATGAAGGAAGGGCAGAAGATTGCTCACTTTTATCAGAAGATTGTTGGTTTGCAGAGGAAAGCTTCACCAAGGAGGAGTCTCCAGAGAGATCCTTCCCCAATGGCAGTCAGCCCTTAAATGAGGTCTAAGAGAGGTGAAGCCAGGCTCTACCTGTTCCAGTCACACAGCTGAATTGCCTTCACCTGTGCTCCCAGGGCTGATCAGCTCCTTTCCCGGGTGCTCGGTCAGTGCTTCAGGCTGGGACACAGCAGTTCCTATATATTCTGCTAGCCAAGTCTTAAGCATTGGTGAGGAGGTGCTGTAAAAATAGAGAGACTATAGGACTTGGATTGGGATGTCAGGGTCTTGACTTGTCTCGGATTCCTTATCTGTTGCTGATGTGCTGGGTTACCTTAGGCAGATCCCTAAGCTGCTTTATCTCAGTGCTGCTCCCTCCCTGCCCAGGCCAGCTGGGTGCTCTCCTCTCTAGGTTGACCTTTGCTGTGTACACACAATGCAGTGGGCCTCTGTTGGGAGCTCTACCCTCTCGATGATGTATTTGCACTGCAGTCTTTAAAGCTCCGAATCCAGCTTGTTTCCAGTTCTGTTGTTCCTTTAAGTGACCTTGAGAAAGTCTCAAGTTCTTTAGCTAATACTTTCTTACCTTGAAGCAAAACAGTGCTATCAGTGAAGCAAGTTGGGAGTCTCAGACAATAGATTATGTATGTGTTTCATATTTGAGGTTCAAAGTGTTGAGAATCTGTCTCTCATACTCCTGAAGCTGGAAACTGTCTCGGGTTCAGCAGCTGACTGTGCTGTTGTTTCACAGACAGGGAAGTTTCAAAGAGATTAGATCCCAGATGGCATATTACCATCCTCATCCTTCTCACACTTGTTTTCTTTCTGTGTGTGCAAACAAGATAGTGCTCTGTGTGCTGCCCAAGTGTGAGCCATCTCTAGTCTGAATGCACTCAGTGGGGAGAAACAGCACGAGGCCTTCTGCTCCAGAACTGTGATGTAACACAAGCAGTCAGACAAAAGGTGAGCAGTGAAGTGCTCATCCCTTGAAGGCTTATACATTGCAGCACAACAAGGAGAGCAGTCAGCTCTTCTGGCAGTGACCCAGAGCTCTGCTCTGCAGCCCTGGTGGGGTCTGTGAATATCTAAGAAAATAGGAAGATCTCGAGTTGGCCAAGAGTTGCAAAGCTGACAGGTGCTAATGATGTGCTTTGGGTTATCTGTGACTGTTTGTGCAGGTGTGAGTTATTTCATCTGGCTTCTTGTATTTCTACTAATAAAGTTTGCAGCTTTGCAGGGCAGTTCTCTGACAAAAAGACTGGTGCTGAGATCAGTGGGTATTTAGAAAAGGGACAGATTCTGCTTTTTACGACCCCTCATTGCAGTGCTCCACATGAACAGATTTACTGGTGCAGGAGCAAGTCAGGTTACACAAAATGTGTTATTCTATTCCCCTACATCCCGCTGCAGCGTGGCACAGGGCATGCTCTCACCCTGTCACCTAAGAGCTTTGAAGCATTTCCAAATCAGCTTTGAAGTGCAAGCTACAGCAAGGTAAATCTAGCACCTGCAATTGAACAGTTCTGGCCTCGTTCCTTCTTCTCACTCAACAGGATTTCCAGGTGCATTCCAGTCAAAAATACAGAAGGCTAACCAAATATCAGAGTTGTATTACTTTCTTGAGTTACTTGGGCAAAGTTTTCTTGTGCTTGTCATGGTCTGTCTTCTCTACCACCCCTGAGCTGCTTTGTTCCTCAAAAAGCATGATACACCTACCTCAAAGTATAGACGCTTGTTCAGGAAGCTGTGATGACAGAGCCTGCAACACAAACTGCTGGCTGTCCCAGAAGCTGCCTGCAGCAGCCAGTGCTCTGCTGTTTGATGTCCCATTCTTGAAGAGTTTCAGCCCCAATTCCTCAGTGTGCCACACAAGGCTGAGAAGGGAAGCAGTAGCTCATCCCTTGTCCTTTGTTTTCTCATGGAAAAATGATCCAGGTAGGAGGAGAGGGAGGTTTCCTTGCAGTCTTGCTGCCCTGCAGAATGTGTGCTGAGCCAGGTGCTGCTCAGACATGGTTCTCTTTCTCTCCTTGGTGGCTGGCTGGTGGGATGAATGATGTTCCTCCTGTGCAGCAGGTGACTGGGTGAGGCAGTGCCTGGGCCACTTTGCTGCCCCTTCTTATTAAAGAGGCCAACAGGTGGGAACTGCATGTAGTCAAGCTGTTCCTCCTGCACCACAGCTGTTGTTCTTGTGCTGGTTTCTGACACTTCTCAAGCTCAGATCTTCCTTTCCTTCACTCTCTCCACTCTGTTATGTATCTCCATCTCATTTCCTCACTGCCTATCCCCTCCAGTCTGTTCCCAGTGCGGTTGTTCAAATACAGCCTGTTTGGGTGTAGCCATGGATGCAGAAAGATATTTGGTTATCCATCTGTATCTTGGACTGGAATGCATGTGGAAATACTGTTGAGTGAGCTGACTGTGAAGCTTACTCCCTGCAGCAATGTACTGGGTGCAGAAGGCAAACAACGTGTAATGACTGCTTGGTTAATCAGTAAGGAGCACCCAGGGATGCTGCTGAACCTGGTGTTAGTTGCAAAAACACCACTGCCTCGTGCTCAGATAAAATCTCTGCCCAGCTCAAAGTCCTTGCATGGGAGTGGTCCCTTTGGGTGACGTGTGAGGTGAGACTGAGAAGTTCTGGGTGTGGAGAACTCCCTGTAACCACTTGTCTGCTTCCTGTAGGTCAAGCTGTATTTGCCAGATTTTTTTCTTTTTGTTTAAACTAGACCTTTTTTTAAGGCAAAAAAAAAATAATCACAAAGAGACTTTTAATAGCATGAAGCAGAGCAGGCCCTCTTGGCCTGCAGCTGAACAGAATGAAAGAACATCAGGAGATGATTCTTCCTCCCTCTGTTGTGCTTATTCTTATCAAAGAGTTAACTTTGAAGCCCAGCCATTGTGAGTCAGTATTTCTCTGATGGTCATGTCAGTAGCTTCCCAGTTGATATGCTTATCAAATAAGGAAAATGCTATTCACTCTTGTGCCTGAGTGTGCCAGCTGGAGGAGGCTGTTCCAGAAGTGCAGACAGGGTGTCCATGTGGCTCCTTGTACTGCGGGGTGGGCAGAGGCCTCACAGAATGCTGCTGACCTCCTGAGAGATGCGAGGCTCCGTCAGGGCTGGGTCTACCTGAAAACCAGGCTGCAGTAAAGGCAGCTGATGGGAATTGGTGTCTGTACTGCTGGGGTATGTTGCCCTCCAAACAAGTAGGGGAGGTGAAAATCGTTCAAATCAGTCAAATGTTTGAATGTGAGAAGGGAAACGTCTCTGTGAACTTCTGACGGCCTCTGATTTGTGCCTATTTTCTCATCCCAGTCTTCAGATGAAATTGGGTTCTGATATACCTCACCTGCCTTTCATTCAGGTATGGATGAGTCCTTGCTCATGAAGCTCGTTTGGCCCCAGTTTGGTGCCTGCATTTGAGCTGCATGCCACATCATCCTGTCCCAAAGGAGCTGCTGCCTTCTTAGGAGTGGATCCTGCTGTCATTCTCCTTTCTGGTCTCTCTTCTGTTCCTCTCCAGCTCTGATCTGCAGGAGCAGATGTAAAAGTCTGCTTCAGCTCTTATCCTGGACGTGTTCTTTGATACGTTTCTGAGCCCATGCAGGGCCTGTGGGCTTCAGGTGAATTCAACAACACAGCAGATGTGTAGATAGGAGATGCAAGGCAATCAGATCTGGTATGCATGGTGCTCTGCGGGCTGCTGCGGGACTTGCTGACCTTTGCCTTCTCTCCCTCCCCTTTTAGCACTCCAGGGTGGATCCTGAGGAACTGTTCACCAAGCTGGAGCGGATTGGCAAAGGATCGTTTGGTGAAGTGTATAAAGGGATCGACAACCGCACCAAGGAAGTGGTTGCTATCAAGATTATTGATCTGGAGGAGGCTGAGGATGAAATTGAGGACATTCAGCAAGAGATTACAGTGCTCAGCCAGTGTGACAGTCCCTACATCACCCGCTATTATGGCTCCTACTTGAAGGTAGGACAAAGCCAAGGCAGTTCTCTTGCCAGAAGTTTGGAGACTGGGTTGGGCTTCTGCAGGAGCCACAGCTGCTGATGGTAAACAGCACTGCTCGGGTGCCCAAGCCATGGGCGTCGAGTCAGTGTGGCAGCAGGAGCAGCAGTGGTTCTGTCCACTGCATGTATGTGGTTTTCATATAAGGCTGGTCTTTAAGTCACTTGCAGAGCATGTGGAAATGAGGTTCCTGGTATGGTCACAAGAGCAGGGCACTCTCTTACCACACTCCCTACCTTACGAGGGAACAGGAGCAGGGAAGGATGTTCTGAAGGGTTGAAGAAGTAATGAAAAGAACAGGGTCTGAGTCTTTGAAGGAGTGGTGGAGCAATGGGGTGGTGATGTTCCTACTGAGAACAGGTTCAGGAACCCCCAATAGAAGTTCCTAATGATGATGCCAGCTGCTGGAGGCATGTGTAACGCTGGCTGTATGGCACAGCAATCCTTGAGCTCTTTGGATCCCAATTATTCCTTGCATATTTTTCACAGGTGATAATGCACTTTCTCAGCATTCTGCCAAAACCACCATGAAAGCTGTGGTTTTGTGGACCAGCTGCTTATCTCCTACCAGAAGCTCAGTCTGGAAATCTCTTCTCTAGGGAGAAAGAAAGCGCCTTGCTGACCGTAGCCTTCAAACTGGAATTCTGTTAATGTAATCAAAGGCTGCAAAGCTCTCCTGTCATTGGCAAGATGTGCTAGATCCGTTGGAGTGATGCTGAGTGGCTCCAGCCAGACAATACACTTATCTCCCTGGGCTGTGCAGTCTGGTGCCTGCAGCAGTACTAAGCTTGCTTAGGCAGAACTGGAGATAAATAAATGTTGGAGGTAGGAGCAGGTCCTCTGTTGTCTCTGAGAGCTGTGGTAGGCAACATTTCTTGTGCTGTGCACAAGGGCTGTTCACCTCAAATGTTTTGCTTGTCTGCCTGATCTTAAGCCGTCTTTGCTCTTGGACTGTGCTGTTACTTGCAGGGCACCAAGCTGTGGATAATCATGGAGTACCTGGGAGGAGGTTCAGCCTTGGATTTGGTAAGTATGTGGTAAGCTCTGTGCCCTGACATATCTTGGCTGAAGCTTTGATTTGTGAAATGCCTGCAAGGCAGATGCTGACTTGCTGTGTGACATCTTTCTGACAGCCCTGTGCCTGAAGGGGAGGCAGTGCAGGGTGGATGTGCTGGTTATGCATATCCAGGACAGAGGAAACGTTTGCATGGGGCTCAGCTGTTGAAACACAGTTCTCCAGGGTGTTCTGTTGCTTTACAGTAGAAAAAAACAGTGAAATGAATTTGACAGCAGTTAAGTTGTTCTTGAGCAACATAAATCCATAGCTCACCTAACTGAAGTCTTGTGCTTGCCAGAAGTTTGTGGTTCAGTGCTTGCACGGCATCAGGCTTTGGCAGGGAGCTGGCCTACAGTTGGGATACCGGTGTTAGTAATACTGATCATGTCTAACAAGCTGCCCCAGACTTCATGGGAACACTAATGCATAGTAAACACATGGAAAAAAAAGTTCTGCTGTGCTGTATTCTTTCACAGGATTCTGCTTTTCTCTTTGGGACTATAAAGCCTGTTCTTCCAGAAGGAACTAAGGTCATGTAGTGAAAACTGCTGAGCCTGCACTGAGTTGGAGGAAGGGTGCAGTAGGGGGATCTGTAATCAACAGCAGAAGGCAGGGCTTGTTTAGAAGAGAACTGATTAAAAGGAGAAAAGTTGTGATACAGTACCTTGTCACGCCACAGCCAGAAGGCACAAGTTCTCACTGCTGTTGCAATGGCTGAAATTCAGCTCTTGCATGCTGGCAAAGAGGCTTGAACAAGAGAAACAGATAAGGTGTTCTGTTCACCAGTGTATTTCCAAGTGAGAGCAAGAGATGAGCATCCTGCTGTTTGTCTGGGAAGCCTTTAAGAGACTAACAGAAAAGCCTTCAAAGATTTTCCATGTCATGTAACCAGGTGCAAAGTCTGGCATTCTGCTTGTGGTATAAGATGTGCACTGGGCTGTGTGCAGTCGGTGCTTCCTGCTGAATATGATCTGCTTGACAAAGGTTTCCAAGTAACAAATGGGAGAGGCTTGAAAATGCAAGCATCACTCACCCTTTAAGTTGTCTTCCTGCACTTTTTCAGCTAAAGCCAGGGCCCTTGGAAGAGACTTACATAGCTACTATCCTGAGGGAAATCCTAAAGGGCTTGGATTACCTGCACTCTGAGAGGAAGATCCACAGGGACATCAAAGGTAAGAGCAGGGAGCTCGGCTGTCTGCGCTGTAAGGGATATTCCAAACATGAATTCAGAAGGATGATGCAGAACTAATCTGAGAGGTTTCAAAGACTGTTTCTTAGGGTTGCTTGTTTCTGAATCTGGTACTTCTCATTTTATTGCAGCTCATGTTTTTGTTGTCTTCAGGATGTAGTGCAACAGTAAGGATCTGTAGCTCTTCTCTGACACTTGCAGTTTGCATGGACACAGGGTGTTAAAGCAAAGGAGTCAGTGAATGGTGTGCTTCACTATCAGCTGGCTGTTAGGTCTGGGTATTTGCTTTTCTGATGGATGCCAAGGCACATGCATGCTGGTTATCGTGGTGAAAAACTTACTGCAGTGGTGTCTGCAGGCAGGGTTCATAGCCCAGGAAAGTCAGGGCTGCATGTGTCCTCTTGTCCTGATTGCTGTGGCCTCTGGCCCTATGCAGGGCAGAGAGATCTGGCACCTGCCTCCCATAGAGAAGCCTCACATCAGGAGCAGAGCATCAAAGGACAGCAGGATGGCAGTGCTGGATGCACACTGCCTGACCCTCTGCAGGAGGGCATGTGAACAAGGAGAATGAGGAAACTTTATGCAGGGAGACACAGAAAGGATTTTGTTGTCTACGTGATATTGCAAGTTTCTATAGCTGCTAGCTCTGCAAACCTACAGCCCACCCTCCCTCCAGAGCCTGAGCAGTGCTGCTTTCTTAAGCTGAGTGAGTGGGAAGCAAGGCCAGGATGAGTGAGCTGCTTTCAGGGAGCTGCTGTTTAACCTGTACTGAATGCTGCTGAAGGGCGAGGGGAAAAAAGTAAAGATCATTTGAGGTACCTTGGGCCAAGTGCCTCTCACCTCTGCATCCAGGAATCACATCTAGTAATTGTGTGGCCCTTCAAATCTACTCCTTATTACCACCACAGAAGTATTCTGTGTTACCCAGCAGAACACAGGGATGAGTCTGACACTGGGAATCCAAACTGAGGTTTATATGGAGGCAAAGGGGGATGTTGTGGGATGTCCCTTCCCACTGGTCAGTTCTGTGTGGGTTGCAGATGACTTGGGAACTTGTGGACTTAACACTTATTTGTGTGAACAGCTGCCAATGTGCTGCTTTCGGAACAAGGAGACGTGAAACTGGCTGACTTTGGAGTGGCTGGACAACTGACAGACACACAAATCAAGAGGAACACCTTTGTGGGGACTCCATTCTGGATGGCACCAGAGGTCATCAAACAGTCTGCTTATGACTTCAAGGTGAGCTAGAGCAGGAGAAGGATTGCTTGATGCTGCTGCAGGGGGTGGTAGGGTTAATACAGGGAAATGCTGCTGGTAGTGTACTTTCCTATCATTCAGGGTCTGTAGAAGTTTGTCTATTAGTTGTGAAGCACCCTGTGTGATCTTATGTGATGAGCCCTTCAGCTGTGCCAAAGTTGCATGCTTCCATGTTGCAGAATTGGCCCTTGCTGCTCTGTAGTCACTGTTCTTTGCTCCTCTCTTAGGCAGACATATGGTCCCTTGGAATTACAGCCATTGAATTAGCAAAGGGAGAGCCTCCAAATTCTGACCTCCATCCTATGAGGGTTCTCTTCCTGATCCCCAAAAATAACCCTCCAACACTTGAAGGTCACCACAGCAAGCCCTTCAAGGAGTTTGTGGAAGCCTGCCTCAATAAGGATCCTAGATTTGTGAGTACTGCTCTCCATTTCTGCCTTTGGGTGTAGGACCTGTAATACCCCTGTAGGGCAGTAATTGCTCTCTACTGAAGAAAAAGTAGTTCTGAGCTTGCAGCCTGGCAAGAATTGAAGGTGATACACTTGCATGTTTATTGTACAGAGAAGGTTAGATGCAGCTTGCTTTCCTTATTTATTCCAGAGGCCAACAGCTAAAGAGTTGCTAAAGCACAAATTCATCACACGCTACACCAAGAAAACCTCATTCCTAATGGAGCTGATTGACAGATTCAAGCGCTGGAAGTCAGAGGGCCATGGAGAAGATTCAAGTTCTGGTGATTCTGACATGTATGTACACACTGCACGGGGAAGATGCCCCTTCTATGCCACACGTGCTCAGGTGCAAGCAACCGAGGTCCTTTTTCCCACCTGGGTTGGAGATCATTATCATAGCCAGGAAAACACGTGAGCGTCTGTTTGCTGCCTGAAGAAGCAGGCTTGTGCCTCTTTCTGCTTCGTTGGAGCCTGCTATTCTGGTCTAGTCTTATCTATGGAACCTCTACACCTCCTGAGTGCAAGGAACCAAAAGCAGTAATGAGAAACATCTGATGTAGTGAAACAGGGCTCTTGTTACCCGTATTTTATGTGCATTCAGTCATATGTATCTCCTTGCAGAGAGCTTCAGGCTTTATAACTGTGGCAATACTTATATATATATATTTGTGTTTGTGAATCAATGTGTGGGAGAGAGCTTGTGACTACGACAGTGCACAGATAGAACCATGTGTGGAGCTGAGGCTTTGTCCTGACCTCCCCTTTTCGTTGGCAGTGATGGAGACACAGAGGACGGAGACCAGGGCCCAATCTGGACATTCCCACCAACTATTCGTCCCAACTCCTTGAGCAAGCTGCACAAAGGAATGGCACTTCATGGTTCCCAGAAGGTCTGGTTGCCATCTGTTCCTTTAGAAGTGGGCTAAGCTAACACAATCTCATGGGGCTTGGTGAAGCTGCCAGTCGTGCCTGTTCTGTCTAAAATTTGCTTTAGTCCAATATCAAGGCTAGTGCCTCAGAGCTCTCCTCCACGTCCCCAGGGTAACACAAGCTGTGGTTTTCCTGAGATCTGGTGAGGTGCCATTGAGATGCAGTGAAATTAAAAAGGGCTTGGCAGCTTGTGAGCCTGGGAAGCCTTTGCATGTGCTTATAACTTCTTTCCTTGTTTTCTAGCCTTCTGAGCCCATCAAGAGACAACCACGGTCACAGTGTCTCTCCACACTTGTCCACCCAGTCTTTGGGGAGGTGAGTAGGACCTTGGTTCTGCCAACTATTGGGCCATCTTCTGTTGCTAGGGTACCAAAGCTCAGGAGTGACTGACTGCATGGCCTGTTGCAGTTGGACAAAGAAAATGAGTTTGAAAATTCACTGTTTCTTTGCCTTGTGTTCTGGGTGAGGATGCGGAGGTGCAGTAAAAGCTACAGTTACTGACAGGATAATGTTTGTAATTGGCTTTTTAGGTGAGTGCTTTAAGGGAGAGAGGAGGATAATCATAATGGAGCCCACTAGCAATGATCTTTAGCTGCTATTCCCAGCAGGAGAGTAGAAATGGGGGGTTCTTAGTAAGAAATACCTTACACAGACACTGTGTGCCAGGATCCAGTGTGCCTTCTCTTGGGCTGCCAGTCACAGATGCCTTTCTCTGCTCCTGAGGACTTGCTCTTTTCTATATCCTGATGCTGTTCCAGCACAGGGCTCTGCTTTCCCAAGGACGGTGTCTGGACTTTGCAGTAGACTTGGAAAAAGAGTTTATGTGGAAAGAGGGCTTACTGCTTCAGCACAAAAAGCAGAGGCTGTTCCAGAAAGCGGGCATTCAGTGCTTGAGACAGCACTGCTTAGGAAACGGAGAACTAACAGACTGGGAGATCTTAAATGTCTGATTCAATCTTAATGATTCTATGGATTGTGCTGACTGGCCTTTTCCATAGTCCACTGTGCTTGACTGCAGAGGTCAACGCATGAGGCAGAAGGTGCTGCTTCTCTTGCAGCATATTGCTGACCATTTCTCAGTCTCGTTTGTTTAGCAGCCTTCTGGGAAGAGCTGTGAGCTCTTCAAACCACTGAGTGCACCTGTGGGCTTCTTAGCACCACTGTGCTGATATCAGATGGGAGGTGATGTCTTGGCCTTCCATTTCTGCTTTGGCTCCTTTGCCCCAGACTTGCTGCCCCTCCTTTCCTTGGGTCAGACTTCCCTGCTGGCCCTGCTGATCCCACTCAGCAAAATCAGGAGCAGGGGAGGTGCTGGGCCGTCTCTGAAGTAACCTGGCTTCTGTGTACAGTAGCAGGAGGTGGAAAAAAGCTTTTCTCCAAGACCTGTAGGAAAACTGCTTCTCAGCCAGGTGTGTATGTTGTTCTTCTCAGTGCTGGCTTCCTACCAACAGCATCTGCTTTGCACTGCTGCATTAATGCCTCTGAAATCTTCTAAGTTGTGATCACCTCTTTCCATTAAAAGGCTGGAGCTGGGCTTTGTGAACAGAATTTCTAGTGATATGGTGTTCATGAGCTTTTGTATGGCTGCCTGCATCTTTATTATTGGGTGTTAATATGGAAAGTGACCCACAGCAGGTCATCAGCACGGGTGTGGGCAATTGCAAGCCCTGAAACCCAGCTTCTCCTTCTGAGGAGGAGAGGACAGGCTCAATATTTGGGCCAAGCTGGAATAAGAGCCAGTCTGGATGGCGCAGTGTAGCACAGCCCTCTGCCCCCTGCTAACCTTCAGAAAGCTGCTCTGCAGCACCGATGTAACGCAGCCCACGCACATCAAGCTGAAGGGCTGCAGCCCTGTGTCACAGCGCGGCGCTGGGTGGGCAGCTTCCCTGCAGGACAGCCCGTGTCTCCTCCTGCCTCTAAGGCAGGCAGTCTGTGGTCAGGTGATGTCCAACCATTCGTGGTGTCCTGCTTTCTGGCCCGGGGAGGAAAGGTGACCTCCAGCAGTCAGGAGGGCTGATACTGCAACTGCAGGCAAAGAGCGGTGGGGCTTATGTAAAGCTCCTTAATTGGCATAGCCTAATGGGAGCCTAATTGAGCTGGACAGGGGTTAGCTGGCAGGTACTTCTTGTTCCACAAAAGGGGCTGATTTTCGCACAGCACACTGCATCCTGGTGTGCCCGGGAATGAGCTGCAGCATGAGCTGCTTACATGGGAATGGTGGGAAACTGACAGAGAATGTGACGGTGCATGTCCAGTGGCAGACTGCTTCGGGCTCAGCATCAGCAACATGTTGAGGTTTCTGTGATGCAACTGAATGATGAAGGCACAGCCATTTCAAATCAACAGCTAGGATTATGCACAAGGAGACTTGCACTTGCTAAGGCCCACTGAGAGAGGGCTAAAAATGCTAAATGCAAGCAGAGGCTTCATACCTTGGCCCTCCTGTGGGCTTTGTTCCCCCATTCTCCTGGGGAAAACTCTTTTCTGGAGCTGTTGAAGTGATGACTAATCCAGATCCTGTAGTGTTTACAACCCTGCCTGTCCAGAAGCCTTTGGTGTGTGTCTGGGTGTTAGGCTGTCCTCAGCAGCAAAGAGATTGTACCAGTTCAGATACATCAGTGTTTTTTCAGGGCTACTGATCCAGCACTAGTATCATACAGGATGTTTAGCAGCACATCACAGCCTGTCTTGTAAGGACTTCAATTGCTGTTATTACCTGGAGGAAAGCCTAAATTCCAGACTTTGCATTCTCATCTTCCTGACCTACAAAAAGGCCGTTTTGAAAGACGTGGGTCCCCTCCTGCACCCTCCTGGTGTCTTCCTACAAGGGGAAGGAACTTGATGTCTGCACTGCTTGACAGGTGCTCCCTGCAGTGAGCTAAGGAGCTAACATGCTATTTCTGGGTTGCAGCTTAAAGATAAGCACAAGCAGACCGGAGGCAACGTGGGAGCTATGGAGGAGCTGGAGAATGCCTTCAGCTTGGCGGAGGAGTCCTGCCCTGGCATCTCTGACAAACTGATAGCACACATGGTGGAGCGGGTACAGAGGTGAGTGAGGGCCCTCAGGGCAAAGGTGGGTGCCAGTGGGGCAGGGCTGGCAGCCAACTGCACTGCTGTTATGCTCTGCAGCTGCAGTCAGGTGTGGTGCTGAGCAGTCCGGGCATTAGAGGCAACAGGATGCTGTCAAGTGGGGAAAAATAGATAGCCTTAAACATGAAGGACTGAAAACACTGGCCCTCCTTAAGGCCTTGTTACCAAGTCATTACGGCTTTCAAGCAAATATGCTGTGGGGTTTGTTCATACAGACAGCTAACAATCACAGCAGGAGACAGCACTCTGACTGCTGCACAGGGGTTACAGGATCTGTCCTCGTGATGCTCTCAAAGGTTTTAACCCCCAGCTGAGTAGGGGGGATACTCATAAATGCACCTTGGATGACTGAGCGTCAGCTACTCTGGTATCATTCACTGCAAGCAGCCTCTAATTGTCAATATAAGCATGAAACTGACACTTCTTTGAAGGCTTGTAAAGCCTCAGGGCCCCTGGTTTATTTCTGCTGTACAACGATGGTGCTCAGAACTTCTTGTTAGGCTCAGGTGGAATCTCTGAAGTCACTGGAACAGGCTTCTCAAGAGGGGGGGTGGAGTGTCCTCCTCTGGAAATATGCAATACCTGCCAGGCCGCCTACCTGTGCACCCTGCTGCAGGGAGCCTGCACTGGATGATCTCCAGAGATCCCTTCCAGCCCCTGCAATTCTTGGCTGTGTTCCTGAAGTGCTGGGGCTTCCTTTCAAGACTGACAGCTTTATGTAGACAATGGATAGAGGTTAAACAGAGGCAGCCTCACTTCTGCCCACAGGGCTGGTTGGGCTGTGTGTGCTTCCTGCAGGTGAGGGTGTTATGTGGCAGCAGTGACCTGTTCCTCCCTGTTCTTTCTTGAAGGTTTTCACACAGTCGGAACCACCTGACCTCTGCCCGCTGATGCAAACATTCCCTGCTGCTGTTCTGAGAGGAGGAAGGATTTTTTCCAGCTTCATAAGAACTACATCTCTAATCCAGACCACTGTCTGCTGTTGGATATAACATTGTGTTACGGACTCCAGGACATTTCAGAGCCTCCATATTACACGTGTTTCCATGATGACCCAGGGTGAGGTTTGCAATGCAAGTACAATTTAGACCTTTTACAGAACCCAAGATGGGTGGTCTAATTGTTTTTACAATGTAATCAACGCGGTTTTTAATTGTTTCCCTATGGATGTATCCATTTTGGCTTGGTTTGAATCCCACTGGTAAATGGCTGCCTGCTGGAGAAAGGGAAGGCTCCCCTCTATTCAGCTGTGTGTGTTTCAAAGGCCAGCCTGATGGGTTCAGCCTCCCACCCTTCCTACAGAAGTGTTTGTGAGCTGTAATGTGTGAGTGCAGGTATGTTTGCAAGCTCTACGCGCACTACAGCCTCTGGGAAAGTTAGAACAGCTCCTTGGATATTCTGAAGGGTTCTTTCAGCTCCTTCACATGCTAGTAAAGAAAGCTTTTGACTCTAGCAGCAGGCAAAGTAAAGTAAGTAGGCTGCTGCTGCTCTTCCCTAGCTTGTTCCATGGGAGGATGGGTTTGCTGACTGCTTCTTTTTTGGCTCTGGGACATCATTTTGCATTAGGCGTTGGTTCATGTGATGCAGGCAACAGCAGAACTTGCCTTGGGTCTCCAGAGGCTGGGAGGGGCCAGTGGTTACGTTTGGCATGGGAGCTGCTGGGGTTTCCTTCCCTGGTGCTTTCTGCAGCTGAAGGTTTGGTACTCAGCTTTGGGCAGGCCTCACCTCTGAGCTCAGTGGACAGCTGCATGTGCCCAAACCTTGCAGAAGGATTGAAAAGAAGGGAGAGGAGAGGGAACACAGCAGCCCATGGCCAACACTGAGGGCTTCAGTTCTTCCGAGGGCAGGTCGGCACTGCGCAGCAGCTCCTGGGACAAGATGCCTGTCCTCTGCAGAAAGATGAAGGTGGGATGGCTGGCAGCAGAGGCATCCGTGTGCTGTGGGTGGGAGTTTCCAAAACCACTCTCAGCCTCTTTCTCCATCTTCCTAAATGAACCTTCTGACTCTTCTTTCTGCCTGGGCTGGAAACTGGCTGGAGCCAGGGCTCTGCTCTATCTGTCAGGCTGGGGTGGTGGTTGCTGGCAGAGACTGAAACGTCCACGGCTGCGGTGCCTGCTTAAAGGTGTGCTGGCAGGGCCACCCCAATGAGCTTTGCTTCCTGTATAGTACTAGTTTATAAAGCTACTTTTTAATTGAGGTTGATATAATCTATACTGTCAAGGTCTAGAAAAATAGACTTAGGATAATAACTTCTGATAGCTGGTTGCTTAGCAATCTGCTCACTAATTGTAAAGATATTCCCATTAAGTCAGCAAGACCTTAGATACCCAGATCTTTCTGAGTGTTTGTGTGAATGATGTGGCTCACCAAAGCCACTGAGAACAAAAGCTGCGGCTGTTCAGCGTTTTTTAAAGGAGAGATAGATAGGCAGAGTGTTAGTGGTAAGGCTTGATTTTTGGTACTTTGATTCAGAGCTGCAGACAGTAAGTGCTGGGCTAAAAGGAGCTCCAGAGGAGCATACGTTTCCCCATCCCCAAGTGCGGTGTTCACTTTAGCTTGTGTCAGTCCTTTCCTGTTCCTCTCTGGTGGATAAATACGGGCTCAGCACACACTGTGATCTCATCTGCTAGAGAAAAGGTGCTGCTGCTTCATTGCGTTGGAGCTGCTGCAGGGCTGTGTTTCTCCAGGTGAGCAGCCTTGGAGCCTGGCCTTACGAGGAACACAACAAACCCATCTTTCCCTCAGGAGGAGGAGGAGCTGTTAATGTATAGACACAAAAGTTACTGAGTTGAAGGCAGAGGCTGCAGTCTAGCAGAAAGGGCTCCTGCTGCTTTAAAATTGCTGTTCATGACAGTAGCAAGTTGTGTCAGTAAGGTACCTTGTGTTATTACTCACATGCACTGCAGTGTAATGAGTAAAATTTTTAAAGGAAACAATCCCCACAGCCTTTGTCCAGTATTCGAAACAACAATGGTTTTAGTTTTTAAAAGCATTGAAAGGGATCTGCCACTTTCAATAAAGTAACAAAATGAATGAGGCGGGGCGTAACTTTTTATTACCAGGTAAAAAGTATTCCTTCAAGCTGCAGTTTCTTTGCCTTGTGCTTGGTCCTGCCCTGCATCTTCCTGCCCCGTGCAGCTCCTAGCAGTGCCCAGCGAGCCAGGCTCTCCGTCAAACCCTTCACAGCTCACGTGCAGTGCTCCACTGCACCTGGCAGGAATAAGAGGCTGAAATCATTTCATATCGAGATGCTATTTACTTCCACGACACAACTCAGCTGGTTATAATATACTTGGTCGATCCACACGTGTTCACCTACAACAGTTACTTGTTAAAAATGAAGACACTAATAAATTAAGTACATTTAAGTTACATGGGACAACGGTCGTCACAACAGTGGCAGTGAAGAGTGAATCTGCAGTCACCTGAGCAGTCTGGGAAACCTCTCTTAAAACCCCCACCTGCCCCCATCCCCCAAAGCATTGTAGACCATAATCTGAAGTCCTGGAGCACACACAGGTCAGTCTCTGTGCTTCCCATGTTTGCAGGGATCTCAGCAATCCTCTGTCCACACAACACGCAGCACTTTCCTTTTGCTTTCAACTACACCAACTCCTGGGTCCTTTTTCTACTATCCAAATACCAAAATAAAAGCAGGATACCTAGAGCCCCTCAAAACCACATCCATCAGCATTTGACAGTGTTTGCCTTATTTCAGTCCTGTGGAAGCAACCAGCTGTGACAGCTTTGCAAAAACAACAAATGGCAACCGTGTCAGCATTAATACAGAGATTTAATGGAGTCCTCGCACACTAATGCTCCATCTAGAATCCAGTGACTTTTACACCTTCACGAGAAATAGAAGATGGTTCCCCCTTGATATTTAAAGGTAAGAAAAGGGATTTTCAAAAGTCTTTACAAGACACAGAAGCACAAGCAACAGTGACTTTCCGAGAAGCTTGTTCTCCTATATTGCTTTAAATGCCTTGAAAATATCATTCACACAAGGGTGAAGTGTTTGCCATCCCATGCCTTAAGAAACACCTACAATAGGATAAAGGAACTCTGGAGCTGTGATATAGACTAAGCAAGTGACCCTCTCAGCATGCACCATAGCAGAGTTCAGAGGAGAAACCACACACCCCACCTGCACCAACCCACAGCGTGCTGACACCTCAGCAGAGGTTCACACTTCCCCTGGAAAATCGTTGCCTTGGCAGCCTCTGAGTAGCAGAACTGTTCTGCAAGAGCTGCTGTTTCTGTTCAAAATGCACTTGTTACGCTAATACATCTGTGGGACCCTGTTAGTCTAAGGCCTGCAAGCCAGCTGACATGGACAGCAGTGGGGCCGTGGCTGGAGCCAGCCGTGAGCATCAGGGAAGGGAACCCCTGGGAGCCAGCAAACCTGCTGCCAGCAGCTGTGAACCACTCACCCCAGCAGCTGCTGCTTTCCCCCAGGTATGCTGACCATCCAGTCATAGTATGAAAAAAAGGTGGCATTTGCCACCTGCAGGGCAGGCAAGGGCATTACTGTACAGATACAACTGGCACAGCGGCACCTTCCACAATGTGCACACACCAAAGCTCTGCAGTTGTTAGATTCTCTCTAAGTAGGTTCAACTGGAGCAGTCGTGACCCTCTCCCACACCATTTGGAGTGGGCTCGATCCCTGTCTGCAACTGCCAAGCTCTCCCGTTCCATACCAGGTAGAAATGAGCTGCCTGGTTCTCTGCTTTATCACCTCCCCAGACTCCTGCTTCCACCTGCCTCTTAGCGATGTTTATGGCAGAGATCCAGCTCTGCTCCCTTCAGTCCGTGTGCCGATCCTTCTCGTCCTTGGGAAGCAGAAGGCTCGACCTGGCTGGGGAGCTGGTGGCCCTCTTGATCACCTCCATCCACCTGGGAAAGGAGAAGGAACAGGGCAGTAGGAGTGCTCAGCTTCTCACCAACACAAACTCGTGCTTTTGTTACAGCTTGTATTACTTTCACCAGACCTCACAAGACATCTGCTTTCCATCCTTCTTTCTTCCACATTTTTTTTAAAGGGAAATATTCTGTTTCAGTAAATGAGCTGGTTCATCATACGAATGCTTGAGTTGTGGCAAATATCCTGCAAATGTGGTTGCCTGCTCAAGGAACAGCTCTACAGTGCACTGAGCTCGAGAACTCTTATTAGAGCACATTGTGTTCTCTTAGAACTGTACACCAAGTATTTATGCATGGAGAACAGGCTGGCAGTACTTCCCTTAGTCATACAGATTGCTTTTCTTACAAGAAACCACTTGCTTATTTGGAAAAAAAGCAGCAATGAAGAAAGCAAGACAAACATCAACAGTGAATTAGATTGAAGTTGCTGCATGACTGAAGATTGAAAAGCACAGCTCTGCTCTCTCAGGTAGCTGCTATGTGTGCTGCTTTCCCAAGGAAGGGAAAGTAAACGGTACATCCCAAAAAACCAACCCTGCAAGGCACAAAGCAGTGTGAGGGTTCTGAACAGCTCCAGACCCCTGGGACAGAGCAGAGCCTACCGCCCTGGGTGTAACCACAGCCTTCCCCTGGAAGAGGATGCTACTGCTTGTGGGCGGGAGGGGAAGGAAAACCTTTAGTGGAAGTATGTTGGGTGTTCTACACAATCCCTCAGAGCAGGAGGCAGTGGGGAGCAAAGACAGGGCTCTGCATTGCAACCCATGAATTAACAGCGTGCTACATACCGAGAAATAAATGTTAAGAAAACATAAAATTACCTCTCAAAGGTGTATTTGCTCTCGGCCCTGAAGAAATACACGTGGGATTTGAACTGCAGCTTGAAGACATAATCCTTCTGGATGCCGTCTGCCTCCACAGGGGAGCTGACCACGTAGCCGAGCAGCGGGAGGCTGGCCAGGGGATAATCATCCTGCAACAGCCCAACAGCATCGCCTGAGCACCAGGCAGCCTGCATGCTGCCAGTGCCAGGCCATCAGCACTGCCCTGCTGTACTGTGCTGCTAGGGGCTGTGTGGTTTTGCTTAGGAAGGAATGCAGGAGAAGCTGCCTTTATCTCTCATGAAGCCTGCTAACATCCCCCAACTCCCTGCACCGCATTCACAAAGTGCTGCTCCTGTCTCTGCTGCCGCCTGGGCTCCCTGCTTCCCCCTCCTTGCTGCGTCTGAAATGCCAAGCATGACCCAACATGATCATTAAAGCATCCTTCCCCAAAGAAACACGCCCTCAGGAAACCTGAATGCAATAAACAGGTTTGGTGATTAATAAGATGAAGAGGCACATGTTGCACCGCACAGCTTGTTACAAAACCAGGTGCTGTGAGCACCACAGGCAGAGAAACTCCTGCTGCCTGTGCAACCAGTGACTTTACTGCAGCCCCAGGTGAGAAATAGACCAAAGGCTGCTCATTCACTGAGCTCCACCAGTCAGGTGTTACGACATCCTTCCCATGAAATGCAGAAGATAAGTACTATTAACAACTCCTGATTAAATCCTGCAAGAAGGGCCCGTGGCCCTGCAGAGACCTGGCTTCATTAAGTGCTACCAACCATTCACCTGCTGCTCTCCTTCAGATTGCAAGGAGAGGCACCTGGAGCTGAAAGCAAAGGGTCTCCAGATTCAGCCCAGTCCCTAAACATCAGCACACAGCTCACCTGGTGTGTTTTGTAGAAGAACAAGCAGAAGTTGGTGAAAACGACCCAGAGCTTCTGCCAGCCATTGCTGTTCTTGAACTTCCTTAGCAGGTACCCAGAGAGCTGGTTCTAGCAAGAACAAACAGAAGGCTGCCATGAAACCACTGACTGCTGGCCTCAAAAGAAAGTTAGCTGCTGCAGTCAGAAACCTTGAGCCCTCTGATATCACTGCTCTGCTTATAACAGCCCTTATACTCATGTTTCAAGTGGCCTCCTGCACATCACCTCACTGGGATACAGGCTGCCCAGGGAGTTGGGGCAGTCACTGTGCCTGGAGGTGCTCACAGCTGTGAGATGTGGCACTGGGCAGTGGGCATGGTGGGGTGGGCTGGGGTTGGCTGGGGATCTGAGGGGTCTTTTCCAACCTGAATGATTCTATGATTACATACAGTGACCGAATCAATCCTCAACTGACCAGTTCTGCACACAGCTGTATTCTGCTCCACTGTGCATTCCACTAACATGGAGTTCTGAGGTTTAACTGCTCACTGGCTCTCAGCGTTCTGCCAGGCAGTGCACAGCAGTGCAACCCTGACTCATCCCTGTGGCCAGCCTCGTCTTCTGCAGTCTGTAGCCAGGAAACAGTGACAGCCACAAGGGTGCGGCTTCATCCCTTTATTCACCTTCTTTCACTCCCCCTTTTTTTTTTTTTAAACATGAAAAAAAAAAAACAAAAAACAAGAGAAGGAGGAAAAAACAGAGAAGAAACAAAGATGATAAAAGCCATAGCTGTGGACAGAACGCAGCAGCTGTGCAAAGCCAAGCCCCAAAGGGAAGCAGGCTGCAGAGGAGCGCTACGTGGTCACTGCTGCACCCCAGGGTCAGTCCCCAGCATCTATGCCATGGGGAAAGGAAACCTATGGCACTGAATGAAGGCAAATGGATCATAACTGGAGAGAAAGAGCAGAGTTACACAAAGAACCCTTCTGAGAAGCAGAAATAGGAGGAAATCCTGTATCCACGAGGCAGCATCACAACTGCTGCTGGTTGAACCTCATGCTAACACAACACGTGGGTTCACGGAGCGAGAAGTCAGCTTCACTTGGCATCCCACAGCTCCTCCCACCAGCACAGAACTTGAGAGGGTTTTACCTGAATCATGCACAGGTAATCAGAGAGGGACAGGCTCTGGTTCCGGTACCAACAAACATGGGTGATTGTGTTGGGCCGTTGGGCCTGACCCAGCAAATAGCGAGGAGGAAGCTCTGGAGAAACAGCAAGAGAGCAGAAAACTGAGCAGAGAAAAGGGGGAGAGAAAGAGAAAAACAGAACGTTAGGGTAAGAAAAGTGATGCTGCAGAAGTGTCTGTTACAAGGAAATGGATTGTGAAAGAAGTGATGGTGTTAGAACACGGAACGGAATGAGGCAAGAAGGTGCTGGAAGAACTCACACGTTAACTCCCAGAGCCTGCGGTGGGCAGGTTTCATTATAAGGACACAAGAGCAATGATGTCTCCTTCCCAGGTGTATCATCAAGCAAAGGAAGGCTTCTTCCCTCCAGTAGAAACCACTTTGCTGGCTGAGGTGTCCAACTTCCAGACCCTGAGCCAACATAACACTGTAGGACCTCCTTACTGACTGCTGCATTCTGAAAACCCAGAAGCTTTGGAGCCCAACTCTAACACCTTCCACTGAAGTGGCCAAACTGCAGGGCCAGGAAAGTACACATGCCTGACATCTGACTCCTTGCTTTGGCTAGCGAGGGACCTTCTTTTTTTCTTTATGGCATTTAGGGTACTTCCCACATCTGGACACCAAGCACGTCAGCCTCCAGGAAGGAGGTTCCTACCCAACTACCTGCCACCTAAAGCACGCCCGGGGTACAGCTGCCAGCAGCACACTGAGCACATCTGCCTTACAGCCTGCAGGACCAGCACCAAAACGTGCCAGCAGTGCCACACGGAGCCACACACCGAGGGCCGGAAGACACACAGACATGCATGAAGATGAGCAGACACGCAGCAGGCTTTCAATGATCCGTGCTCTCCCACAGACAGCAGGAAGGCAAGGTGGAGCACGGAGTGGAGGATGAGCAGAGGCTGAGGCAGCCGAGATGGACAGAGCGAGAGGCCGAGCTGCGCCCTGCGGTACCTCGACAGCCACACTGTGGTCGGCCATGGAGACGCTCGTGTTGCGGTACCAGCACACGTGCATGGTTGTGTTGGCACGGTGGTGGCTCTGCCTGTCCAAGGAGCTACGGGAAGAGTGTATGTCATCTTCGGACTCCTGTTCTACAGAGACCTCATCAGAGGATCCTGGGGAAGGAGAATTCGGCAGCGGTTTAAGAAAACTGTGCGAGAGAAGCTGGCGTTCCTCTGAGAAAGGATGGCGTTTGTTTTTTTTCTCTCTTGCAATGGTCCAGTTTTAAAATACAACTTGAATGTTACAGCTGAGCTGCTCGTTTTGGCTCCCATTGCTCAGCTCTGCTTGGGACAGCTGACTCCACAGTGTGGGGGGGGGAAAAAAACAACACAACAACACAAGCAACAAACAAAACCCCCACACTTCATCTTCAGTTGATCCTTAGCAAGGAACAGGAAGTGCTCCAGGGAGGGACACTATAAATTTCAGCACATCCATGGCAGTGCCAAAGACAAGCATAAGAGTGCTGGGCTATAAAATAATTTGCTGATCTCTAAAGACACCATGGAATTTATGGACAAGAAAACACCCTGCTTGGTTAAATGGAGAAATGCCTGTACAGGAGACAAATAAGGAGCTTATAAAAATCAAGGATTCAGCAGCTGGAGCATCTCTGCTGCATTTAAAGCTACTGGGAGCATCAGCCTAGAAACACAAGCATATTAACTTGAACTAAAACACGACCAGAGCACAAGAGCTCTCCATTAGCATATGAATTATAAAATACTCCATTCGCATCATCAAATTTACAAGGGGAAACATGAACAAGACTCAACACCTGCCTATTTTCAAGAGTGTGGGAAACAGCACTTACTGTTGGAGCGGTTGCATACGGAGTTGTCCAGAAGCATGTCGGATTTCTCAGTGGATTTCTTGGCCATTTCAATTGCCATGTTCAGGTCTTCCATCCACTTGCCCATCTCCAAGCGGGTGCTGCAAGACAAACAGTGTGAATGGTGACTGGTCCACCCTGGAGCCTTCCCACTATCCAGAGCTTTAGAACAAGTTTAAAAGCACCATTTTAGAACGTGGACTTCACAGGAAACTAAATGAATAGACAGCCATGGGGCCACATAGAATTCTCCTTCAGATCTACCAGACTCAGCAGTATAATTGGGCGAGAGCATCACTGTTCACCAACAGCTGATGGACTGCTTCAAACATGAATCATGTTTTCACTCTAAAAACAGTATTAATGAAAGCCCTTTAGAAATGCATGGTATAACCACACTGGAAATGATATTTTGAGGGATAAAAGACAACCTGAAAGCCAGTGTATCTTCTAAAGGGGATTTATCATTTACTTTTCTCCTCAAGAAAGTAAAACAGCGTGCAGGAAGATGAGGAATTCTTTGAACCCGTGCAGTTTCCATTGCTGGTCGCATGGCTTGTGCCATGAGGACAGGGTAAGAACTCTATAGCTCATACACATGCATCTATATTTGTCAGTATGCAGAGTAAGGTCTTCCTCTGGACACATTTCATATGGCTGTGGAATTTCTTTTTTCCCTGTTACGTGCACAGTTGTTTTGCAGAGTGCTGAGTACAGTCACACACTCAGGTATTTGGTTGGGAGGTTGTGGGCAAAACCAGAATAGTATGGAGGAATGTCACTGAAATACAAACGTGTACAGTGTCTGGACATCAAACACAAAGTGCTGAACTAAAAAGGCAGCTCAGGCTTAGTCAAACATTTTGCACTCCTTCTCCTTGTCAGGTTAATGAAAAGATCAACAAAATTCATACACTGGGGTACCAAAGGGAGTTGCACCATGCTCAGATGGATTTATTCAAGGTTAGTCAAAGCACTGCCTGATTAACAGCTGAATTAAAGCCTGCACCATTTGTGTTAGCTTACATATTCCATTGTGACCATGTACAGAAAAGCAAATTACAGAGAGAGAAGCACTGCAAAGTCTGGTTATAAAGCACCTCTAAATGTTCAACCCATCCTCCTTGCTCGCATTTTTGACCACATATTCAAAGCAAAGCAGCCTGAACTACATTTTGATGCCAAGGCAGTTTGGCATATTTGCCTCCTGATGCAGAGAGCACCCCGAGTGCTGCAAATGGAATCCTGCCATTCCTGAGCATTCCCACACTTGGGAACTGGTGCGGGCTGACAAACAACTCCTTCCTGAAACAAAGAGCTGATTAAGGCATTGTGAAGTGTCATGTGTTTATTTTGAAGTTGTGCTCTCCAGAGGACACAAGGAACAGCCCTGGTGGCTCTGCACCAAACAAAACTCTTTGGAGGTCTCTCTCAAATCCACACGCACAGGGGAAAATAAATGTTACCTTGCTGCCACTACTATGGTCTTCTGTGCTGAATAGATTGTGAAGCAGTGTGGGACAGCCCATTCATTCTCACTCTCCTCCACCTACAGGAAAAAAATCCAAGGTTTTTCTCATCACTGTTTAGCGACTGATAAACACCAAAAACCACTTGTTGGCTGGCTATGAATTTGAGCCTCAGTATCATTACAACACAGTAGCAGTAATTGCAGAACAGCTATTTTTTTTCTAAATGAGTATCGCCTACTTTAAGACTATTTTGGCTCTATATTTGAAGTGTATGGTGTCTTTCTACTGTATCTCTAGCTGCAGAGCACAACACGTAGCAGGGACAGAAAAAGAGGATCTTGCTCAGGATTCAGCCTATTACTTACCGGTGGGTCAAGCACTATCAGCTGCAAATCAAACACAAAAACAACAGTCCCGTTAGAACATGGGGGTGGGGACACAGAGGATTGATTTTATGCCTAGGCATTCACGTTGCAAAAAAAATGCCCAGGCAAATCCACCTTCCAGATCAGACTCACTGCACCGTCAGAATGAATGGTCAAACGTGCTCCGATTGTTTTGCTAATGAGATGAAGGGATAAGCTTATTGCCTGCAGGTGAGTCTCTGTTTAGCACATAGGCTGAGGCACGTGAAGGTCCCATCCATGCTTACTAGGGCACTGCTTCTCCCTCCAGCCCTGAAGGAATGCCCCAACCTGCCTTAAAACACCACAGTGCGTAAGGAAATGACTTGGCAGCTTGAAACCACTTACCAGCATGCCATGCAGAGGAAGATGCCCGTGAATTTTGAACTGATTTGTCCCTGTGACCCCTTTGCTCGTGTACAGTAACATATCCGAGAACTGAAAAACAGGAAGAAAGCAATTGGTTCTGAGGACAGCAGGCAGGCAGCACCAAGTATTTTTTACATTTCCCAGATCTGTTGTTTCAATGCTTTAGACACATGGGAAAACAGTTTCTCCATCACTCTGGTGTGCTCTTTCTTGCAACATTTATGAACAACATTTACTTATTCATTAAAACTATTATTTACAAGAGAGGAAATTAAGTTCATAATTCTGATGAAACTCTCTCTGCCACCAAGGAAACAGGCCCGACAGACAGCACGATCACAGTCACTTTCTCCATTAAAATCAACAACCACCACCTGAGAATGAATTTTCAGTTATGACTGTTGGTTTCCATCACAAGCACACAAAAACACTTTCACAACAGCTTTATCTTGAAGACTCTGAACACTGTAGGAAAGCAGAAGCAGCACCCACCAGAAAGAACATCCGCTGCTGTAAACCTTTTTTAGTGAGCTTGTACAAGCAGCCTTCCCGGATAAATTCCTGCCAAGGAAAAGAAACAGTGATGCAAAGCTTCAACTTTCCCAACCACACAGAATTCTAGCGGATTTGTTCTCAGCCCAGAGCATACAGGTGTTGATTGGTGCCCAGCAATGATCCCCAACAGATTTGATAAATGCTAAACACCACCTTTCCTTCTGTTTTGTCACATGAATCAGATCCTTGCTGCAGCCAGCATTTGAATCAGTGAAGCAAGAGAAGGAAAAGGAGCAGAGTTCCTGTTGGATTTCAGCAGTTCACCTGTTACACTTACATCCCACTGCAGTGACTGCCATCACATCCCAAAAGCATAAGCGATGCTCCTCTACTTATGCTCAGTACATCTAGCAAAAACAAACAGAAAACCAAGCAGGAGCTAAAGAAACTCTTGCAGAAACAGTCACTAATAGCACTTCTGTCCAGCGCTGCACCTCTCACCATCGCTGTGTCCACAAGGAGGTCACATCAGACATACACAAAGCTGGCAGTGGGCTTTTGTTGAGTACAACATCCTGCTTCCCACTCAAACACAGAGCCCTGCACCCAGGTGGAACCAGTTTCTGCCCCACTGAAAACATGAAACCGTGGCTGGAGTTGAAGCAGAAGCATTTGTGATCCGCTTCCCTACCACATCACCAGGAGCTGAACGTGACCTGCTATGAAGACAATTATGAACCAAAGCCTCTGCACTCATCCCACAAATGCGACAAAGGCTGCGCGTGGAGCAACGCGTTGCAATGCAACACCATGGTCATAAAAACAACCAAGGCTTTGAAAGCTCAGCAGTGTTACTTACCCGACCAGGTGCTGTGAGGTTGTCTATACCAATCAAGTCGTGCTGCAGCTCTGTCAGCTTCTGGAAGTTCTCCAAGCGGATCAGGCTGTGCTGTAGCTGGGAGGTCATCTCCGTGACTTCCTTCAGGGCATCTGTGTGGGAAATGGTGCCAATGGGATCACAGCAAGGAGACAAACCCAGGCTGTCCCTGGAAAATTGAATCTGAAACTGACAGCTAGGTTCATTCTTAAGCAATACTTTATATAGAGTGAGGCAAGACAGTGACTTCACAGTAACTTCACAAGTAACTTCACAGCATCTCCAACGCCTCCAGATATTATGGTGGCACATCTGAAAAGTAATGACCATGTAGCCAAAAGTCAACTGCAAAGTAAGGAACGACTATTTTCTAACCAGTGCAGAGAACTTCAGAGCCCTGCACCAGAGCATGACAGCAGACTGGTAAAACCTGGTACCAAAAATTGTAAAAAAAAAACCAAATTAATATTTCAACACAGCCTAAGCACCTCTTGAACTAAGCTGCTTCCTGACACTATTCTGCTTTTCTACTTGATATGCTGTAATTCCTTTCCTGGATATTTAAATCAGAGAACACATTTGACAGTTTTGCTTTCAGCAATCTAAACCAAAAATTCTGTGCAATTCTCACAGTTGCATGGGAGAATAAGAGAAGGTCTCAAGAGGAGAAAAGGAGAATGTACACTGAATGTGCAGCTGCAAAGCTTGCTGCCTCCCACAGGTACCTGCCAAGCAATTTAAAACCCAGCATGTGTGTGCAGCTGGGTGCTCACTCACTCCGACAGTCTGCAAAGTCCCGGTGCTCTGCTGTGTAGTGCTTGCAAAGCCTCCCCAGGATCAGCTTGTAGTGCATCAGCCTCTGGATTGGCTTGAGCAGAAAAGTGTTGAGTGGCAGATAGCAAACTTTCTGCAGCTCAAACTCCTTATAAACCATTTCCAGTTTCTTCAGGCGTTTGGTTGCTTTCTCCAGTTCTGTCAGGACCTCGTCATGCTTCTGCAAGTAACTTGTAAACTCCTGTTGAATGGCACAGAAAAGAGAAATCAGCCTGCTATAGATTTTGCAACAATAAAAATTTGGCCACCACAGCACAAGCGTACCTGCCCCATGCAGTCCTCAGCACCAAACAAAGGGGCCCTCATTTCAGAATGTACTCTGCAGTTAAGAATGCTTGGATTTGGAAATTAATCAACCTCACGAATCAGTGTCTCCACAGGGGAGAGTTAAAGTTGTGCACAGATTGGAACACTGTGAAGCTACTTAATTATTTCTAGAGTAACTAACACACAGCCTTTCCTTTAGGTAAACACAGGCAGAAAACGTGCAACCCTCCTATTGAGCCCTGCTGTAAATATTCTGTTTTATTTTGAACTTGTTTAGCAGCAGTAATTGTTTGCAAGTTGCTTCAAGTTAAAATCCTGGGGATTTAATCAATGGGGAATGGTTTTAAACTGAGACAGGGGAGGTTTAGGTTGGATATTAGGAGGAAGTTTTTCAGCCAGAGGGTGGTGAGGCACTGGAACAGGTTGCCCAAGGAGGCTGTGGATGCCCCATCCCTGCAGGCATTCAAGGCCAGGCTGGATGTGGCTCTGGGCAGCCTGGGCTGCTGGTTGGTGACCTGCACACAGCAGGGGGTTGGAAATGGATGAGCACTGTGCTCCTTTGCAACCCAGGCCATTCTCTATGATTCTATGATTCCTGAGTGTTGAACAACAATCTTTGGCAACAGGAAGAAAGGAACCAACAGCCCCAGCACTTTGTTATCCACATCCTTCAGCTACCTTCAGAGTGCGCATGTTCCTGAGCATGACGTCTCCGATGCGCTGAAAATCCCCTTTCACGTGAGCATTTGTCTTTCCTTCCCTGAAATACACATAAAAAGGTGAAATTAGAAGGCACAGTATGTGAGAAAGGAAGATGTTTCTGTTCCTTCCCTCCAAGCCCTCCTGTCCTGCAGGAAGCAGAACTAACATTAATCCCACCTCCATCCATTTCAGCTGCCGTTGCCTTTGATTGCCTTGAAGCTGCATAGAACAACAAAACCAAAAGCCACACTTGGGAAACTGAGAAAGGAATAGAAAAGAATTTGCCTGGAAGTCTATTACAGAGCTCAACCTTTCATACTTTCTGAGTACATGCCATTATTACAATCCTGCCCAAATGTACGAATTTATTTTTGATCATGCTTCACTGACTATTTTTTCCATTTCCCTTGCTTCAGATTCAGGTTGCTTTCATCTCACACAATGGCCTGGATTGTTCTCTCCAGAGCAGAAAGCTTTCCAAGTGAGTTGGAACACTCAGGTACAGACAGCAGCTCAATTCACCAAAACAACAAGAGAACAAAAATCATCCAATGTTTCAACATCACCAGGAGGAAGGAAAAGCATCTCTTTTTGAATGGTAGCAAATATCTTCATACATTACATCCCAGGCCAGGAAAAAAACAATATAAAGGTTAAATAAATGAAAAAGTGCCCTTTACAATAAACAGTGCTGCAAGAATCTAATTTTAATTACAAAAAAGCATTTCCCAGATTTTCACCTGGAGATTCATTAACTGGAAGGTATTGAAAAAATGCACACATTATCTTTCTGACCTTCTCTTTTCCAAGGCCAGAGAAACAATACCAAGCTACATTACAAAAACACTGGCCCGGGCATCCAGTTCAGATGAATACAGGAGAGTGTGTATAAGGCATTGCTTGAAAGATGCATTTAGTCATTAATTAAAATTCTGATTTATTAGAATATTTTTCCTCGACTCTCCTTATATTTGAATGGGTATTCCTGCTTATGAGCATGGTTTTAATGTGAGGACACAGGAAAAGTTGCCCAGCCACTGCACTGCAGTGCTTACCAGAGTGAAAGCCTCTGCTCAATCTCCTTCAGAAAGCCTCGGTGGAACTCATAAATTGGGTCTATGTTAGAGAAGAGTAACGTCATCAGGCCCTCTGGCATTGCATTTTCCTTGATAACAGCACTGCGAAACCACTGCAGGAACAAGCACAAATTACATTATTATTTTTCCTATTGAAATCTATCAGCAGCATAGACGTTTCTGCTTTTGTAGGGATGGGGAGGAGAAAGCACGGGCACAGAGACAGAATGGAATGGAAGGAGAAGGTCTGGGAAGTCAGTAGGAGGAATCTCCATGTGAGTTATCGCAAGGTACCTCAGCTGATGCTGTATGGCACAATGAGCACAAACTTCTCTCTGATGAAATTAAAACAATAATTTGTGTGTTCAAGCCTGCAGTAAGTAAAAAACAGCTCTGACAGAGCTGGAAATCAGAGTCATCCAAGTAAGGACCCACCTGTCTGTGCTGGGCTTCTTCCACTCCTTAAAATGAGGGGAGGGGAAAAAAAAGAAAAAGGACTAAACCTTTCAAAACTCTATGGATCCTTAATTCTCTTTGAAATTGGCATCTATCCTCATCATCTGAAGGCATAAAGATGAAGGATCTCTGAAACGGTGACAGCTAGATCATAAGCACTGCTGACAGCAATGGTGACCTCTGAGGCTGAATGCACAGCCAAGGGATCCTTAAGGAAACTCATACCTAACATGTGGATATTAGAGCTAATGATAGCAGTACAGAGAGGATATCAGCCCTGTCAGGTGAGGGCCCATAAAGCAAGGAAGGCACAGCTATGTGGCTCGAGGTTTACGCTCTGTCAGGACTTCTTCTGTTGCTTGGAAGAAATCCCAAGTTCTTCCAAAGTAATGATTACAGAGCTCAAGGAAGAGGATTAAAGAAAGGGAAGAACCCTTACCACTGTAATAACTTCGAGGTCCTTTAAATACGTCCTTTCTGTAGCAAGAATCTCCTTTGCAATGAAGTACGCTTTGTCGGTTGGGTAGCGCTGAAAGAACACAAAATGACCAATAGGTAACACAGTATGGATGTCCTATTACAAAGCACAAGCTCAAATCTTACAGACATTCTTCCTTGCTGTAGGAAAACAACGTTTGGTTATGAGCAGATAGATCCAACAGAGCTCCAACGCTTACAGGGCACCACACAAAACCCCCTGCGTGAACAGCTTGAAAGAAGAGCAACGTTTACACTTGGAAAAAGTTCTCACAGTTTAGCAAGTTAAATTTTTCAGTGTTAAAAAATGCTCTATTCCATCTTCTTCAGAGCTGTCTTCTCCCTGACATCGGGGGAAAGTCTCAAAAGAGAAGGACTGAATGGACATCAAAGCAGAGAGGAAGGAAACTGTGAAAACAGATGTTCTCTCATTGCACTGAATCAAAATGAGTGCTAGAAAGAAAATGCACGTTATTGTAAATTGTTTAAGTATTTTTTTTGTTTGTTTTATACCATCCTCAACTGAATTCCTTTGTGCTGAGCCCTGGTAACAGCTGCTAGGGAGAACCTGTTATTTTCAGAGGTGCAGGACAGGCATTCATCAAGCCTTTCCCAGTAGACTTCCCTGTGGATTACATAGAGACAGATATTTTTCCAAGGCCTGGCAGGCTACTCTGCCTGCATGAAGATCTACAACAATGAGAGTGAAATGTATTAATAACACAGATAAAGGAAGCAGCCTCATACAGTGCACGCACTCATTTGTTCTCCTGGTTCATGTCAGGAGGGCAAAAAGCAATTGTGTTTCTTTTGACAGGAGGGCTCCCTCAGTGTTAGTGGCCAGTCACAGGAGAAATCAGCTCTGGAAGCACTGAAAGCAGAGAAGCATCTTTGCTCTTGCTGAGATTTCTGTATATTTGCTGTGAACTTGGAGCAGCTAAGAGTCAGAGCATTCAAATAACCCATTCAAAACAGCACCAGTCTGTCCTGGGAGCAAACACAGCTCAAACAGAACAGAAGGAACAACTGAGATGCAGCTAGTGAGTGAGCCGGCACCTGCTGGCACCAAGGAAAACCTGAAGGCATGCAAGGGGAAGACAACAAACAGCACAGCCCTTTGGCCCTCTTGCCTGAAGATCCTGACAGAGACAAGGCGACCAGAACATTAATAGGAGAGAGCAGCAAAAAGCAGAAGAGTACACAGAACAGCTTCTTCTAGAAGGTTGCAGCACGGCCATTGAGTGCACAAGGAATGGAGTTCAGATGACAAAGCCTTCTTTGTGCTGTAATGGAAGGCCTGGGTTCTTCCTAAGGCACCAAGGAGACAACAGACCTATCTGATCACTCATACTCTGCAAGCAAGACAAGCTCTGAGCTCCTTAGAACACATTTTTGTGATGCGACAGCACTTCACACAGACAGCTTACACAATCCAGTAAGCTGACACAGGTTAACTGTGAGAGCAGTCAGCAAAGACAGTGCCAGGTTTAACCTCGGCACGTGCCATAGTTTTTCATTACTGAATCAGACAAAAGTAATCAGTTTCTAGAACCAAAGCCATCTCTCCTACCAGCCTTTCAATGCACCCCCCTGGTGAGAATCATTTTGAATGCTGAACTTGTTTTCAAGCATCCTTTCAAGTTTCAGCTCAAGGATGAGCATTTTCTACATTCTGAAGTAACAAAGTTCCAGTCCAAACGGTGCCAAGCAAACCATTGCTGCTTTATATCAAATACACCAGCAGAAAACCCCCAGAATAGCTCCCGTGGGATGCAGCACCTCTTGTTTCCATCCCAAGGTACAAAGGAGAGGTGGTGAGAAGAGCTCCCTGCTGCTCTGGGGCTCTCTGCAGCATGTTCATTAAGCACATTTTCTGCAGTGAGTTCATTAAGTACATTCCCTGCAGTGCCATGGGCTCACCTTACGTTTCATCTCATCATCCTCTTCTATCCTGGCACCGCCAGCATCACTGAGGACAGGGCTCAGGAGAGGAGATGAACCCTGGCCAGCTGCATTCAGGTTCACAGGGAATGCTGGGTTCAAACCCAGGGGACTCTTCAGCACGAGGGAGGAGAGCTGAGAATGGTCCACTGGGAGGCCTGTAGGGGAAGAGAACCAGAAGATGGAATGGAAACAAAGAGAAAAAATGCTTTCAATATACTGCAGCTAAGACAACTACCCACTGTTACTGTAAATCATAATTACTATCTCATATTAAAAAACAAAGCAACATGCATCCAAACACTTCAGTGTGTTTCTCAAAGTGAAGAGTTTTCTTTGCACATCAACTGTTGTGTGACAGTGCAGTACGGACAGACACCCTCAGAACAGCATCTAAGGGTACAGATACATTGCTTACAGTCCAGGGAAAAGTGCCCAAATCCCCCTGGATGTTGTTGAGCAAACAGCTCACAATACAGGTCTATACTGTAAGTAGCAAGAACTTATCTTTCAGTTCATCCTTTTCTGAAATAAGGGTTACTTCTCACCACAAGGGAAAGTCAGAGCAAACCACTGCACTACTTTCAGCTCCACAAAAAGAATCCAGAAGACAAAGCTAGCTGAAATACATGCAGAATTCAGGGAATCTCCAGAACTGATGGGAAAGGAAGCAGTTCCATACAAACAGGGACTGTGCAATAGATTTCTTGCTGACCCTCCTGCTTCGTACACCAGCAGAACAACGTCCTGCTCTCAGGAAAGCACCTCTGCAGCACAGCATAAGACCAAGGTTTCAGTGGGTGGTTACAACCCTGTTGTACAGTAAAGCCATTCTAAAAGAGGAGCAGTGTGAATTGCTTTGCTCCAGACTGCTTGGTTTTTTAATCTGTTTGTGGACTCTTTAAAGACTTCCAAATACATAAAGGCACAACTGCAGTGCATTTAAAGCCCACCAGCAGCTCTCCCCCCTTCTGCAGACCCCTGAGATGCAGCATGCAGACACCCCATGGGACCTGCAGTGAGTACTGCTGTTCAAAAGCCATTTTGTATGACCAAATTAAGAGACGCTCTGATTATTCACACTGTGATCTTCCTAAAACAGGCATTTTTCTCTCTGACCTTCCCTGTGATAAACAGCCACGCTAGCAGCACTCCCCAGCACTATTTGCTTTGCATTCCAAGCAGAAAGTGAAGGACTTGGACACCTGATCAAAGGCAAGCACAAAACCAACAGCAAAGCCAATCCACCCCAGCACCCAGCTCTGGGCTCAGCGCACGGCCAAAGTGCTCTGCACCTCGCCAGGCACCTCTGCGACTTCCTGCAGCTCACACAACTCCTCCCGAAACAACAAATCCCTGCCTTCTGGGGAGCCCCAAACCTGCCTACAGACAGCAAGCTGACATCTCGTGGGGTCCTTTCCCTACCACCGTTCCCACCCCAGATTCAACACAGCACCACCTCTGCCCGTGAGCTCTGCCTTAAGCCGCGTCGCCCTTTTCCTGCTGTCAAGCTACTTAAAAAACCCATCTAAAAAAGGTCTTTTATTACTAAAAAAATAACACCGAAAAAACCCAAGCAGGCCACGTGTGCACCCTGCATGCTTTCGCACACCCTGGGGAGCTGCGGGTCTCTCCACCGGCAGGGCAGCAGGCGGGCTGCGCCGGGGAGCAGCAGCAGCACAGCGCGCAGTTGCGGCAGGACAGTGAGGAGGAAGCGAAGTGCGTAATTTCACATTGACAAATGCAGGAAGCTAAACAGTGCTGCGCTCGGTCACCTGGAAGAGATTCAGCTGATGGAGGCTGCAGTTAACTGTTAACACTCTAGGCACGCCAAGGCACGCGCAGCGCCTCTGTCTGCCTGCGTTCCTTCACTCCAACTGCTTCTAGCAGCAAGGCAGGAAAACAACCAGCTGGTGTTTGTTTCACCTCCACCGAGACGATCAGAAGGCTGCTTTTGCACAGCTGGGATGGTGAAACGACAGCTCCACAGCCAACAAGGCAGCAGCACGGCAGGGGCGAGGAGCCGCTTTAAATTCTTCCCTGCAGCGGCCGCACGTCCCTGAGCCCAAGTGCTGCTCAGACAGCACAGCAGGGCCAGGGCTGACCATGGAAGCTTTGCCTGTTGCACTGCTCTGGGTTTCACGTTCCCCTCTGGCAGCAGCCAGCCAGGAAACCCATGTAAACACTTGCTATCTGAACACAGGAGCCCGGTCCCTGAGCAAAGCCTGAAAAAGAGGCATGCTTGCCCCATGGAGAAGCCTCAAGCTGTGGCTACAACTCCAGGCACAGGGGCAGAGGGCAGTGTGTAGGTAAAAATCCATATCCGTAGGCAAATAAAAACAGGGTTTTATACTTAAAAAAACCAGCATGGGTACAAGTGGAAAGAAAAAAATAATCACAACAGTAAAGCATTCCAAAACATTGCGGTTTTGATGAAGGCAGCCATGCACATCTGCCAGCCTCACCTTTCCCAGCCACTGTGTAACACTGCCCTTGGCTCAGTTACTGCCTATGCCTTCTTTCATCCACTTGCAGAAGTGGAAGCCTCCACCTAACACACAAGGCTATCACTTACAACATTGATCCACTCCAGTTTTAGCGACCTCCAGTGCGTACAGAGGTGAAGATTCAAACTCAGCTTTGAAAACAAGAGAAGTTGAGAGCATCACGCAAAAGCAGCCATGGAAAGCTCATTACTGCCTTAATTCAAGGCTGTTAAAAAAAAGCACAAAGCGAAGCAATCTGGAAGCCAGCTGCTGTAACCATCACCTTACCTCGTGTTTTCTTCAAAAGCACATGAATTGCATCCCTCTCACTGACATTATTAAAGATAACATGCATCTGGGTTACTTCTTGTTTATGTTTGTTCTAGCTTTGGGTTTATTTATATTTTAATTACACCTATTTAAATGAGCAAAATAGCATCCATATCCAAAATCCATTTATAATAGCCTACAATTTTCCATGTGGGAGAAGCTACCCACTTCTCATTTCTCTCGCTCACAGAATTACTGCAGGGCTCCTCTCTAACCTGTCACACTTCCCATAGGGAAATTTTGGCAAATAAAGCTGTATTCGAATGCAAAGTTTGACAAAAATAAAGCACAAACACTGACTCTTCCACTTGAATGCTTAAAACACTTCAAAGACAGACAACAAGGAGTATCCTCCTAAAGCAGACCATGATGGGATGTCCTAACAGCTACGCAAGGCTCAAATGTTAGCAGTAGGATTCCTTATCAGAAGGGCTGCCCCACCACGTCCCTATGGGGTGACTCCCTTCAAAGGGAGCTCAGGACACATGGCTGCTGCCCTCCTCCCACTTCTATCCCAAACAAAACGTCTACAGAAGACAGCAATCTGAAAAACACACACCAATATTTGGTTGTGCTCTACTTTCAACCAAGGTATGTAAGAGGGAAACTGCCTTGGGAAACCTGGTCATGAAACTGTAATGAAACTCTAAGGTGCCTTGGCTAGGAGAACAAACATTTATTCTATTTCAAACACAGGGGTAACGAAAAATAAAGTTAAAAAGCCCATGATGTCATTTATATCAAAGTTTTCCTTATTTTATTGCATAAACAATTAGAATTATGAATTAGTACAAATCTGTAGGTTCATAACCAGCAATCTCAACAGACACAAAGGTATTAAAAAGTCCCAACACGTAATTCAATAAAACATTTATGGTATAAAAGATAGAAGTTTGAGAGATCAATCAAGAAATTCCAGCCTTCTTTGTTTCCTTAATGCAATCCTTTCCTGAAAAGAGTAGCACCTATTTCACTGGGGAGTCACTCTGATCAAGGCACGTGTATCCCTGTGCATATTGAGAAGCAGGCATTTCAGGTTTCTTCCCAAGCTGCTAACTGTCACAAAGCACACTCTTGTGCTGCCAACCTGCACGTGCAAGCGGCAGGAGGATGCTGTGATTTGAAAAATAGGCAGCAGCACCTTCCCACAAAGCAGGTTCGAGGAACCGTGCCCCAAAGCTACAGCATGCTCTGTGGACTAAGCCTGTAACAGCCCTCCAGCAGAGAACAGAGTGGATGTTATGATACGTCTTTGGGACTGTGAGGTCTCCCCATGTTGGCACAGGGTGTGTATGTATGCCCACACACAGCATTTGTGACAGGTTCATTGTAGGATCTACCAAAAACTACAGGCAGTGACAGCTAGCAAACTACAATGAGAACTGCAATGCATTTGCATTCACTCAGTCGATACCTGGGAAGTATGGCTTTGGATTTCTTGCAAAATGACAATAATGGGAATGACTTACCAACAGGTTTGCACCAAACTGGACAGAGAAATGACATTTATTGGCACCTCCACAAACTCTTACCCTCATTAAGATTTGCAACTAAACAGAAACTACCACCACCACAGAGAGAAACCACCAACCAATAAAAGGAAAACCACCCTTATAGAAAAGAAAACCACCTATGACCACAATACAAACATTCACAGGAAAATGAAGATCAGAAGTTGCTATTATCCAGCAACGCAGAAACTTGCTGGAAACTAAAGTGAAAGTTGAGAGCAAATCAATATGTTGCCCTGCTCCATCCTAAGATAAAATACAATAACTCTTGGGAAATACACAGCATGTAATACTCGAATAATGAGTGCATATAAACTTACCAAGAACAGGCACAAGCAATAATACAGGCTGGTAAGGCTTAAGAAGTTTAACTGGGTTGCTGATTGGTCAAAGAATATCCTGTGACCAGAGTTCTGTGCAAATTAATAGCTCCACTAACTACATACACGAAGATGCAAGTGTTCTCCTGTAGTGCTTGACATTAAGAACTGCACTGAAGTGTAAACGATTGTAAATAGGCACATGTGGCAATCCAGGTGCAGAGTACCTTACCCACTGAAGACATTCACTCCGTTATGGCTTCTAGTCACACTGCAAGGCGAACGTTGAGTACCACCAAAGAGCTGCAGCTATCAGCCTAACTCATCTGGGAACACCACTGATCTGGACATACCTTCTGCAGCTGCGTGTGTTTGGTAAAATGGGATTGTATTTGCACAGGCAGCCTGCAACAGAAGAAACCTGAAAGCCCCAGTGGTTCTTGCTGCTGAAAAAACCACAGCAATAAAAGCTGCATGTTGACAAGAAACCCACGTCCCTCAGACAGCAATACATCCATCCTAGCCTTCCACAGATGGGGGCAGAAAGCAAACAAGAAGGAACACATCTCCAAAAGTGCGCAGCATGGGGAGAGAAAATGCACATTCACCAGCCACAAACAAGTGAAGCTTTGCAGCCAGGCTTTTGCCTGCCCCTACCTCAGCTCATCCAACTCCTCCTCCTCAAGGTGAGCCAGCATTATGAAAAGCCAATGGAACAAACTGCAAGGACTAACAGCAACAGCTTGACAGTCGAGCTGCTATTCAGGACATAATGCACTGAAGTTCACCCACTCTCTCAACACTATTCAAAGACAAAGCACAGAGATAAGCCCTTCTTTCACCCTCCCGTGCTGTATCAGGAGACTGCTGGAGGAGAAGAGGATGTCTGGTGTGACTCCAGCACACCAGAGTTTGATGCAATTGATGCAAAGCACTCAGAGGCAGGCTGGTTTTGACTTGGTCTCCATCGCAAAGGAAATCCGAACTCATCCCCCTAGAGGAAACCAAGGAGAAGCTTTTCTCAAGGCTTTCCTGCTATAGTAAGAATTCTACTTGCAAATTAAATGTTCTCCTCTTTTGTGCCAGTATGGAAAATCACAAATAAAGCAAAACAGCCAATCCCAGCTTCAGAAACCACACAGCTTTAAAGATCAGAAAAGGGCAGGAAAAGCAATCCACAACAGCCATATGCTGTCAGTTACCAACAGCAAGGGCATAACCAGCAGGTGCTGGAAGCACAGACAGCAACTCCTACAGAAACAGCATTCCAGCAGTCTATCAGCTAGTAGCAGGTTTTGGACCTCCTTAGAAGGATTCTGATTGTATCTAAGGAGCATGTAACCCTTGCTCACTCTTCCACATTCCATATCTGGCAACGAGGAAGCAGCAGACTGTTTGCAAGTACACCACTGCATGCAATCCTAGCAAAGGATACTGGTTTTTAGGTGCTCACCAGTGCTGTCTCTGTGTGAGCATCCCCAGTTCAGATATAAAGCAGAGCCAGAAGATGGGAAAGGTCAGCATTCTTGGCGATAACTAAAGCCTTGTTCTGATCAGTTCTGTTCCTGGGTCAAGGCACTCTTTCCCACACTCCACACGCCAGCCCATCCTCTCCTGTGGTTCCACACACCTTGCTCTAAGCCAAAGGACTCAGATCTCTAGCTCATTTGGGAACAAAACAGGCACCACATTAAGGCTCTTACTACTATGTAAAAAAATACATATCCCTGAGATTTAAAATTGCCAACTGCCAACAGAAGATCTGCATAGTTGCAAAGTATAAGGAGAAGTAAAGTATAAGGAGAAGCACTAAAGACACCTTTTAGAACCAAGTGCTCTGCAAGAAAATGTTCTTGGCAAGCCTTCTCTCATGACTACCCAGTACGTCTGTTGAAAACACACCAGCAAGCTTTTCTCTTCTGAAGATCTTAAGAGCTTTTGAAATGCGAGGGAATGTAATGGGATTTATTCCCATATTGAGCAATTGTAACATATTTAGAGAGAATGCTTGTGGTTTAGGCACGGAACATAAAGCAGAGGCAGACGTGGTTATACGCAAACAGCCCCATCTCGATTTTTTTACTTAAAGATGAGAGGAAATTAAAGGCCACTTTTTACATCTTACACTGATGTTTGTCCCTGACTCTACTACCTGTAGGAAAGTCAGTAGATAGAAGTCTTTTTTTCTGATTTCTTTTTCAAGTTACATGATGTCACTGTGGGAAGGAAACCAAACAGCCTGAAACACACGTAAAGGCACCACCTGGGACACAGCTGAAGAGCTCTTCCAAATGCCTATTTACAAATGTCACATCCATGAGATTATCTCCACAGGTATGAATCAAGTCAAACAAAGAGCTAGAATACACATTCAGTAGAAAAACAAAACTAAACTTAAAAAAAAAGACCAATTACACAACTGTACATTCCTCTAAGTCCAAGCTAGTACTGTGTGCTAAATGTGCTTTGTTTTCCTGTGCCACTGGCAAAGGCAACCAGATTCTAATGAAACAACAGCAATTCCATTCAAACCCAACTCCCACAATACTTGTAAGTGCCATGGAAAATAATCCTACCTCAATAAATACTGAACTAAAAGGAACAGATGATAAAAAGATGTTTCACTTCCTCACGTTTTACTATGGAGAGGAATTCCCCTGAACTTTCAGTTAACAGAATTTTGTGAAACAATGGCATTTTTTTAATGCTGGACTAAGGAATGGAGGTCTTTTAACAATATATCAAGACCAAAGCTAAGAAAATCAGTATGAATGATACTGAGTATTAAATCAGCTTATCATTGTAAGCTGCTTAGTTTGAGGCACTGTTTGTACTCGTACCATCCTATCTCCTTCTCCTTTAATAAGAAAGGCCATATTGTAAAGAAAAACTAAAGCTTTCACCAGATTTACCTCCACCTTTCTCCCCTAAATCAAGTAGATTCTCATGAGCTGATTTGTAAGCACTTCAATGTAGCACAGTAAAGAAAAGCTGAGACAAAAACGCAATGCAAACTAAGTGCTTTCATAGTCTATGTATGCATCTTTGAACTACTGCGAAACAGAAGGGTGCTTGTTTATTGCTGGACTGCTGAAGGCACTTTAGGGTCAGAAAATATGATTGTCTTCACAAGAAGCTTTCCTGGCTCCTATACTCACTTGATCACGTTGCATAGCTTTGTGTCTTAAAAGTCATCCTTCATAGCTGACTTGAAGATTGTCTCTTTCTTTCTTTTTTTGATTGTGGGGAAAAAAACCCAAACACAAAACACCAAGAACTCTCACCTGCAAAAATGACTTGTAATCAGGGACAGCACATTGTATCACTCTGAAAGACAAGTTCACAGCCAAAAAAAATCCTTCTGATATACTGTAATTTGCAAAGTGATGGTTCTTAACTTCTCTGAAATCAGTGGTGTTTTGCAAACATTGCAGCCTGTTGTGACACATTCTGGAGGCAGTGTGTCGTACAAAATGCACAACTGAAGTTAGCGTGCTTTAAGGGAACTGAAGAGAGACCGGAAGAATGATGTGATTTAAAAGCTGTGGGATGTGATTTAAAAGTCAGCCAATGGATTCGAGTTTTCTTGTTCAACACATCTTTCTGACTTCTAAGCCTGAACAGGTGAGAGAACTGCACCACAAAGATCAAGAATCAATGATTTACGTGAGTCTTCTCTGTCCAGTCTTCTTGAGTGAGATTTTTTAAATTATTCTGAAAGTCAAAAGTAAAGTTCTCACCGGTCGCTTGAGCGAAAGGGTTACTAAAGAAAAGGTTTACATCCAGCGGCGCCGCGGTTTCAGAGTCCCAGGAGTCTGTATCTGTACTGCTGGAGTCTTCCGTGGTGGTAGGAGGGTAACTCAGCTGCTCCAGCTGGTCAATGATGTCAGTGAACTGAAAGGCTGAGCTGGACTCGGAGCGCACTGAGTAGGCTGGGAAGTTCACCATGGAGCTCGCCTCTGAGTGGTTAGCAGAGCTGTAGGTGTGCAGGGAGGACGTACCATTGAGAGGCAAGTTGTTGAGGGAGCTGCTCTCAGATCGGTTGTTGATGAGCGAACTTGTTTCAGAAGGGCTCAGGAGGCTCTGAATTCGGCTTGCTTGTGCCTTAACCTCAAACAGCTCCGAGGTGTTGGATGGTCTCTCGTTGCCATTGAAGTCACTCCCTTCTTCAAATTCAAACTCGTCTTCCATATTCATATCTACTGCTTCTGTTGAGTACCTGTCAGGGCTCAACTCAGGAGAGACTGCATTTTGTTGAAGGGCATCCTTCGTTAAGCCTGAAGACTCTGACGCATGCTTGGAAAAATCAGAGCCCTTTAAATCTAAACCACTGTACACATAAGAAAATGCCTCAGAGCCCCCTGCAAAAAAGGATATCTCTGCAGGGTCATCATCGATAAACTCTTCTGACACCTGTAACTGTGAATTTGTCAGTGTGAACAGAGGGGCACCCCTACTGCAGTGCTGATGCTCTTTTTCAGCAACAAAAACACCTGTGGTAAAGTCATCCTCATCATTGTCATTTTTACAAAGAGCAGCCCTATTCTCCTTGTTACTCTTCTCTACATCTAAATCTAAAGCACAACCACTCTCAACAACAGGACAAGCAGGGTTGCAGTTTCCTGCAACACTACCAAACCCAACACCTTGGAATGACTGGAAGATGGGAGATCCAGGCTGCTGCACCAGTTTCCTCCCCGTTTCTTCTGCGGGCATTGGGGTGTTTTTGTCTGGAATCCTTGTGTACGGCGCTCGGGGGTCCAAGGAGGAAGGGCTGCTTTCTGCAAAGATGGGCAGGACGGTAGGAGCAGCTGAGGAATGAACGGAGTGGAAGGGGACAGTCGCTGAGGCAGGAGACCCCGGGGTCCTCAAGCCCTCGGGGAACGCAGCACTCTGAGGGAAAGAAAATAAAGACACAAAGGGTGGCAGGATGACCTCTTCCACAAAAAGCAGTTAGATATGTCAGCGCAGTTTGATCCTCTGAAATAGTAACACACTAGGAGCTATCACATCTTCTCAGCCTGAACTCTGAACAGGAAATTACCTGCCGTAGACTCCATTAGCTACAATTATCAAAGTTGTTACTCCTTGCAAAAAAAAAAAAAACCCACAAACTATGCAGCAGGAACAAAGACCAGACTGCGAAGCTGACCCCAGACAAACAGTTCATTGTACCATACTCCTAGGCAGTCATCTTGGAAAGCTGGCTGTCAGCTTCAGAGTGGACTACGTGGAGTCACACTGAACTAACCTGCTTTGGCACATCTGTGTTCGAAGCGTGAGTGGACACTCTGACTTTGCTGTGCCTCCTGCAGAAGAGAGAGCATCCTGTGAGTATCCAAGACAAAAGCCAGCCTTCTCCCTTCCCTGTTTAGCTATTTTCATTCTAAGAGACAATAAAAAGTCTCAAGATGCATTTTATTATCATCTTTGAACAACTAATTCAATTGTCTAGGTTGGATCACCAGGTTCATCCATTAACCTAACACAAGTTATGCTGTCATACAGAAAAGGTGCTCACCTGTACCCCAAGACACTAAAAATATTCATGGATAGCAGATTACAGAAAGCTTTCTGAAATTCCTATTAAAATCCTGCAAACTTTCGGACTATGAAGAGTTTCTCACATATTCATAGGTTTCACACAAGTTCAAGTGACACCATTTAATAACTAAAGTGCACATTCTTTATATGTTTAGAAACAAATATTTAAGGTCAGAGTTTCAGGCTTGCAGATCTTGAATTCAATCGTGCTGTATCACAGGCTAATTGGGTAATTTTTGGCAGAGTATTTTCCATGCTTCATTTCCTGTCTGTACAATAGCATACAGAAAGACAAAATGCTAAGTGCATTAATAAATGAATGTTATTTAAAATTACATCGCCATGCATCACATCCTACATCAGATGTCAGCAAACATCAGTGGTATTCAGGATTTAGTTTGTATTCAGACCATGACTTCTACACAAGAGGAACGACCTAACTACTGCCCATAGCTGTATGATGTCCTGAAATTACGAACATAATTGAAATCATGTTCACAAACTGGGAACTAAGTCAACACTCTTGGATTTTAACTTGGATTTGGTGCCTCAGTTTTCTTCAATATCCTTTTATCAAGTCACTGTAGCTCTTAATACTACTGAGTAGTGACAACAAAGCAACGAGGACTACACATGTGCAGCTCAACACTGCCACGGAAGGAGACTGCTATCCCTGTGGCACTGCTCCCAACCTTATTTTTGGACTGTTGAGACTCTAGCAGTTACCATATGGTAAAACAACATGCAAGCCTCTGTCACTGTTAGCAAGCTGAACCATCTCACCTTGTGATTACATAAGCAGGACAAAGGAGACGGGTGTGCAATAGGCATGTGTCACCAGGTTGTGAAAGTAAAACCTTGCAATGCATTAGAAGAAACCATCTTCAAGAAGAATGGATGAGAACAGGGCTCTTGGTTACCACCACCCCTTGTACAAAACGAGGATCACAGTGACATACGTAAATGTCCCACTAACTTTGATGCACCTCCAAAGTACACTGAACTTCTGGATGGCCAAGCTGCATGCTGTGTCCACTGATATCAAAATGCAATACTGAAACTTTCATGAGCGTCTTTACATCATCATGAAACCATGTTAGAAAGAAAATAATTAGTTCAGCTACTTTAAATGCAAAGTAGACCTTAATAACCCAAAAGACAGCCAATGAAAATGCCTCCAAGAGTCTTTTAAAAACAGTTCTAATTTAGGAAGTAAGAATGCTGTGAAAATCTCAACCAAATTTCACCTGACAAAATCCTTTGTGTTTACCTTTCATATGGAGTTTTCTTCATCCCACTGTCTTTAATATAATCCACTAGCTGCTTCTGTGTTCGTCCACTGTGAATCCACAAAAGTACAAAAGTTACCAAAAGCAGTAGATAAGAATTACAAATGGAGTTACTTGAGAATGTTTTTCCCTTTTGAGTTCGTCTCCTCAGATGTAAGCAATTCAGCTTTAATAAGTGTTTGATGCTCCTCCATACCTGTATCTGAATGACGACCCCCTGGTGAAGAAGACTGCTTTAGCCTTTGGCTTTGGCTGATCAAAGAGCCTAAAAAACGTATGGTATTCAACACAGATCTTCCAGAAGTTTTTACATTCATCCCTACTTCCCAAAAGAAACTCCAGTGTATCTTGGTATGGGCCCTGGGAACAAAACACAAGAGCTAAGTAGAACATAAGATGGCAGTGGAAGAGAAAAGGAAAGGACAGATCTCAGCAAAAAGGCTCAAAAGGCAGTGAGGTGCTGAGTCATTTCTCACATACATGAAAGCTATGAATATCATTTTGCATGCAGTTTAAATCACTCGATTACTTTACAACCGTTTCTTACATAGAAAATGTAAGAACGCTTGAAACACACTTGACTAAAACTGTACCAACATGCTGGATATATTCCACATTAACAAAAAGTGAGCATTATTAAAATTCAGAAATAAAAATATTTAAGTGAAATGGCAGTGATTCTAAAAACACTTTTTGTGTAGAAGTTCTGATGCTTTTTCCATTTCCTGTGACTTAGAACAGGCTGGACAACGGTGTGTGTGCCACAGCACAGCTACCACCTTGCATTTCTGAGGGTCTCATTTTGAGACACACGACTACAGTGATGTCAGTGTGCCCTGCTTCAGGTTTCTGACATACACAACACTGCATTATGTCCAACTTTGCTTTTCCATTCTAATCTAGCTTTATGCTGAACACAATGCAGTCATTAAGTGTGGAAACAACAAAGAGAGTGACAATAAATTCGATATTTGCAGTCAAAAATACGTGTTGTAAATCAACCAAGCATGAAAAAAACCTTCTGCTATAAGGCCATATTAGAAAGATAAGGCTGTAGTAAGAATAATCACACAGTTCTTAAACTAAGCTCCAGCAATGTAATCTCAGCCATTTAATGCTTCCTGAAATGCATCAGATTACTTTATGATGGAACCAGGGACCACAGTTTTCATTTAAGCAGCACACATTCAACAAGTTCCTGGGTAAAACTGCCATATAAAGCAATCAGCTTCTGCATTAGCAGTGTACTGCAATGTTCTCTTAAGGAGCTACAGCCAAAAGCACGCCCTGCTGTGCCTTTATCTGAACAACAAAGATTTACTATTTCAATGCTTCAGTTATCTTAGCTCGTATCTCAGACTGCGGTGGATCAGAGAGCTGAGATAACTCTTCAGATCCATTTATTTCCAAGAGAAATAGGAAATGCAACTTTTTTACAGTAAAAGTAAAGTTAGTCTGAAACACCAGATTCTTCATTTCCTTTCCTGTAACGTTCACACATGCCCATGCCTTTGTCAGACAAATGAAGCTGAAATCTACGGTGACAGGCATGGGGTGAAAAAGATTTTTACTTGAACAGTGAAAATAAGCCTATTTCTCTGACAGTGTCTTATAAAGTTACAAACTCAAGAATTTTTCGTGATAAAAGTGTGCATATAAGTATGTACATACAAGTTATATGTAATTTTTTCAACACTGGCAAGGTAGTTACTGTGGCAAAACTTACACAGACCTCTGGGTGGAGTTTAATAAGGAATCTTTTCCTCTTGAAGCTTAGCTTACGGACCTTGGACCAGTTAAAGGTATTGATTTTCGTATTACCCTGAATTAAAATGATAAAAAGTTTGCAGAAGTTTCAGAAGAACAATAAAGCCAATTCTTTTGCAGGCATGCAGATACATGAATGTGCACCCAAAGCATTCTGCTCACATTCTGGTAACAATATTACCTTAGACAATTATATCTATTAACACAAGGACCAACTACAAGTTGTATGATGTCTGCATGTCTCTGAGCAGATAGCAGAAAAATGAAGGGAAACCTGAGAACTGGGATGCAAAAATCATTTTCTCTATACTTCTATATGTGAAGATCAATGCCATCCTAGCAAAAATACATTATAACATTAAAGCAAGGGAAAATGAACACAAACACCAAGACTACAGAACTGTTCTAGGGCTGTGTGGAATAGACTGATCATTGTTCTTGAATATGTATGTAAGCAACTTTCAAATAGATGACATCAAACACTTTAATTTGGTGTCACTGTCAGTTCTGTGATTTTAATGCTCTTCCATCTCCAAGGGCAAACTGCACTGCTCAGTGATTTGTGGGCCTTAATGATACTCTACTGACCACAAAATACGTGCTAGATTTTTACCATCAGACACGCTTGACATTAAAATAATTCTTACTCCCAAGACAAACTAATGGAAAAACAGACAGACACACATGGCAGGCTTTGCCCACCTTACCTGGAATACTAGCACACCCATGTGTGAAACAGCCAGATTAATTTTTGTGCCCTCACGATCAGATGCGAGGTGAAACCTGATGCCATACATCTCCAGTTTCCGAGCAATTTCAAGCACTTGAAAGTCTGATTCGGCAGGAGTTTGGCCCCTGTAATAAGGAAGAAAAAGAAACTTTTAAGATCAGTTGAATTCTACAATGCTGCTCACGTGGCTAAAATGCTCCACCTGTAACTCGGGCACCAAAAACAAATTTTCTATCTAATTAAGTTTGGCTGGTTCACTTCAAGTTAAGTATCATACTGAGACTTCTGTGTAACAGGAGAAACATTCAATAGCAGACGACCAGCCTAAAATGCATCCCAGAGACAGAGGCACTGACACAAACATTAACTCCTCCAGCTTCAGCTTTTCCAACCTAGGAACAATACAGTTCAACAAACCAACATTTAATCTGCAGTGTCCTTTACTCTGCTTCTCAGTATACACGTTAATATTAACCCGACACAAAGGGAGAGCTGAAAGACTTCTGTAAGCAGCACGATGGAAACAAAGCAAACACTGCCAGAGCTCCAGGTCGGGTCTCAGGACTGCCCAGCTATTACACCAGCATGACTGGGAGCGAGGCTTTCCCCTGACTTTGGCTCTTTGGTTTTCTCCTTGCCAAAGAACCAGAAGAAGGATTTTAAACATTATTCTTGAAGCATCAGTGCTGTTGAAATAACGTTGAAACCATGAGAGGGGTGTGCCCAAATGGAGCATCTCCTGCTTGAGTGTGCACAAGGTCCAAGCAAGCAGTGCTGAGACACCACTCACATATGTGGTGTTGGTGTCTCCCCAGGTTGAACAGCCAACACTTCACTTCCCTGAAGCAAAGGCCTGTACCTTCTTCCCTCCCTGTTTTTCACCACGAGGGGGAGAGTTCAGTGGATTAATGCTGCCTTTTCCTGCTTGCTGAGGCAGGAGCCAGTGGGAATCTGAATCCTCCTCCAGCACCAGCAGCACAGACACGTGGGCAGCTGCCAGGACACCGCCAGCCTACAGGCACCTCTCTGCTGAAAGCCACAAGAAATAAGTGCCACCTTGCTTCCAAGCAAGAGCTGTGTGAGCCATGGGCAGTGCTGCAGCACTGGAAGAGTTCCTAGTGCCTGCCACTCAGCCAGGACAGGTGTGATGGGACACGGGAGAGAAAAGCACTCTGTTTAGGGCCAAAGAGCACTGAAGCCAGCTGAGATTTCTGCACACACACACACAGATGTCAGAAGCCCTGTTTCCAAGGTCCTGCTTTCCTTCCATAAACGTGCCCCAGCTGACTCAAGCAGAGGAGAAGCTGTTTATCACAGGATCTATTTTGGTGTGCGATGCAGTGCCAGCACCAACAGCACTGCATCAGTTCTCCTGCCTTCCCTTTCTGGGCATTCTCCCCCTGCCTATCTCCAGCCATGTTTTAACTTAAACAACTTTCGATTCTACATGCATTTCCCTTAAATACAAATGGAGAGCACTTCAGTGAGCAGCTACTACATTTAAACTTAATATAAAGAGAATGAGGAATTTCTATTTTTTTTCCCAACTGGAGAAAGCAAGAATTACATGAAGTTCCTGACTTTGCAAATTCCAGCCTTATTGCAACGTCAGTATAATGGGGCCGTGTAAGTGTAAAGCAATTGTAAAGAACTGTGAAGCACAGAGGGAACAAAACTCTCATCTCAGATGGAAAAAGGAATGCCAGCCAAGCTGCATGAGGAGTACTGGAGCTGCACCTCCAGCAGCGTTGCCACCACAGATGTTACTTCTGTCTGGGAGCTCAAACTGCTAAAGCAGATTTCCCTTTCCCTAAAACGAGCAATGCTGGAATAAGCATTTTTATCACAGCTTTAAGCATCACTAGCATTTCTTCCACAGATTCCTTGACCGTGTCAAAATAGTTGAAGTACCATGGTTTCTGTTTATTAAACACATACAAAAAAAGTTCAGATCATAAATATTAATTTTGGCCACAGCTCCTTGAGTTGCACTCTAAGAGCACTGTGTGTAACTTCCACCCCCACTAATTCCTGGTATAATTCTTCTCAATAGAGCTGCATTAAGAATGAATGCGGTGCTTTGTCTTTAGAGAGGATGCTAAGGTTGCTGGAGGTTGGGAACTGCTGCTGGAGGGGAATGCAAACAAAAATTAGGACAAAATAGCAAGCAGAAAATGTGAAAGCATTTTATTACAAATTCCTGATGAACAGCGCAGTGTAACTGATGCAGAACCAGCAGCATTCTGTGTTCTGACCCACCAGACACCACCAGAAGCCCAGTGCAGCTCAGCAACAATAAGGAAATTTTTTAAGAATGTCCTCATAGACAAAACCTGCTCACACCTACCAAAGAAGGAAGAGGCTGCAGCAGGGAAAGCCAGGAGCGATGCCAAGCAGCTCACACTGCACAACAAACAATTACAAATGAGATGCAGTTTCAGAGTAATTACCCTCAGATGTTTGCTGGAGACTAAGCTGCACAGACCAGCCCGAAAACAATCTGGTCTAATTTTGTTCATCCATTAAGCAGATAAATCTACTTACTCTTCCCCAGGTCAATGGACAACAGGCTCTCTTTCGCAAGTGTTTTCCTGCAAAATCTGCTGTCAGTGCAATTTGTTTTAAGGTAAAGGCTGCTTACATGCCTTCATTTACACAGACATTTGTGGAGTGTTACAATATTCACATGGCAACTGGGGCAACGGCTTCAAATCACGCGCTGCTAAAAGCTCTGCAGTGAGCACAGCTTTTAAAAGCAGTAAGGCAGCATTTTAAAGCACAGGCAGTCAAGATGCTGTATTTTTACAAATTGTTAGACTACGCAGCAATCTAAAAATACAGTTTTTTATCTTGTTTACAAACATAATATGAAGCATCCTGTTTTCAAAATAATTTTAATCCTGGGCAACTAGCCTAACAAGTTGTGAAAGCACCTGAGGGATAACAGTAAATATATATAAATGCAACAGATCTTCAGTTCCTTTCCTGATATACACAAATATATAAACACACAAAAAAACCACCACTCATTTGAAGGCACACAAATCATGTTCAACAAATCCATCAAGCAAAACAGAGTCAAAGCTCTCCTTCAGGCATCCACGGTAACGTTTAATTCCAATCTACAGCCCCTCACAGCAAGTATTCCACTTGTCTTACTTGCAGGAAGGCAGAAAGCATCACATTCAGAGTGTTTGGGCACTCAGATGTAACTGGACAACAGCAGCTTCAAAATACAAACCAACCACAGAAGCAAACAGCTCTAGTTAACACAGGCTCTCACTGAAGCAAATAACCAACCTGCTGTTCTAAAAATACAACTCCTCTTATTTACTGTTCCTGCATTTGCAAAGTTAAATATAAAAGCTGTTTTTCTATATTTGTGAGTATAAATATTTGTAAAAGGAAGAAAACAGGCATGTTTAATAGAAAATAAGCTTTCCTCATCCTTCTGAATACAACAGTCAATGGCTTTGCTCTTGTTCTGATACAGAAGGGATGCACAGATTCTGCTTTCCCCATCTTCTACCAGCTCTAATAGCTCAGATGAAGCTCCACACCACCCCAGCACAGCCTTCTAACACGAAGAGACACCTGAGATAAACACACCCGAGGGCCACGTGTGCTCCTGCCCAGCAACTCACGTGCAGCGCCACAAGGAATCCTGCTGCCACCCAGCTGAGAAAGGCAAACCGATGTGCCCTGCTTGGTGCTGGGCAGAAAAGAGACAGCACACTGCTACACCAGTGAGCGTGGTTACAGCAAAGCGAGGGCTGCAGAGCACGGGGTCAGAAAGAGAATGGATGATGCAGCAGTGAGCTGGAGAGGAGCCATCCCCTCAGCAATGGGTTCTCCTTTTGGAGGCTGCGCTGTCAGCTGAAGGAAAGAGCAGTCTGTTAAAGATAGGGAGGAGGGTTAGGAGGTGAAGGGAAGGGAACAGAAGAAGAAAACCTAAAAATAAAGCTATGAAGCAAAAGTATGGTAAGAGAGAAGAGAAATAATTTGCTCGTTTAGCAGCACTCTGCGTCGGAAGGAAGGAGACAGGGTCCGTGCTTCCACTTGCTCCTTGTAATAGGAACGTGGAGAAAAGTGTGCAAACACTGAGAAAATGCAGGACCTTCACCACTCTTACTAAAAATGGGAAAGGGTGCCCAGAACTCACTGGGTAAGGACAGAGAGAAGAGACGTGTAAGGAAGTCCCAGCTATTTTTAGGGTTGCAGCGCTTCCAAAGTTACATCTATGTAACAGAAATTTTCCAAAGGAGCAAGGAGATGTTAAACATCTTCACTCCACACAAGTAGCACTGACAATTGCTTTAAATGAGATTTGTAACCATATTGTTGAAATAGCTACGTTAGATGCAATTATCATTAAACTAATACAAAGTAAACCTATGAAGCACGGAATCTTTTCCCATTAACTTTCTTCTGACTTCCTTCTTCTAGGCAGAAATATGAAGTTCCTTAGTGCATGGGATTATTAAAAGGAGCCTTCTGAAAAAATAAAAGCTCAAGGTTAATAGAGCTACGAGTGCCTGGCTCTGTATTCAAAGCAGTCTCATATTTGTGGTGCACAGCTCCTCGGGCTCTAATCAATTTTTTATCATTTCAAAAACAGATGAACCGTAGAAGCATTTATTGCATCAGTTCTGACAAAAGTTACTTCTCTCCTTCTAACTCCCAACTTTCTTCTTTACCCTAAAATGAGTACAATGTAATTTATTTCTACTTATGCAAAAGCAAGACCTATGGATCTGATGACACACTGAACACAAACTTTGCAAACCTGAAATTCTGGAGAATGATTTTGCTTCAAGCCATCATTACAAGCTCACGATAGGCTTCTCTGCTGCATTATTAAAAGCACACTGGAATATCATGTGAGAAAAATTATTGCTCAACAACTTTGTCCTCTTCTGTTTCTCTCGCTCTCTCAATTACCCAGCTAGAATTAATATACATTCAACTGGTATTACAAAAAACATCCATTATTGTCACCTGTCCTCTTACAAGTGCCTGCTGCACTACTACAGTCCAGTGCATTTGGGGAAGTGCAGACATTTAAACAAGGTTCTCATTGTGTTTTCCTTTTGCCACCAGTGCTAAATTCAAGCCACCCTTATATACAGAAAGTCAGCACACACAAACCTGCAGACTGCCTGCAGACAAACTGTCTTCTTCTCAGAGTTTAAATAGCTGCACTGCTATATTCACAGGTAAAACGTACCTTAAGCTGTGTTAAAGCTCCTAATTAAAAAGTCTCAATAGCAATTACTGATAAACTCAATCTTTCTCATCAGAAAGCGTGCAGTGAACACAACCTGCCATCCACCATGCCATCAAACAGTGCACTCACCCTCATGGAGCCAGCCTGCCTGCTCCCCAGCCCCAGGTCCCATCAGTGGGGCGCCATCACCCTCACTTACACGTGCTTCCTGTGGAACTCCAGGATCTTCCCTTGGATCCTTTCCTGGTTTGGCAAATATCGGTTCGCTTTAAGGTGTTCTCGATCCTCCGATTCATCAAAATCCCCTATTTCAGCTATTACAGAAAAAAGAAGTGTTAGAATAAAAAGAAGCAGTGGAACAGGAACAACAACAGAAAATGCTGGGTCAGGAACTGGGGGTGGGGGGCTAAGGATCTGGACTGCATTGTCCTTTGATTGTTTGAACTGTGTACATTATGCTTTATACCCAAATTTGCTTCAGAAAACATTCACATTTACCCCAGGCAGATTCCCTGGGGGTTACAGCAGCACAAATCCACACCTTTCAGAGATGGTGCTGCAGTATTAAGAAGAGATTTACAGATGAAGTGTGAATCAAATGTACAGAACAGCTTCTACTTGATAAAACTCGAGACCAGAAGTCCTTGGTTTGGAAGAGAAAAGCATAATGCACACAGAACCTACAGCAGATGTACATAAAGTTACAAGTAGAATGAAAAAAATATTACAAAACCCATTTTTTCCTTTCCTATGCAAGCCAAAAAATTAAGCTGTGAAGCTCATTTTCGTGAAAGAATGCCAAAAATAGAAGCCAACTGAAAAAATAATTTGACAAATACAAGGAAATAAAGTTCAAGGGCGACTAAATGAAGAGTGAAGGAATCAATCCAACTCAGAACGGCCACTGCAAAGATTATTGGGTGGGTGCACTGACAGAAGTGTCACCATATGCTTGCTCTGTTTCTCATGTCTTCCCCACAGCATCTGCTACTAACTACTGTCAGAGAAAGGAGAGTGGACTAAACAAACTAATCATCTCATCCAAGACAGATGTTCTTCAACAGAGCACAGCAATATCCTGTTTAAAATCGAGCCAGCATACAAAACAACATGAGAAAAACTGAAAGGCACTTTTGTAGAATAATTTGCTCTTAAGAAGAATCATTTTTTCTCTACTTCTACTTTCCTAGTACAGTAAAAGCAGGACAGGTAAGGGCAGACACTGAGATTTGCTCAGCAGCTCCACACTGCCCTGGAACTGTTCCCAAAACTTACGCAAAGTTGTGACAAATTGTTAGCAAATTTTAATTGTGCAACTCCCTGGCTGCACACACAAGATAGAGCTCATTCTGTGTAAGGTAACTGTAACTAATATTATGACAGTTACAGTAATCTCATTAGAGGCAGAGACCTAACAACTATTGAGTATTGCACATGCGAAGAGGCGCCATTTCAAGGCTTTTGCTTCACATAAGCAAGGAGGCACAAACTCCTATTTCTGCAGCTCACATCATAGGTTTGGCTGCTGCTTGAGAGGACAGGCTAAGCTGAACCCGTCTGGTTGTGAAACCAGTCTCCCAACCCGCTTGACTTAAAGGCCACATTTTGAGCTCTTTAGCTGCTTACTGGCTGAGTAAGCAGAAGCATGGAGAGCTCCAAATCAATCGCTTCCAATTTCCATTTCCACTGCCTCCAAGAAGGGAAGCTGCTGACAACCCACTCGTTAAACTCGTTCTCACACATTTCTAGTTTTATTTCCCAAACTCCAGCCCAGTCTCTATCGCCTTCCAACCACGGGCAAACTTAGAAACTAACATAAAGAAGCACCGAGGCTGGCTGAGAGCTGAGGAGTGCAGGTGACCCAGTTTGCAGAGCCAGAGCAAGAAGGCAACACACAAGTGTTTAGGTTTTTCATGATCTTCACAAAGCCAAAGTTATCTTATACATAAATACCAGCTGCTCTCCAGAACATTGGGAACCTAGCTAGCCCTGATCATAATCCCACTGGTCAAACACATTTACTACTCTGTACTGGAACGAAACACTGCAAGGCAAAATGCTTCTGGCTACCAGAGTGCATGCAAAAAACTCCTGCATGCTGTCTAATGCAATGGCAACACCACCAGGTCACCACAGAGGCAATACTAACATTGCAGGAGATGAGAGACGAGAAGAGCTGCCGTGTTGTCACTGCAGGTTAGTCGCTCCTCTGCCAGGTCTCTTTTGATTTGCAAAGCAAACAGATACCTGAAAAGTGAGAGTAAGAAGTACTATCTTAACAGGCTGTGAGAACTTAAAAACAACTGAACAGTATTTTACAGCAGCAACATCCCCTAATTCTTCCTCTTTCCAAAACCAACACAAAACAGAAGACTTGCAGCCAAATAAAACTAAGCACACAAGTGATCCAGTTGCACAGTACAATTCATTGGTGTAAATGAACACGGAGAAATGAAGAAGCAGATGGGAAACCACACTCTTCAACGAGTTTGAGCTGTGAAGTAACAGCAGCTGTATTTTTTAGATGGAAAGACACTTGAGGAAGACTTCAAGTGATTTTATCTACTGCAATCGAGATGAGGGAGCATTACTGCTGCTAGCATCTCATTAGGGAACATCATTTCTGCTAACGCTTATTTAATTCACTCAGTGGTTCTTCCAGGATTTTCCAGGACTATGATGTTTGCAGTCCACAAAAACAGCAAGAAATTAAATTTACTTTTTTTACGCACAATTCTCCAAAGTATTTTCCAGTACAGCAGCTAAAGGAATATTATTAGTGCCTGCAGAAAGTACAAAAGAAGAGAAACATGGCAAAACTGAAAGCGCAGCGATAAGGACTGACTTCATAACCTAAGCCAATATTAATATGTTTTTAGGAATACAACATTGGAAAGGATGTGCTTTCCTTTTCACTTAGAAGAAGGCACAGTAAACAGGCAACAGTAAATGTGTGATATCTCATTATTACAAACATCTGAACTGGTGATAACCATGAACAGTAAAGCATGTTTGCATGTTCTAGAATACTTAGTGAGGATTTAAATGGTAAACCATCCACTAAAATATGCCCTGATTATTTTATGCAGGTTCTGTTTATAAATACAGGTGTTTCCTCTACATGCTGCCTCTTTCAACCCCGTGATGGATGGCAAGCCCTTACCTGCACCATTTTCTGGTCTGAAAAATATTTTTTCCAATAGCATTAATCTACCAACACGTCTTCTTAAAATGTGATACGACCCAAAAGTGCTGTTTCAATATCTTCAGTGTAAGACTTGTTTGGAAATAGATACAGCACCCTCCTGTTTCAGTGGGTAATGCAAACCAAGTTCTTCCAGAGGTACTTTACCTTGTATATTCCTCTTGCAGCTGGCCTGGGTCTGGAGGAAAGAACTTTACAGCTAGACGAAGCATTGTAGTCTTTGGTCCTATAAAAAAAAGTCATGTCACAAGAGCTCTTTGTAAGCACATGCACACTGTGCTTCCCAACATGCACAGAAATACAGCCCACCGGAGTCCAGCCAACCTTCAGCTCACTACAGTGGGTCTATGGGGTGTAGATGATCCATGTCAAACAGACACAGCAGGAAGGTTTCTTTTCAAACTCTACCTGTAATACTCCCATGGCACAGAATGTAGTGAAGTAACTTCATGCAACAGAAGAGCTATGAAGGAGCTACTTGACTTCACAGAAGAGCACTGCAGGCGAGCCCACAAGGCGTTCCCAGAACACAAGGATGGCACAGACACGCTGTGTGGACCCATCACCTCCTGTGGGACTGTCCTGACCCTTTAACCCCAAAGCACAGTCTCAGTACCTGATTTCTTATCCCCAAATGTCCAACTTACTCTTCCACAGATCCATCTTTTCCTTTGCTAGCAGAAGAACAAGAAATTTTGCTTCCTGCCAGGTGTTGTCTCCTTACTGGGAGAACTTTCAGACCATCAGAGTCGTGATGAAGAGCAGCTCTCAGCCTCAGAACTACCACTGCTCTGCTGAGCAGAAACACTAAACCACCAATCCCTCATTAGAATACGGTATCTTGAACAAACAGGCTGGAAATAAAACCTTATGATGATGCACAAGGTTTACATTTGGCAAAGACGTGCCTTATTTTCAGGATTTTATAATTCGTGAGATACATCAAACAAGGAAAGTAAACAGTTTTAGCAGACCATGCTGCAAGAAAAAAAATGGCTTTGATTTTCTGAAATTGCTCCTAAGCTTTGGAAAACCTCCACAAAGTTAAGGACAGGCAGACACATCCATCACACCCAGCAGCAGCAAAGTATTGCTGCAGGAGCAATTTTGACTGTCTTCTGCACCTGACCTATGTTAAAGAACAATAAACAAAGAACTACATATTTGCTTTTATAATACTTCTGCATCACAACTCCACTGTTCATTTCTATTCTTGCCTTTCCTCTAAAAATAATCCTCATTCTACACAGGAAAAGTTTTAGCACAGTGCAAGGAAACACTGGGCCATTCTGAACCAAGATGCAGAATTTACTCTAAGAAATCAAATCTGAAAACAAAGAAAAAAAAAACACACAAAAAAGTACCCTGGGGGCATGGTTAATACCAGCCCCATACAAACTGGCAGTCCTCAGAGATGGTACCCAAATTTTATCTATGTATTGCATGCCTACTAGGAAGTCAAATATCTGAACATACACTCGTGGTCAAAGGAAAACCCTGCTGCAACCAAATGCCATAGATGTGAAACCCATTCCTTGTATATTGCTTTTCTCAGCAAAAACAAACATGCACAACAATTAAAATTTAGAGCAACATATGGAAACACTCTTCTAATTTCAAACCTGCTCGTTGTCTGACTAGGGGCACAGTAACTGCAGCATTAAAAACGGGCTCCACAGAGATGTTTCTGCAACAAACAGACCTGCACAGACACACAACTGCTCCTGTTAGACCACAAACCACAGCTCTGGGCTACAAGTAAAGCTGACTATATTCCTTCTGAAGCTAATCAAAAACAAAATCCACATCATACAAAGCAAAGTTTTCTATATCCCAAAATAGGTCATCAGCTATGATGGATCTGAAAGGAAATTTTGATCATCTCGTGTTTTTAGTATTAGTTTTAGATCTGTGTCTAAGGTGTGTCTGAGATTCAGACCTCGGCTAGAAGCAGTGGACACACTACTGATGGAGCAGCAGTGGCACTGGATGGACCCAGAGGCACCTCAGCCTTTCTGTGACTCTGAAACTTCAGAACTGCCCTGACAGGGGCCCTGAAGCTGCAGCCAGTCACAGTGTTACCACCACCTCTGCTCTGCCAAGGAAGCAGCTCCCCAAGAATGAAAAGAGGGAACATCCATCCTGCTGAAACTTTCCAAAGGTCAACCAGGTCTGAACTTTGGCAAATCAGAACACTGGAGATGGCAAGTGTAGTTTCTGCAGCCCTTCTAAAAAGCAACCAGCTCTTGGAAAGGATCACAGTTGCAGGTGTTACCCCTCCTTGCTCACAATATTCCTTTCTCTTCCCATTTTAAGACAACACAATTCAGAAAAGCTCACAAACAGCAAATGTCATGTTTCACAAACTTCACACCAGCTGATCCAATCTATCCAGATATTTATCACAGAGAAAAAATCATACGCTCAGTAATTTTCCATTCCACCCACCACATGCTACATAATAAAAACAACAGGTTTGCATGCCCAAACAGGAGTCATTATCACCACCACCAAATACAATTTTCAGGGAAGCATAACCAGTAAATCAAGTAGTAATTATGAAAGCAGCCCACATAAAGTAAATGCAAATTAAGGAAAACTTCCTTTTTTAAAACTACTTACTCCGTACTTGTTTAATAACAGGTTTCATAGGTTCCAGCCAAATCTGAAATTGAAGGAAAAAAATGACAAACTGGCATTCATATTTGAATGCAATGTGAAAATACCAACAGTAAATTCAAACTAAGTAGTTTATGCATATGCATTTTTCCTTCTCTGTAGCAATTCCTTAATTTCTTTGTTTGTTTCTTCGTGTTGTTTATAAGTGCTTATCTAAATTTACATGTCATGTATCAATACAAAAACCCTCATCCATGCCTAAAGTTCACCTGGACAGAGAAGCAAGGGTCCCTTCAGAAAGAGCACAACATCAATGCTGAGGAGACCGCTGCCAAAACAGTGCCAAGATGACAGTGGAGAGAAACCAGAATACAGGGTTACAGAAGAGCAGAACGGATGGGAGGTCCATAATGATTTGTCAGGGAAATTAACCAAAGACTGAAACAACTGAGGATAAAATTACTGAAGTTACACACTTAACCTGACTTCTTAAGTGCTCTACAAACTACACTTTCACTTACTAATGTTTAGAGCAATGGAGGATTTTATTCACGTGACTGGAAGTGGAAACACCAGCAACTTTACGTGTTTTTGAGGTTTAACAAGTAGAATCTGATCTCCCTCCCCTACTTTAGGAGTTGTCCTTGTTCTGATGAGCAAAGTAGGAGCAGTAATCAGAGACAATCCGACCAAAGACTCCACAAGGACTGGAACCTTCAGCAACCTTTTTGTTGTAATGAATTTGTTGGGAAATTATACGTACCCAATATGACTGGATGTTCTGGAACTCAATTCCAAAGTAGTCCGATTCAATTAAATTCAGGTGCTTGTAAACTTCTGTCAATAATGCCTGGCCATAATATTTTGACTGAACAGGAAAGCAAAAAAGAAAAAGATTAAGACAAACTAATTTAATAAATAAAATGTTATCTTAGAAAACTTAAGAAAAAAGGTTTTTCACATCAGCATTGACCACCTTTGTTATTTTAACTTTGCAAATAGCAATACACAGCTCAGAACAGCCAAGCACCATAGGATGGCAGTGACTGAAGCTGGAAGGGCCCCTGGAGGTCAGCTATTTGTAAGCTCTTTGCAATGCCCTCAAACTAGCACAGTGTTTGTGTAGCTGGAGGTTGTGATCCGCACTGCCACACAGCACAGTGACTGCCCCAGTCCCACACCAGCGCCCGCAGCTCCGCAACCGCAGCACTGCACGAGGCTGCCTCTGCCACCAGATCTCTAATGCAGCCCTCCCCACTGCCCTTGTTCAGTTGGGTGCAATGCCACAAAACCAACACTGTGGTAACGTGGGAGAAAGGGGGAAACTTCCACACCCTGGACATGGCAGCACCTCAGCATCTATTGGCACACAGCTGCAGCAGCTGCTGCAAGGACAGTGCTGCTTGTGAAGCCACCCATCAGAGCATCCAGATCGTACAGACAAGAGTTCAAAGAGTTCTCATACCCCGTATTACCCGTTCCAGCAACACAAAAAGCTACCAGGAAAGAAGGAAAGCATGAACTAATCCCAAACGTACGTGCTGGCAGGATGAGACCTAACAGCCAGTAGCACAGTGCTGGCCTGGCACACTCTGGATACTGAGGCTGGATCAGCCTGACGGAGCTGTGCACGTCCCTGCTTACTGCGGGGGAGCTGCACAAGGACCTTTAGAGGTCCTTCCCAACCCTAAGGATTCCATGATCCTATAGCATTCCCCTCACAAACTGCCAATGGAAACTCACCACCCTCTTTCTCTCTCCCCACAGACTGTGAAAAAATCACTTCCCCCCTCTGCCTTGTTTTCATTAGCAGCCAGCAAAACACACCTAGGCATTCACACCACTCAGATCTCATTTATTTGGAGAAGTCAGAGCTCCAGAGGATACCATGGTTTTCCCACTGCAACAGACACAAACAGTTCTGTAACTGACTCTCTCAGCTCAGAACAGTACATCTTTTTAAAGGGATAGACACTGTAACACATTAGTAGTGTAATAATTCAATAAAACGTGCAACTGAAAATAAAGAGTGGGGCCTTTGGGTTGAAATAGAGAGGGTTTAAAAAAAACACCATAGGGAAGTTGTTTTGCTTTATGGAGACTCCCAAAAATTCAAGAGCAGTTGCTTAGAAGAAAAAGAATCTGTGCCTCTGCTTTTAGGACGGTGCACATTGGCTAAATATCTCCACATCATTTCAAAGAAGCTTCAGTGAGAAATCATGACAACTCTGCAGAACTTCAAACAGCTGTGATAATCTGACCAATGTGAACAGTCAACTGGATCCAACGCCATAACAAAAGAGGAAAGAAACAAAAGGACAGCAAACAGTAGGAAAGCAGCTCGTTTCCTCACCCCTGCTCTCATGAGTTGTGGTTACCCAGGAAGGCAGCCATGAGTGTGAATCACAGTCAGGCAAATTCACGTGGCACAAACACCATGACCTGAGGAAGCTTTGGGCATCCTGCTGGATCAATCCACTGAGGGTGAAACCCCCAAAAAACCTGCAAGTGAGCAGAAATGATCCAGTTCCTGGTCACACCAATGGATGTGGGAACGTATCAACTGTGCCATCCCCCAAGCACACAACACAGAGAGAAGTGCTCTCCTCTTTCTCCAGACAAGTCTTGTGATACCTAAAATGGTATTTTCTTTCTAAGAACACAGCCCATTTAATTTTTTTTTATTTATTAGGTAAAATCTTTCCTTGCAGAAGACTTCATGGGTAAGTTTGTATTTTGTTCTGAAGAAAGCAGTGATACAGGTAAACCTCACCATCTTCCATAACATTTTTACTCTTCTGCCTGTTTCTCAGACTGCCTGCCACAGCATCCACGTGCTGCTGGAGAAAGATATTATGAAAACTACATTCTTAATTAAAAAAATATCTTGCCTTGCACCTATAGATATAACTTCAAATAGTAGCAGAAAAAAAATACCCTTAAATATAGTAGGATTTTTTTTAAATGCACAGAAACACATACATTTTTTATTACTGTTGTATGCCTCTATCACTCACAGGTATCACTGATCTCATGAAGGAATTCTTTCCAGCCAGTAATACTTGCTGAGGATGTGTCAGTACCACAACCAGCCTTGTGTACTTCCATCTATTGAAGATGGGACGTGTCAGACTGTCCCTTTGCAGGTAGACCCATTAATTTCCACAAGTCACTGAGCAGAAGATATGCTGCAACAATGTCTCTGATTTCTCATTCTTGAAATGAGATGTAATCCTAGTTCCAACCACTGCCTGTTCCAACCACTTGTGCTGCTGTCCTATCCATGGCTACTTACATACAGCTGTTAAAATTAACCCAATCAAACCATAATGTACTTTCTTCCAATCCCTCCATGCACCATCTTTAAACTGATTCATAGAGTCATGGAGGCATAAGCTTTGTGCCTCACGATGGTCCACCTGTCTTCGTACTCCAGCTCATAGAAAGGGCATTCATATCATAGATATATCACAGTGGCAGCTCTTTTGACTGCTAAGGTGTGCTCTATTTAAGACAACCTGGAACAGGTACAGCTCAAGTGATGAAGGCTGACTAAGTTGGTCAGGCCAGGAAGAACATGCTCCAGGTAAAGAAACTGGGAAGTTGAGATGACAGATCTAATAACTGCCTACAGCTATTTGAATGGCAGTCGCAGAGATGACCGAGCCAAACTCTTCTTGGAATAGAGTCATAGCGAGGGTCAGTGGCCACAAATTGCTTTTCATAGGTTCAAGTTGCATGCCAGGCAACACCCAGAAGGGCAGCACTGAACAGGGTACACAGAGAACCCACAAAACTGCCATCTGTGGGGGTTTTCAGGACATGGCTGCCCTGACCCAGCAATGGCAACAGCCCTCAGGAGATGAAGAGACCACTGGAGATCTGTGCCAATCACAGCTTCTTTGATTCTCTCAGCCTGTTTGGAAAGGGAACTGTGGCTGAAATATTTTTACCCGGTTTATGGAAGCAATCTGCCTCGAGTTCACCAAAAAAGCTTCCTTCCTTCAGGAGACCCAACCGTGCCTTGTTAGCGCTGCACTCGAGTCTTGAGGCAGGACTGCATTGCTGTTCACAGCTTCTGGCCTCATGGGCCTCTGCTGGGTCAGCTTCACTTCATGCAGATAGCCTAAATGCTGCCTCCAGGGCTTGGGGCAGCTGTAAACCAAGCACAGAACGAATTAAACACATACTTGTCCTGCCTCATCATCACCTGTAATTGAGATCTTACCCTGAAATTTAAAACACAGATGAAATATTAGCGTAAGTGTTCCATCATTTCAGAAAACACAGCAGCACATTTGTGACAGCCTTCTCCTGCTCATGTACAATGCTCACAAATCCAGGTGATAAAGAGACTGCTTGATCCTTTCATTCTCTGAGTTCTACCATTCAGAATCACTCTGAATATCACAAAAGGAAGAGAAAGATGGGGGGCATGAAAAAGTAATGAGATTGGGTAATAGAGTAAGAGGAAACTGTTACAACTGATTAAGTTACAAAGATGCCATCAAAATATTAAATTTAAAACTATTATGCTATATTTTTATAGTTATTGCCTAATTCTTTTTACTAACTATAAATGTAGGTGTCACTTCCAGATTAAAAAACTTGGTCTAAACTGAATTTAATTCCATAGTATATTTCCTCCAAAGTACAAAGCAACCTTCATATCCCATTTTAAAAGATTTTTTAACAACAGAAGTCAGTTACAAAGCTCGAGATGGAACACAGCCTTTTATTCCATTCCAAGTGGAAAAACTCTCCTTTTGGCCATTGAGTCCCTCAAATTGCCCTGCTATGTTTACCTATCTCAAGCTGTTATGCTGTGATGTAACCAACCGTCCTTTCTGAGACGCTCCTTGCAATTTCAAAGCTTACAAAACTGAAAGCTTAGCTCTGCAGCAGGCAGCTCCATATCACTGTTCAATCTGCACGAAAGCAGCAGAAAGCAAAATCTTCCAAGGAATTACTTAATTACTGTCACTTTGACGTCAGGGCAAGAAGCTGCATGAATGCCTCTCAGAAAGGGCCCGTTTTCAATATAAGCTCACAACACGGCATACTTTCCATTCCACAGTTCTCAATTACTCTTTATATGCTGCCAGGATGACAACTGATGGTATTACTGAACTACTAAATTATTCCACATGCACAAAAAATATTAAAAAAAAAACCCAAATGCTGTACAAAATTTAAGAGGCAGCTAACAAAAGCTTCCCCCGGCAGCACAGCCCTAACTTAACTACAGACTCTTAAGTCGTCCTCATGGGAAGGCAGTTCAGTGTATCAGCTTTTTTCCAATAAACTTGTATGTCCAGCTCAAAACTCCTTATAACCATGCAAGTGCGTGGCTCCCTGACAGCAATACTGCAGATGGTGATGGCACTGACCCAGCTCCATGCAGAACCCATGCCTGTACTTAGGGTGAATAATGCATTCAGGCTGCAGGCGCTTCAGCTAAAGCTTTGCAGTCTTCATAAAGGTTTCCTAATGAGATGATTGCTTTTTTTTCCCCCTCCTCCCTCAAAGAGCTATGAGATTCTGGAATTTAAATTTGAAATTATTACTGTATGTCTAATGAACAGATCATCTTTCCCACGGAAACAGGAAGGTGAGGCAGGTGAGCTGAGCAGAGCGACAGCATTCTCAGGGGTTGCCCCACTAAGAAGAGCTGCCCAGGTCTCTGCTGCCCACACATGTGAAGGAGCAGCCAGCCTCACATGCCTGTGCCTTTTTTTCCATTGAGAAATTGAGGGACAACTCAATCCAAATTCAAGACTGCCAATGAAAGAAAGCAGGAAAATTCACCATCAATGCCTGGCAAACGCGACGTTTGGAATGGTTTTATGTATATTGAAATTCACTGCTGTCCACGTTCAGATTCTCCTCCATCTCCTACCAGCATATGGGGATGCCCATCAAAATCGACACGAAGGTCACAGAGATCTCGCTTTTATGTCAGTGCTGCATACTGGTTTGCAAGGGCCGTGGAGTCTCCTTCTCTGGAGATGTTCAAGACCTGCCTGGATGCCTTCCTGTGCGACCTGCTGTAGGGAACCTGCTTTGGCAGGGGGTTGGACTCGATGATCTCTGGAGGTCCCTTCCAACCCCTACAGTTCTGTGATGCTGTGATCCTCTCTTTGCTGCTCCATCCTAGCCCAGCAAGACAGCACAACAAGCAAGGCACTCACAGCATGTATTTTCTGCAGACCGCAGATCAGAATTATCAAAGCCAATTCTTCCTCAGCACCTCCCAAATCTGTCCTCTAGAACATCTTAACTTTCTACTTCCACGTACTTTAAAACAACCCTCCTAAAAAAAAAGCCAACGCTATTTTTATTTAAAAAAAAGTATTCCTCTCATTTTCCTGAGCAGACAAACTGCCCTCGCTCAGGCTTTCCAAAACCAAAATACAATTTGGCAGCAGTTAGGCTGGAAAAGTTTCAGTCCAAATGCCAAGAGTTGGAAAAAACGGAGAGTTATAAAACAGAGGTATAGAATGGAAACTTCTGTCCGAGCCAGAGCTGCAGGAACCACTGGCTGCCAGCTGCAGCAAAGAGCAGCTGAGCTGGGACTTTGTGCTGCAGGGATCTGCATCTGTTTGGAGACTGAACCCTCCAGTAAACAGCGTGTCCACGGAAGGAAGCATTTTGTATTTTACACCACTGCTGATAAAGGGCCAGGGCAGAGCACACAAAGTTAGAGGGATCCAAATAAATAAAGACTCCCTCATTTAAAAATGCAGTAGGTTTTTTCCCCCCTCTCGGTGCATTTCAGTGGCCTTCCCAATGAAAAAGTGATCTCCCCTTTTTTGGCAGAGTGAAAAGTGGTAATCAATGATTACATCTAGGAGTTATGCTGAACTTGTTACTTCCGTTCTTAACCAGAAATATACAAACAAGTCGGTGATTGTAGAGCTCTGTTTATCCATGTTCCCTCTGAAGTCTGTTAGATCTCTGTCCAAACATGGCTTGAAATATCAAAAACACTTCAGAAGCTCCCTGATACTAAATATCATGAATGTTATGTATAAACAAAAATGGCATTTATGAATACAGACTATGCATAAACCATATTTGTTATAAAGAATGAGATGGCAAGGAATACCATTCATTAAGTAGCAGCTTTCACAGCTAAAATGTGGGGATATTAAAGCTCCACAGCTAGTTTTTTAATCCAGAGGTTGGAAAAGTAAAGATAATCATCTTTTTTAGTACTTCTTAAATTTCCTCTATTTTGATTGGAACAAATAGCTCGTATGGAAGTGGTTCCTGCCTCCATACGCAGACATGGAGACCTGCATCATTTCTCTCAATCCACGTGCTCAGCCAAATGTGCCTCAAATGCTGTTTAGCTTTCTGAGCATTCTCTCTGCCACTTCATCCCACGGCTGTTTCTACCTGTCACTTACCAAAAGCAATCCTGATTTGTCCCAGAATTAGGCCAATAGCTGCAGGAGCCAACAGAAGATTTATAAAACTGCTTACTGGTATCAACATATCCAAGGGAACCAAAATGATGACGATGAGATCCCCACCAATAGGACTAATCCTATCAGCCCGTTTCCAGAAGTTCAAACACCCACAGCTACATAGCAAACAGTATTTGGGAAGCTTCCATTTGTGCTCTCAGCTGTCCTGCTCTCAGCCCACATGTGGGCAGCACATCTTGCTGCAGAGCTGGCTGCACAGGAGCACTGCTGCTATGCACCCACCCCACGGCTAAAGTAGCTGCTGCTTCCAACATCCGGACACTCAGCTACCACAGGCACAAGTTAAACACACAGTTTGCTCTCCATCTTTCTTCTTTACCATCCCACAGATCGTTTTAAGCACCGTTTATCACTGGCCTGCAACTGTGGCAAACTTAAATTAGCACGCCCTATGTGAAGTATGAAATTATACACGTGGAAACAGAAGAGCGAGGCACAGCTCCTGTCACCACACGGGTTCCATCTGTGCTGAGGCACCAAGGCCCAGCACTCGTAGTCCTGCTTCCAAGCTCTGTGTGATTTTAGGAGCAAGCCTTCAGCAGGACTCCTAGCTCACACTGATGGCTGATGCCCTGTGCACACCAACATTAGTAAGCAATACCAAGCCACAGCAACCTCAGCCCATGTGCTGCTCTCTATGGAGAATACACAGCCACCTCTGCGGCAGCAGAACCTGCTTCAGCTCCTGCTGGGGTAGCTTGAAAACTCTTCTTTTACAGATTGAAATGTCAAAGCAGTGGAACTGTGGAGATTCACTTCCACTCTGAAGAGGATTTATTACCTCTCTGACAATCCAGATGGTGCACATTTTCACCTTAAGTCCAGCTTCTTTGTTTTCTTAAGGAATTTTTGTCACAGTATTTCTACATAGCGTTCAAATCAAGTTCACTCCAACATGGGAATTGCAAAATCAAATAAGAATTTTTGAGCCATTTTAAGCTACATTATTATGGAACATATTTGGCATAATTTAAAAAAAAAAAAAAAAACAAACATAAAATTAAGATTTTTCTACAAGATTATTTTTTTCCTACAATTCCTGATTTATTTTTAATAGAATCTGCAGGCAAGTTACTCTACAGATGTAAGCCTCTGGCTCATTAATTAAGGTTAGCTTTAAAATCTGTGGTCACTTAGAAGTTCACGAAGCACTAGAGCAGCTCACTGCCAGCTGAACCAGCTCTACCCAACAAACATGCTCCTCCAGAGCAGCTGGACCTGCTGGATGCCTGGAAGTAGGAGAACAGTAATTTGTGGACATGGGAAAAGATCCCCAAGAGGGAGGGAATTATGTGAACAAACCTGGGAAATGTGAACTCCAGCAAGTAGCACGTGGAGACAAAATGGTCCCAAGTTCCAAGAGAGATCTAGTGCTGAAATACACAAGCTGCATGCAGAAGATCCACCTAAGTGTGACCAGGAGATGAGCAAAATTCTCTGTTATTTTCCATACTGGAAGAGAAGAGAGCCCTTGTCAGCATGCTCTATTAAGATAGGTGCACCGTGTCAAGCTTTAAACAACTTGGTGGCTGAAACCAAGAAGGGATATGAATGCCTAGTTATAAAAATGACCCCTTTTGACAGCACCAGGATGCCCTCAAAAACAAGCAGTGTGCCACTCCAAGGCATTCGTGCTCCTAACAGAACATCTCAGTGCCCATTCGGCTCACGTAGGCTGCAGAACAGTTTAATCCAAGCTGAGAAACTACATGATCAGAGATTGACGGTGGCTCCCAGTGCTGCTAATGACAAGGCTGTACTCATTTGTGCAAATCACTACATCTCCCTCACCGTGCCACTCCATGGCATGTAAACTGCATGTACTCTAGGAACTTGCATGGCATCATTGCATATGCAAATTAAAGATAGAGTGTGTTATTTCAAATACAATGCTTTGCCTTCCTTTACTCACAGGTTATAAAACCACAAGCCTTTGTCCAGCAATTACACTTACGTGTCAAAACCAGCAGCTAAGCTGGCATCAACAAGACTGGACACAGGCTTTCACCAGGAGGCATGAAGGCACTACACATTTAATTTGGCATTTATGTGTACATCCAAAGCCCAACCGTGAACACGTGAACACATGAACACACACTCAGGTACCAGCAGCTGAAGTTTAGCTCTGGCCATGCTAACACTCACACCCTGCAGGGCTCACATGGACTCAACAGAGCCGACAGCCCAGAGCTATTCCTAACTACAGCAGCTTGCTACAGACTACATAGGCAAGGTTACTTTCCCATAATACTCCCTATGTGTCTCAAACGAAGAGGATCAACCTCAGGGAAGATTATATACTTGTTTTATGTGTAAACTTCCACATAAAGTGCCAAAAAAAGGCTGGCACATACCTGTGAGAAGCCTACCTGAGGGAAATATTTTAAAACACTAAGGAAATAAGAGAGTCATAAAAGATTCCCCACGCAAACCAGGCCTTTTGTTTCATAGGGAAGATCAGAAGTACCTTTTTATAAGGTTTTGTACCTAATTCAGCCTTTCCCTATCTGATGTAACCTATTAGCTGTCCTAACATCGTTCCCCGCTGTACTTTGGACACAGCTTTGATACCACAGCACAGTTAATAAATACCAGCAGGCCAGATGAGCTAAGGCTGGAGCTCTGCTGGTTCTCCCACTTCCAGCAGACCTTCTCATGTCTACAGCTTTGGGCTGGCTCCCCCAGTCTGCCAGGGAAGCAGATTGAGAGGCCCAACACTGCTAAGCCAGGCTGATTTCACATACACAGGACAGCTCCAATGAGGACTTTCCATGAAGCAGGTTTTTTGGTTCTGTTATTTTTTAAGCTAATAAACACTTTACCTCTTCCATTTTGCATTAAGGTGCCAGCAAGCACTGAGCATAAGCATTCTGCCAGAAGAGGCACAAGAAAACCAACCCAGGGAGCAGGGAAGCCAAACAAGTAAACCCAGATCTTGGGACTGGGAAAGTGCACCTGCACACAAGCATTTCTCAGCTGCCAAGTACCTTTCAGGCTTTCTGAGCCCCTTGTGGAGCCTTCACCTCTCCCAGCTCGATATGAGCGGGCGTTAATAGTGCAAATTCTTCATCCTACATTTGTCCATTTCAAGCCTGGGAAGAAACAGCTTCTGATATTAACAGAACAAAACTTCAGGAGCGTCCCTAAACTTGCAATACAAGCCCTCAACATCCAACATCACAGTCCTTAAAAACCCCAAACCTCTCACGCTAGGTGTCACCATCCCAGCACAGCTTTTGAAACGTTCATTGCGTATTATCACCTTCTTACACAAGCAGGCACATTTAAGCCCTTGCCAACAACGCTCTGTGTTACAAGGAGAAACAGATGGCACAAAGGCATGCTTTTGCAACCCTGTTTATTGAACGTTCCCAAGGTTGTGCTATCAGCAGACACCTCGCTCAATGCCAAGTCCCTTTTTTGGGAGGTACCAACTGAAAGTTTCTCAGACCTGCCTCTAAGCATGCTGTATTTCTGTGGCTGGCACTGTGTTTTCCTCACAAGTTCCTAATTTTTAAATAAAACACACAAAATTAGGTTGTGTGTTAGCTACTTTGGAAGATATTTGAAAGGAATTCAATAAAGGAGTTGAAGCACTGCACATACGTGAGAGAATTAAGCCACGCATCGGTTCACCTCACTTGATCTCTTCCAGACAGAACAACTCCAAGCAGGAAGCTCTCAGCACGCTCCCAATAAGTTAAAGGAAGCTTAACAAGAGGTCAGCTTCACATCAGCTCTGTGTTAAGCTGAGCAATACAGCTCTCCTACATTTATTGCTGCCTTTATATTGCACTTGTGTTTCAAGGGCTGTGGTAACACTCGATCTGCATTCCACTAAAAGGATTCTGGATTTTAAGCTTTACAGGAATACTCACATTATTTCTCCTTTTCTGAAATATAACCTTTTTCCCCCCATACAATGGGACATTGAAAGAACTGCAAGTAATAAATTGTTCCTATAATACAAAGTTCATAGCTTCCCTTAGAAGAAGGTTGTCTATGAAAGCTATGGCTTTACCTTTCCCCACCCAATACCACACATTCTTACATAGCATCAGAAGAGTCAGGTCCCCAAACACAAAATAACAGGTTTATAAAGCACACGGCAGAACCCAAAAGTTGCAAAGCTTCAATTACTTTATTTTAAACCCTACAATAACTCCAAACGTTAAACAGTGAATTACTAACTTTTGCTGCTGAGGTCAGACAAAAATAAGCCCTAAGGCTGCTGATTTGCCATATTTAGGATGGCCAAAGCGGAGCAATGACAAACATCTGGTATGATTCTTTCTGGAATTTTGACTATTTCTTCCCAGTCGGGGAAGCAGAGCACAGAGCTCACTGACACAGCATCTCGATTCTTTCGGTACAGCGCTTAATAGGATTCAAGCAGCCTGCCCTCCCACATATTTAAGCTGTTAATACTCCTGCAGCAGTGGCAAAAAGCCTTCAAGGAGCTGAGCACACAGAGCACAAGGGAGCAGACAGGGGGAAGCCTCCTGTACGACGTCTGAGGCGCCACGTCCTGCACGGGGACACAGCGGGCAGGTTGGGTACATGGGAAAGGGAACGAAGCCACGGGGCAAGGAAAGCTGCTGCTGTAGCACAACATCAAGTGCTTCTCACTGCCAAATTCTGAAGTAGGAAAAGAGATGCGCAGCAGGAAAAAAAATGCAAAGTTCTACTCAAAAACAACTTGGTAAACTCCAAGTGTAACAATTTCATCCACTGGCTCAGAACGCTCACGTGTAGCACTGAGCATAACTCCCATAAGGAAGCACACTTTTTCCACATAACAACATATGTAATGTTCCACGTTACAGCAGCAATTCCATTCAATGCCCTACAAGCCAGTGCAGAGAAGAAACCGGGCCAGAGCGAGCAGACAGCAAAAGTCCTCATATAAATGTGTTACCTCAGAGGAAACAGGTGAAAGAAATGGAAACTGTGATCTCTATAACCTACACCTGCTATTTCACTTACCTGGGTTTTAGGACAGCACAGACCTATCTGCCATCAGTATCTCCCAGCAATGGCATGGAAGCAGTCCCACTGCTCCCTCTAATGCAGACGTATGTGCTGTGCTCTGACACACCAAACAGATACAGATGTAATGCTTTCCATGTGCAGCTCTACTGTAAATGAAGGCAAAGCATCCAGCAGCTATAAAAACACAGCTTCCTCCACCTGCAAATTCCTGCAGTGCTGCTGCTCACATTGCTGCCTTTCAGGACCCTCACCAGCTAAGAAGACAAACTGAACTCAGCTCACACTGCTCCACTTACACGAGCCTGCCCAATTTTTTATGCTGATCCAAGGCTTCCAAGAAAAAGGAAAAGCTGGCAAAGCTTCTATGGCAAGATCCCACTTACTTTGAAGTAAGTTGAGTTTTCCAGCCATTTACCATAGTTTGCCAAAGTACCCATTTGGGCAGATCTAGCTTAGAGGGGACAGATATCCCTTGGTATGGCACATGGAAAATCCGAGTGAAATAAGCTGAATGTAAGACTATAAAAATGAAGTGGTTTGGAAGGGAAAATAGAAAGCATAATCACACAAATTTCAGGTTTTTTAAACTGTAGAAAGCATTTAAGCATTTCTCCTAGCATTCAGGACACGTTCCTCAGAGAGAAGTTCTTCCTCAGCGTGCCTTAAACATCAGCTCCCTTAAACAGATTAAATTCACAATTAAAAACTTACGATGCAGAACAGAGACCCTGGATCTTAGACAGAAGACAGTGCATTTTAGCTGTACTGAACCTTTAACTCACTCTTCTAGGTAATACCGTAGCACCAAGGAAAAGTTTCCCTTTCTATTTTGCACCCCATCCCATCAGTGATGCCATTTTGTCTGTCCCCTTTTTGCTCTCCGGTGAGTTAAAAAAAAACTTGGCTGATGGGGAAGAGCTACCAAAGGAAGGTACCCACCAGCATCTGCCACAACACAGCTAAGTATTTTAAACTGGCATTGGATAAAGGAGAAAATAAGAAGAAAAAGTAGCAGCAATTTGCCCTCTTCAATTTAAATTGCAGGTGTGGATCATTTTAGACTGCCTTCTAAGGGATACAAAATATGAAGCTCCTACTTCAGCTCCCCCACAGCTCTGCAGAGAAAGAGCCCCTCTGCAGATGATGACTCCTGTGCCAACAAGCACCTTCTGAGGACAAAGTTCTTCACTGCAGCCCTTAAAGGCAGCAGGGAGAGTGTCTTTTGCCATGATACACATCTCCCTTTGATGGCAGAATCAAAAGAAAAGCTTTTATATATATCCTTTAGTTCTGCTCCTTTTAAGACTTCACCACCTTCCTTAACTTCAGAGTTTTAAAGGAAACAGATAATAAAAACCACGAATGGTTCTCCACAATAAACTTTTATATGCAAGCAAGATCCATGTTTAACCAGTAAGATGACACAACTTCCTTGGGAGCACCACATCATTTTCAGATTAACTGCCCATGCCTCCTCTCAAGCTCTCACTTGAGACACTTTTGGGTCCCTGGGAGGCTCAGACAAGCTGCAAAGCACATTCCACCTCTACACACTGTGCCCCAGACCCAGCTCCATCTCTGGGCAAGCACTGCTGCAGCCAGAGCCTCAATCCCTCTACCACAGCTGCTTCACCATGAATTTCTCCCACTGCTGCTACAAGGAGCTATCCATCCAAGGCTATGTCTCCTACTTAGCAACACAACTGACTTATGCTAACCAAGAACAAAATGAGAATTTTAAGAACTTTTTTTTATTATTATTACTTTTATTTGAAAGAGAACCACCCCAGTGGTTTGAGTGTGGTTCATACTCCTCAAGGCAGATTTCCTTAGCAAGCATGCTTTTAAATACTGACCTTCAGGAAGTGTGACAAGCAAAAACTTTCTAACATGAACAAATCCACTTGAGGATACAAATTATTAAAATTATTAACGAAAAGTAGCAAATAAAAAAGCCTTTCTGCTCTCCCAGCTGCCAAAGCAATGAAGATGCATATGGCAAACAAGAAGTTTGGCACAAGACATTTGGTGCTCCCCCAAAGCAAATAACAGTTACAATTTCTTGTGAAAGTATGTGCTTCTATTTAAATAAATGTCTGGTAAAACCACAAACATCTGTTACTCTACAAGATTTTAAAAAGCAAGAGGTCCTACTCATTTAGCTGCTCCTAAGCAGGTAAAATCCCTACAGGAATCTTTCCTCTGATATTGCCTCAAAACGTCCCAGCTCTGTTTTGCAGCACATCCCATCCGCTTTACGTTACCCAAAGCTAAGTGTACTTGAAATCAGGTTCACACCTCTCTTACCTCAACGTCAAGCACTTCCACCGTGTTGTCCAACATCTTTATCTTGATCTGCAGGTCCCTCTCATGCGTTCTGGCAGGTGATAATGCCATTGCAGTAGAGAGATTCTGTCCCGGCTCCAAAGTGCTCACCCCAGCGTTCTTCTGGACACCCAAACGAGAGCCAGGAGTCTGCAGGACCCTGTATGTTCCTTCTATCTCTCCCATTTCTCAACACCAAGCAAAGTCCAAATGAAACCTAGAATAGAGAATTGCAGCATCCCAGGTGAAAACACCATCAACGTACAGCCCTTATCTCTTCGTCCCATCATCAAAACAAAGAACAAACGTGATGAAACACTGACAAAAAAAACCCCAGCTGCTGAGAAGGAGGATGACTACTGCAGAAGACAGTTAGAAAACAGGATATTCAAACTTTTGCCCTCCCCACTCCTTAAGCGCTGACATTTTCATTTCTGCCCAATTAATTTTTCTGCTGATTTTGCTCCCTAAACCAGGTCACCACAACCAGCAAACACTGCTGACAGCACAAGAAAAGCCACAAGGAACAGCCAAGGGGAGCGCAAGGCTCCTCCTTCAGTGGTACCAAACCGGCCCGCTGGCTTTGCTACAAAGTCACGACACACCCCGAGATAACAGGAGCAATTAACTTTCTTCATCCTTTTAAAGTGATGACTCTCATAAAACTGTGACCATTGCTGGCAGCTCAGAGCTGCCATAACGCAGATTTCTGTGGCAGATAACTGCATCTTACCAGCAAGCCTCCACTGCACCCAGACTAAATCAGTGGGCAAAAATCTCAGTTAAAGAGATCTACTGCAGCTCAAGCAGGCCAACCTCTACGGAGCGTCCTTGCTTTCATGGTGTGGCAGCAGTTGTTGCAAGCAGAACAGATGTTTAATTTGACGCAGAGGAAAAAAGCACAACAAAAGCCCTCAGAGCTGTTGTTTGTGTTCCCAATGCTGTATAGCGGGGCCAAACATTTGGTGCCATGTGCTATGCAAGGATGAGAACACAGAAGAGGGGATCAAGCTGCTCAGCAGCTTCCAGATCTGCAGCCTGCTCCTGGGTGCAGCACACAGCTTCCTGCCTGCTCCAAGGGAACAGCAGCTCCAAAGGGCAGCCTCTGCAGCTAGGGCCAGCTCTTGTGTTCTGGGGCTTGTACAGCTCAACTGGACAAACTTACCGTGGCACAGGAGACATGTCTGAGCAGCACACCTATCCCTGCTAAGGGGCTGGGCTCCATCCTTCAGAGACCACCCCAGCAGCACAGCTGGAAACCACCATGGGGAGGCAGCCCCAGCCCTCCTGCTGCTGATTTTCACAACAAGAAAGCATAAGAAGGATGATCTCAACCTGAAAAGTATGCACGTACTGCCCATTGGCTGACCTACCAGTTCCAGTTATGATACATTAGAAGGAAGTTCCTTTCTCAGACTGGTTTGCGTATTTTATTTCACCATCCTCTCCTGATTGTGCGGCCACTCATCCACTGCCAAGACCTAAAACCTTTAGATCACAAGATTGGAAACCACCTCCACAGCAGAAATCTGCAGACACTTGCACAAGTAACATCTCTAACTACCAACACAAAGAGAAACCAGAGCTGGCTGCCGCAATATCACTTTGATACAGAACTCCCTAGAACTTGAAAGTGTAGAAAGGTTTCACTGCTGTTATTCAGAAGCTTACAAGCAACCCAAGTTAACTCACAATTAATTATATATATATATCACCATTAGGTTATTTAGCAGAGAACCACTCCACAAACACGTTCATCCTGCTCTAAGTCAACAGTTGCTACAAGGAACAGGCACTGCTGGGGGTGCCTAAGGAATAAAGCCCTCCAGCTGCCTTCTGCTCAGCTGCAGCCAGATGGTACCTGAAGGTATGTAACACAGGTGGCCAAACTAAAAATCAACCAGGAGATCCTGGGTTTTTACTAGCTGTGGTGATAAGGCAGGAGAGAGCAAAGCCATGACAAACAAGCTGCAGGTGGCAAAGTCCTTCCTCGCAGGTGTTACCAGGAAAAGTGAATGCCACTGGGCACTCTCACATCAATGCAGAATTAAAACACTGTTAGCACAGAATTACATCTTCCTTGCGTTCACCCAGCCCATTCTTCTTGGCCTGAAGTGCTTACCCTGATCATCTCCTTACAAACAGAGACCAGACATCAAAAATAAGCAATACGGTGCTTATCAGCTAGCAATAAATCTGCAAAGGTAGCTTCAAGTAGTCCTTCAAGCACAGCATCTTCTGGTCATGGACAGTCACTGCAGCGCTCCATCCTCAGCCTCCACGCAGAACGAGCTGGGTGCCTCGTGCTCCCATACATACGGGGCCACAGGAGCTCACAGACAGCTCTGGAAACAAGCTTCAGCTCACCAGGCGCCAGCGTTCAGGCGTTACTGCCGTCACCACCTCAGGTCACCGCTCAGCAGAACCGCCACAGCAGCACCATCCGATGCACCAGAAACCCAACGAACGTGCTGAGAAGGCCGCAGTCCTCAGCCGTGCCTGCCGCTGCCTTCAGCCCACGCTCCTCACTTCCAGCACAAGCTCCATCTCCCCTCCCACCACACGAAGGGGCCGCGCTCCCACGGCCGTGCTGGGCGCTACACAACACGGCGCAGACCCCGAGCCGCCCCGGCACGGCAGCCGCCGTCCCAGGCAGGGGAGGCAGAACAGGCAGCACACACCGGCAGGCCGTCGGGCTGCTCGCCGCCGAATACAGCCAAACCCCGCATTCCTTCCACCAAACCTCCCCCGTCGCCTCATCGCAGCTCCATTACGACAAAACGGCCGAAGCGCGACGAGGCGGCAGCGGACCGAGCGCGGAGCAGCAGTCGGCGGCACGCAGGCACCGCCGCCCCGAACGCAAACTCACGCACCGGACGGAACTCCGGGCTCTCGACGCGGCTCCGAGCGGTTCCCCCGGCGGCCGCAGCCCGCACCCGAGGCCGCGGCCCAGCGCCAGGCCGCTCTCCGGCCCGCCCGCCGTGCCGCCCGGCTCCGGGTTCCCCC